>NW_027411644.1:104681143-105231713 GCF_047663935.1 Musca autumnalis
ATGGTATTGATTTGTCAAGTAGTTTTGTCTATGTGAAGGTTCAAATCCGATAATTGTTGGAAATGTGTATTTTTGTCCTTATTTTACTTAAATTAATACTTGTATTCTGCTCCAAAATTTTAATATTTAAAGTAATTTATCGTTCTAAAATAAATTCTTAAGATTGCTTTGGATGTAATAAACATAGATTTAATTTTGTTTGGGAGTAATAGTGATCATATGGTGTTTGCAGCTACCCAAGTCTGTGGTACTTAGCAAATCGATTTTGTGAACCAAATTTTAAAAATTAGTGGAGTGGGGAAAAATTGTATAAAAGTCTATATCGATATTATTTTGTGTTTGAGTTGTGAAAAATGAGTACTTCAAACGTATAAAGGTTCTAGCTGCAGAGGCTTGCAGACGAACATGTTATTTCTCTTTTTCAGCGACCACCTCACTCAGGGGTTACCCCCTTTTTTAGCAAAGCCTTTTGCGGTGTTGGCTATAGCGCGAAAACGAATGAACCCATAATCATATATGTTTGTGATCCTATTTATTACCTAATAATCTTGCTTTAAAAAGAGAGACTTTTACAAATATCAATTTTTTAAAAAAATGGTGAACAGCGAAATTCATAATTCGATTTTTTACAAAAAGTGGACCGTTTTTGACCATTAATCGGTCAAAAAATGTTTTTAAAGGAAATTTTTCATATATATAGACAAAATTTTGATGTATTCAATAAGCTCACAAAAAATATAAAATCTAAACACCAAATTTCAGACATTTCGGGTGGATATTGAGGCCACAACATTCAAAATACCGAAAATTAGGAGGCATGGTTCTATGGGGGCTATAGGAAGATGAGGACCTATTCCGACAGATTTCTGCTGGAACGTTATAAGCCCCAAACGAAGACTTAATGCCATTTCAGTGTGATAATCAGGCTAAAACCTCCAAAATACCGAAAATCGGGAGGTACCGTCCTATGGGGGCTATATGAAGGCGTGGACCTATGCAGACAAATTTCGAGGAGAAAGTATTATACCCCCAACGAAGACTAAATACCAAATTTGAGCAATTTCTGTGTAATAATGACGCTAAAATATTCAAAATATCGATAATCGGGAGGTACCATTCTATGGGGCCTATATCAAAACGTGGACCTACACCCACAATTCTCTGTTCGAATGTTTTATATCTCTGCGGAAGACTAACCATCAAATTTGAATAATTTCGGTTGGTCATTGTGGCTAAAACTTTCAAAACACCGAAAATCGGGAGGTACGGTTCTACGGGGCCTATATCAAAACGTGGACCGATCATCCCAATTTTTTGACCTGTAAATTGTAAGTCAATAATAGGTACCAAAATTGATGAACCTACAATAACTCCTTCTATTTTTGGCCACAGTTAATATGAACTCGCGACATAGTGCAACGCACACTGAGAAAAAGAGAAAGAGTTGGCGTAGGTGGATAAATTTAGGTTCAAGTATTTATTTAATTAATTCTGTTTCGAGTTGAGCTTATTAGACCTATTATTTTTTTTTTTTTTTTTATTTTATTAATAGATGATATAATACATATTTACTTATATTAATTCCTCATTAGCATTTATATAATTTTTGTATTTTACATCTATGTTTGGCATAGCATTATTGCTGTTAGCCATTGTTAATTTGTAGTATGCATTTGTAAAATAAAATAAAAGAATTTTTAGATAACAAATTCATTTAGAATTAACTTTCTATATTTACAACATGTATTTATATAATTATATAATGAAAGAAAAATTCGCGCCATTTAAAATATCAATTACTTCGTTCTCTTCAATGATACTTTTACCAAAAAACATAATTCTGAATTCCGCGAAGATAGGACAAGCTCCAATAAAATGAGAAGTGTTTTCAGGTTGATTTAAATTGCATAAAGTGCAATGAACATTTGTGTTATTATTCCCAGTGAAGTTTCTGGCATTTAAATCAAGTAAACCTCCTCTTGCTTTTATAACCATGCTTGTTGCATGTGAAGATAGATCTTTTGTAAGATATGGTATTTGGTTGTATTGCAGATAAGGGTAAAGATCGTGAAATTGCGAGTTATTAGCATTGTTACAGAATTCAATACGTTCTCGAGTAGTTACGATGTCAATAATCTCCTTCCAATAATAACTAAGCGGAAAGTTATTACTTGGAGGAGAGTATTGCAATTTTTCGCAAATACTAGACCATTCTTTCGCCCAGTATATATTCAGCTCTATAATCTTTTCTGCCAGTATCCGTGGCAATCTGTGTGATCTTAAACTCAAGACTCGGTTGATATAACAGAAATGGTTTTTTAAAGTAGAAATGTATAAAGTGGGGAGACCAGTTTCTAGATAAAGAACATAATTTGGTGTGTTATTTGGAAGGTACAACATTTTTTTAATGAAAAACCTTAGTAGTTTCTCAACACTTTCATATTTTTGGAAACCCCAGATTTGTGATCCATAAAACATTATTGATTTAGAGCATGCATTAAAAATTTTTAGCTTATTTGTTTTTGATATTTTAGGTTGTGCTAGATATTTGGACCATGTTGAATTTATGGCCATCTTGGAAGATGCAAGTTTTGTTTGTAGGTGTGAATTAAATGATAGATTGTAACTTAGCTCAACTCCCAAATAAGTATATCTATTTACAATTTCAATTTCCTGATTGTTATAATGCCATCTTAAGTTTGAACTTATCCGACTACATTTGCGAAAAACAACTATTTTTGATTTTAATAAGTTAACCTTCAAATTCCATTTAGTACAATAACTTTGTAGAGCATTTATCATTCCTTGTAACTCAGTGGGAGAATCAGACAGAATTACTATATCATCTGCGTATAATAACACTTTAATATTGCAACCTGCAACGAAAACTCCACCTGGTAATTCTTCTGGAAGATCGTTAATGTATAACGAAAATAGTGTCGGACTTAGTATGCATCCTTGTTTCACACCCGAGTTTAGTCTAAAAGCTTTGGAAAATTCGCAACCATCCCATACCTTAGTAGTTGTATTATTGTATACACCTTGTATAACTCGTATTATTTTTGTTGATAAACCCATACCTGACAGTTTGTAAAAGAGACTGTTTCTGGGTATTAAGTCAAACGCCGTTGAGAAATCAACGAAAAATGCATAAGTTGTCTTTTTGTTGTTTGTGTTTAGGTGCACAGTATTTACAAGGTTGAATATATTATCCACGGTTGAATATTCCTTCCTAAAACCAGCTTGAAATTCATTAAGAATGTTTTCACGTTCCAACCAGCTTGTAATGCGATTTAATAATATTGTGGTGAATATTTTTGAAATTGTGTCCATGAGAGATAATCCTCTATAATTGGAAGCAAGATTTGGATCACCTTTTTTAAATAGGGGTATCAATATTGATTCCGTAAAAGACACTGGTAAATCTTCGTGTAGAAATATCGTGTTATAATTAAAAAGAAGTTCTTTTAAAAAGGTATGGGGAGCATATTTATAATATTCATAAGGTATCCCATCTTGACCTGGCGATTTCTTAGCCTTCAGCTTTTTAATTACATTAAGTAACTCAATAAACTCTATGGGGGAGTCCAAAAAGGGATCTATTGAATAGGGAATACACCAACTAACACTATTTTCTTCAACATTAGTTTGTAAGACCTTTTCAAAGTGACATCGGAACTGTTCTGCATTAAGATTACCACTAAGCGAATTCGAAGTGGTTTTCAACGATTTGGCTAACGTCCACCAATCCCTACTACAATTTACAGTGTCTAATTTTTTAAGATTGTTGTTGTAATATACTTGTTTCTTTTTGTAGCATAGAGATCGAAATTTAGCTCTGGATATAAAATAGCGTGTTCGATTTATTGGTGTATGAGACCTTCTGTATATTTTCAGTTTTTTCACCATGTTTGAGCGCGAACGGAAGCACCCCCAATCGAACCACTTCTGCTTCGGCTCAAAAACAGCTTTATTTCTGTCTACAACGTTTGATAGTTTTATTTTAGTGATGAGTGTTTTTATCATATTATTGACTGTTTGATTTGCAGTAAAGTAGGAGTTGTTGGACTGTGCTGAAAGATTACGTTTGTATTGTAGTTTATACTTGTCTTTCCAATGCAGTTTCTGATTTGATGCCTCCTTTGATTCATTTATCTGACATTGTTTTGGGATACTGATTTCCAAATGCAAAGGCATATGATCAGAAAAAATTTGTATATCTACAGTCAGATGCTTAACAAAATACAAAAAGTTGAAAGAACAAATATAGTAGTCTATTACAGAGCTGCCCATTACTCCACAAAAACTGAAGTTACCTTCTGTATCCCCTTTTGTTCTACCATTTAATACAACACCCCCTAGATCTTCAATAATTTGCAGCAACTTTCTGCCATTCGTATTCACAGTATTATCTTTCGATCTACGTCCACTATATACACTTTCTAAACCTTCAAAAAATCTCTTTTCTAGAGACTGTTGTTCACCTATTCTTGCGTTTAAATCGCCCGTAATGCAGAAATTTTCCGGATTTAGTTCTTTTAAAAAATGTTCAAAGCATTCCGCATCTGCTTTCCATTTTGTGCAATTTATATATGCAGGGATCAGATAAAAAACACAACCGTTAAGGCTGGTAGATAAGACTGTAACATTGTTAATAGTAACGAACTCAAGTTTCAATTTGCTCTTAACTTCTTTCTTAAAACCGTATAAGCAACCACCACTTGCTCGGCCAGATCTATTTACTCTTGTGGCTTCAACCCAGTGTACATGATAGTTTTTAAAAAATGTTGAAAAATATGAAAATTTATTTGCTTCCACATGGGTTTCAAATAGAAAAATGATATCAAATTTATTTAAAAATGTTAAGAAATTGCCGAAATTGAGTGCTTTTTGAAGGTTAGAGACGTTGTATGATAACAAATGGCACGATTCAAATTGCTATTGAGAGGTTGGTTTGTAAGTATTAGTATTCTTATTGTAAATAATTCTAGAAGTAATGTCGAACATAGTATCTCCAACGATTTCTTTTAAAAATTCAGCATCTTCATCTGTTGCAGCAACGATTTTCCCCTGAGACCAGTTGTAGCGCTTTCCATTGACATATATAGAAAATTCTGCCAATCGTATATTTATGTCGCTTCTCTTGTTTAGAATCTCGTTTTTTAACTTCCGCATATTATATCGAATATTAGACCTATTATATACATTGAAAAATTAGGAATCTACCGAAGTCCCACACATTCAACCATTACGCTACGTTTCACGGGTGGTTAAGCCGATCTTCAGGCGTATTGAATGTTGTCTTTTGTGGCAGACGAAGGCAAAGCTTGGGAACTAGTATATATATCGCACTTCATTAGATAAGTGCATATGCGAAATTATGTCAGTTAATTGAAACTCCAAACTTTTCCTATTGTCCTGTTTGGTAATTTTTCAATGTTCACAAAAACTATGGTAAGTTTTATTCCTACGTCATTAGTAATTGCTCTCCTTATATCAGAAGATTTTTGATCATCAATTATTGTCTACTAAAGTTTTGACAAGTTGATGGTGGCTCAGAACGCTAAGACGCCGGCAACCCTGACACTCAGTTGTCGGAGACCCAGGTTCGAATCCCAGCCTGGGTCATGCTGAAATTATTTTTTATTTTTATTTATTGTTGGCTGATAATGTCGAGGGCAAATAATTGGGAAGGTCGGTCCACGTATTGGCATAGTCCCATATAACTGTACTTCCAAATTTTCGATATTTTGTATATTTTAGCTAAATTTATCGACCAAATTTGCTGAATTTTGAGTTGTAGGGTTCACTGTTGGCAAAAAACTTTCCCGATAAAAATTATGGATAGAGATGCACATTTTGATATAGACCCCATATAACGGTGCCTTCCGAATTTCGGTATTTTGAACAATTATGACATTTTTAAATTTTTTCATATCGGGGGGGCCCGGCACCCATGAAGATAACATAGGATAAGATAATTTTCCGTAAAAGATAAAGATAAGATAATTTTCCTTAAATTGTTTTACAGATTAATGGTCGAAAACGGCCCTTTTTCTAAAAATCGAAATATCGACTTTGACAGTTCACCATTTTTAATTGGTATTTTTAAAATTCCCTAGTCTAAAAACAAGATTAAGTCTGTCTGGTTACTTCCCCAGCAAGAACTTTCTCAAAGAGTAAGGAGTTTTTATTCTCGTTTGCAAGAAAAGTGTAAAAAGTAAACAGACACCTTCCCAGCAAGCAATCAGCTGACTTGCCAAGACAGAACAGTTTTTCCGCCAATAAAGGAACCAAAGGAAGCAAAAATTTTGTATTTTATTTAAAATAAAAAAGAAAATGACTCAAAAAAGGAATTTTTCCACTTTGCAACTTTGTTCTCTGAAAAAAACATACAATTAGGCTTGCTATTTCTACAATAAAATTGTTTTTAATTTTCACAAACATAAATCACCGAATAATTAAAAAGAGCTGATTGATTGTTTTCAGGAAGAAGAAGAAGAGTTACAAGTGCTTGCCTAGAAGAAATTTGTCCAGCAAGAATTTGCAAACACTCAGTAAAAGAACTGTCAACATGTCTCTCTCGATTCGCTCTCTTTTTCTGGCTTTTTGTGTTAACAGACGACTTCCAGCAACAATTGGTACAAATTTTTACAAGTTATATGGTAACCAGACAGACCTATTGTTAGGAACTTAATAAGCCCACAAAAATATATGACGATCGGTCCATTCGTTTTCGAGCTTCAGTCGACACCCCAAAACACTTTGTTTAAAAAAAGGGTAACTCCTTAATGAGGTGGTCACTGAAAAAGATAAATAACATGTTCCTCTGCAAGCCTCTTCAGCTGGCACCTTTATACATTTGAAGTACTCACCTTTTCACAACTCAAACAGCAAATAAAATTGATATACATTTTTATACAATTTTTTCACACTCCACTAATTTTAAAATTTGTTTCACAAATTTGATGAACTAAGAACTACAAGCTTGGGTAACTGTAAACACCATATAATCACTATTTGCTTTCAAACAAATGTGAAGCCTTGCTTATTACTAGACAGCGGAATTTTATGCAACCCCTATTTTTGGTCCGATTCATGTCAAATTTTGAGACTGGGCATATTTTTGGCTTCTGATTACATTGCAATCGAAACATATGATATATGCAAAATAATGCAAAATGCATAAATTTTTGCATATGCAAAATTTATGCATTTTACATATTTTCTTATGCAACAAATATTTCAATAATAGGTACAAAAATGTTTGTGTGTACAATTTTTCTGTTTAAAATTCTCTTCAGACAAGTCAATAAAATAGAGAAATCTATAACCACAGCCATAAACTTCAAAATACCGAAAATCGGGAGGTATCGATCTATGGGTGCTACATGAAGGCCTGAACCTAAACCGACAAATTTAAGGTGGAAAGTTGTTTATGCCCAAGGAAGACTTAATAGCAAATTTCAACCATTTCGGAGGGATATTGAGGGCACAACTTTCAAAATACCAGAAATCCGGAGGTACCATTCTATGGGGGCTATATGAAAACTTGGACCTATACCGACAAATTTCAGGTGGAAAGTTTTATACCCACAGCGAAGACAAAATTCCAAATTTCAGTAATTTCGGTGGGATATTGAGGCCACAACCTTCAAAATACCGAAAATCGGGAGGTACCATTCCATGGGGGCTATATGAAGACATGGACCTATATCGAGACATTTCAGGTGGAAAGTTTTATACCCCCAAGGAAGACGTAATACCAAATTTCAGCTATTTCGGAGGGATATTGAGGCCACAACGTTCAAAATACCAGAAATCCGGAGGTACCGTTCTATGGGGGCTATATAAAGACGTGAACCTATACCGAGAAATTTCAGGTGGGAAGTTTTATACCCCCAACGAAAACTAAATACCCAATTTCAGTCATTTCGGTGGGATATTGAGGCCACAACCTTCAAAATACCGAAAATCGGGAGGTCCCATTCTATGGGGGCTATATGAAGACATGGACCTATGCCGACAAATTTCAGGTGGAGTGTTTTATACCCCCAACGAAGACTAAATACCAATTTTCAGTCATTTCGGTGGGATATTGAGGCTACAACTGTCAAAATACCGAATATCGGTAGGTACCGTTCTATGGGGACTATATGAAGACGTGGACCTATGAGCACAGATTTCAGGTGGAGTGTTTTATACCCCTACCGAAGACTTAATACCAAATTTCAGGCATTTCGGTGGGATATTTAGACCACAAATCCTTGTATATATTTTTGCATATGGTTTTGCATATTCTCATTTTATGCAGATATGTACAAATATGTCAAAATATGCACGATATGCAGAATATGCAAAATATGCAAAAATTTCTGGGCCTAATTCGTTTTATTTTGTAATAAAACGAGTTTCTGTCTAATCAGATTTTCTCTACGACCATCCTAACCATATATGCATTTGCATAGGATTCCGCTGTCTACTTATTACATCCAAAGCAACTTAGAAAAAAAAAAACAAGTAAGAAAAGGCTATAGTCGGACGGGGCCGACCATGTGATACCCTACACCTTTACCCCTGGGAATTAGCTTTCCACATATCAAAAATTTTTATGGAACAGATAAACTTATTGTAAGAAATAATTTTGTGCATTCTGCTACCGTATCATACCAAGCTTAAATCTATATATACACTCCGGTTCATCTGAATAGAACCAGCCAATATTTGTCTACAAATAGCGTTATATCTGACGAAAGGAGAGGAACTGTAAATTATAGTTTTGTTCACATGTAGAGTATATAGTAGCCGATATTTTCAATACCTAACATGTTTCACATATGCGTCATAACGGTACTTTTTACTCGCTTTATGAAAAAATGTCAAAATATTAGCATTTTTTAATGGTTCACCAGGATAGAACCACCCTAAGAATTTACACAAATCCTTTGTTAGATGTGGTAAACTTTAACAAAAAACTATTTATAATTATAAATAAATGCTTGAGTGTTAATTGCTATCAAATATTGTGCAAAAATTTGTATTAGGGTCTTGAAATTTGATGAAAATCGATGCTTAGAGCTCCAAAAAATGTTTTTATGAAGAAATCGGTAGAAACAATTTATAAAGACTAAATTTTATACTGAATTATGTTCAAAATTTTCTATACTACAATGAAATTACAAAAAAAGTCACATTTGATAGGTTTAAGAGTCCGAAACAGAGGAAATATGGTAAAGATAACTCAAATTTCTACCTTTCCAATCCAAAATTTGATATTTTATCTCAGGAAAGTGAATGCAAATCGATGGGTTCCATCCAGTTTCGTTGGCTGTGGACATCTACAGGTCCAAAAAGTAAAGAAAATTCCACCGCCGAATGCTCCATGTCACCATCAAGTCCTTGGAATTTCAAAAGGTTCTAAGACATTTGATGTGAAGAAACAGCTTAGCGATAGGGGAAGGCAGACGTTAATTTTTTCGAAAGGAAAGGGTTTAATTTTGATGGTTATGATGTTCACACATCTTTTCCTCATAGTATAAGTACCGAAAAAATATTTCTGATCCGTTATTATACAAAAAAGAGCGCCTATGTTTCTGTGCTTTCCATGTCATGCGATATCTTCTAAATCAAAGCCCTTGATGTTGACATGGAGCGTTCGGCGGTGGAATTTTCTTTATTTTTGGGACCTGTAGATGCCCACAGCCACCGCAACTGGGTGGAACCCATCGATTTGCATTCACTTTCCTGAGATAAAATATAAAATTTTGGATTGGAAAGGTAGAAATTTGAGTTATCTTTACCATATTTCCTCTGTTTCGGACTCATAAACCTATCAAATGTGACTTTTTTGTAATTTTATTGTAGTATAGAAAATTTTGAACATAATTCAGTATAAAATTTTTGTCTTTATAAATTGTTTCTACCGATTTCTTCATAAAAATATTTTTTGGAGCTCCAGCATCGATTTTCATCAAATTTCAAGACCCTAATACAAATTTTTGCACAATATTTAATAGAAATTAACACTCACGGCATTTATTTATAATTATAAATAGTTTTTTGTTAAAGTTTACCACATCTAACAAAGGATTTGTGTAAATTATTAGGTTGGTTCTATCCTGGTGAATCATTAAAAAATGCTAATATTTTGACATTTTTTCATAAAGCAAGTAAAAAGTACCGTTATGACGCATATGTGAAACATGTTAGGTATTGAAAATTTCGGCTACTATATACTCTACATGTCCACAAAATCATAATTTACAATTCCTCTCCTTTCGTCTGATATAACTGTATCTGTAGACAAATATTGGTTGGTTCTATTCAGATGAACCGGAGTGTATAAAATTGAAATTTGTTTGTACGTTTGTTGGTTTGTTTGTTTGTTTGTGCCTTATAGACTCGAAAACCGCTGAACAGATCTTACTGAAATTTTTAGGGTACATTGTTACATGTCCTGGAATGAAAATAGGCTATATCATTTTTTGAAATTTCGCGTTGATCTGGAGATATAGCATCAAAACCGGAGGTACCTCCAAAAAATTTAGATTTTGTATGCAAATATCTTTAGAACTGTTACAGATACAATCTCCAAATTTTGTATGCGTGACGGAAGTTGATGTAGAAATAAATTTACCAAATTATATCAAAATCGGTTCAGATTTGGATATAGCTCCAACATACATATATTTTCGGCCGACTTCCTTATTTTATGCACCAAACACGCTATATATGCCCAATTTCGCTGAAATTTTGAATTTCTCGCGGAATTTGTTCTAGAAATAAATGGGCCAAATTATATTGAGATTGGTTCATATTTGGATATAGCTCCCATATATATTTTCGGCCGATTTTCCGCACCAAACACGCTATATATGTCCAATTTCGCTGAAATTTGGAATGTGTAACGGAATTTCAATTTCGCTGAAATTTGTCTGACACAATTTGTTCTAGAAATAAATGTGCTTAATTATATAGAGATCGGTTCAGATTTGAATATAGCTCCCATATATATTTTCGGCCGATTTCCTGTATTTTATGCACCAAGCACGCTATATATGTCAAATTTCGCTGAAATTTGGAATGTGTTACAAAACTTGGTCTAGAAATAAATGTGCCAAATTATATCGAAATCGGTTCAGATTTGGATATAGCTCCCATATATATTTTCGGCCAATTTTCCGCATTTGATGCACCAAACACTGTATATATGTCCACTTTCGCTGAAATTTGGATTGTGTATCGGAATTTGGTCTAGACATAAATGTGCCGATTTATATCGAAATCGGTTCAGATTTGGATATAGCTCCCATATATATTTTCGGACGATTTTCCGCATTTGATGCACCAAACACGCTATATATGTCCAATTTCGCTGAAATTTGGAATGTGTAACGGAATTTGGTATAGGCATAAATGTGCTAAATTATATCGAAATCGGTTCAGATTTGGATATAGCTCCAATATATATTTTCGGCCGATTTTCCACATTTGATGCACCAAACACGCTATATATGTTCAATTTCGCTGAAATTTTGAGGGTCTGACGGAATTTGTTCTAGAAATAAAAGTGCTAAATTATACAGAGATCGGTTCAGTTTTGAATATAGCTCCCATATATATTTTCGGTCGATTTCATGTTTTTGTTACGTATGTTCAATTTCAATGAAATTTTGAAGACTTAGCAGTCAGTAAAAGTCATCATTATTTACAGAAGTACTTATAGTCGGGAAGGAATTGACCAAGGCTACAGCTATTAAGTATCATGTCTTTGAGAGATTTCTTAAGATTTATGTTTTATTATGATATATATTAGGAATACTTATAGGCGAAAAGGCTTTCGGGGGGGTGTTACCTCCTGAAACATACAAAAATACCATAGTAGCTCCATAACAACCCTGAATAGGTATATAACGCCTTCATATCTCCTATATTTATTCGTTAAAATATTAAAAACGTTAAAATAATTCTGGAATTCCATTATATTTTATCGTAGTCGGGGCAGCAAAGCGCACCGGGTTCAGCTATTAATAATATAAAAATTGTTTTACAAACATCCTAGAAGGGACAAGGGAGACTTCTCTCATACCAATGAGTGAGTGTACCCAGATTCATATTCCCTCAATCATATGGGACCCACAGCTTATCTCCGAGTCCGAACGGCGTGTCCTAAGACACCACTTGTAGAGAAGTTTTACATGGCTGAAATACTCAGAAAATGTCGCAAAACTTACTGAAGGATATTTTGCCACCGTTGAAAATTTGATTTTGCCTGGCTTGGGAATCGTTTTGAAAAAAAGGTGGCAAAGCGTCCCATGCTGCAATGTATGTATACAAATCCAATTGGACAATTAAAACGTTAGGGCACCATGTAATTGGCAATAATGCAAAAAAAAAAATGTTTTTGTATTTTTCATACAAAAGTAATGGTCCATTTTACCAGCTAAATATTATCAGATCATCATCAAAAATTGTAAGCATCTACTTCGACCTAAAGTCTTACTTCGTGCAAAATTTCGTGATTATTAAGCTATAATTGTGATCTCTAGCGTGTTTATGATTACACTACAAAGAAACAAAAGGGGATAATATGCTGTAACTCTGTTATCTTATCATGTACACCAACACAATTGGCATCAATAGAATGGTCAAGCGTTCCTCTTCCAAGTATAGCTTACTTGCCCGGAATGTCTCTTCCAGGAATAAAGATAGATGCTGTATATTAAAATTTTTCACAATTTTCACACAAAAGTTTAACCATCTAAATATTATCTGATCGCCATCTCAAATTGCAAGCTTCTTCTTTGTCTTATTCTCTTACCTTATTTAAAATTTCGAGGCGATCGGACTATTATTGCGACCTACAGAGCAGCTACAAAATCGCATAAAAATTATGTTTTTGGTCCATTTCACCCGCTAAATATTTCACGATCATCACCAATTAAAATAGCGATCTATTCTGATGTGAAACCGACCTCCATACCAAATTTCGGGACGATCGGTCCATAATTGCGGCCTGGAGTTTGATTACAATTTATAATGGACAGACGGACACACATCCCAAAATCGCTTTATCTCGCCGAGATATGAAGATTGGTATACCACATTGGGGGTCTCCGGCGAGTATTTCGCGGTGTTACATGAATTTTTACCAAAACAAACTTATAATACCCTTTCCACATAGTGGTGTAGGGTATAAAAACAGTTTTATAGCGACCGTTACAGTCCTACCTATTAAACGCGACGTACAAAACTTATTCACCTACCTACCACAAAAACGCTCTCTGGGCGTCCGTATTACCGAAATACGTTACGACCGAAATCCCGCTTAATGCTTGGTTTACATTTACGAAATCCACTCGATTTCAACTGTCAATTCCTTTGCGTATACGTCAAATGAAAACTCATTTGAAATCGAGTGGATTTCGTAAATGTAAACTTAGCATAAGACAGAAAAACCGCTATGAAAACATATAATTTTTTTTTCATTCGTAGAAACAAACAATTTTTTTCTATAACAATATATTTTTGGTCTGTTCCAGAACTGCAAGAATCTACTAATTTTTACTATTTTTTCCGATAACATAAAGGGAAAAATACTATCGTAGTAAAAAATAGTAGCTTCTTGCAGGTTCTGGAACAAAGCCTTTATGTGTTGTTTCGATTTTGTTTTCGAAATACAAAACACACACATACATATATATACAAAACATATTATACGGTCTGTCATAGTTGGATTTGTTCAAGTTGCAATTGAATACGCCCCAGCAAGCATTTTTTATCGCCCATTACCCGAAGCAGTCACTCCCAGGAGATAGAAATACACATCCGCGATCTCGCATTCTAATTGAAGTAGGCACACCGTTCGGGAAGAAATGAACCACGTCCACGACACTACTTGTGAATGCCGCTTTCGAGACTTCCTAGAAGTACTTTTAGCGATAAAATTGGTTGTGACGAAAAAAAAAAAACATTTTTTTTTCATTTTTCATTTTATCTGTTGTTAGTCTTTTAATTTTTATTTTTTTTACTATTCTAATTAATGTTCCAAATTACATACGTTTTTAAAGAACTATCCTTAGATGAAATCGCCATCTTCATTAATTTTTGTACTTTTAAAATTGTATGTTGCCTGGCCTGGGAATCAAACCCATGACCTTAAGAATGCAAAGCGAACATGCTTACCACTGCACCACCGTACCTTATAAACACCAGATAGACTAAAGTCTAATATTAGTTTAAGGTTGTACACGCCTCAAATGAACGTAAACAATCGAAGTGTCTGCATTGACCAGAGAAAGTGTCGTAAGTAGTAGCATTGTTAGTGTAAAAAAGCAATAATAGAATTTCGATCTCCTTTTCTGACACTAGGTAGTTATTCAAGAAGTTAAAAAAGGGACAGCAATGCAATTGTTATTGTAAAATGATAAAGGATCGCTATTTTCTAGAATAGAAGTTCAGAAAGCGATTACTTCTGATAGAGGAAGTGACTCACTCACTCCCAATTGCTGGCTGGGGCTCGACGTATTTCGGTAGTATTCTTAAGAATACATGTGTTTGGGTGCCACCGTGGTGCAATGGTATGCACACCCACCTTGCACACATAAGGTCGTGGGTTCGATTCCCCGGCCAGGCAACATCAAAACACTTTTCAACGGTAGCAAAATACCCCTCAGTAATGTTGGCGACGTTTCCTGAGTATTTCAGCCATGTAAAACTTCTCTACAAAAGTGGTGTCTTAGACACGCCGTTCGGACTCGGCGATAAACTGTAGGTCCCATATCATTGAGCTAATATGAATCGGGGTGCACTCATTGATATGAGCCACACACGCTTTAGGTATACGGACGTATTTGCGCATTGGCCTTACATTAACTATTCAAATATTTGAAGATAATAAATATTGTTGATTTTTGGAAACTATGGAAAAAATACAAATTGTCAACAATTATCGGATTTATGACAAAACTATTTGACGTATTAATACCAAAATTCAAAAATCTTCTAATAGGAATGTTTTCCATCGACTCCCATCAATATATTTGTACTCCGAGGTACTTGGTTTTGACCATTTTTGGCCACTGTCGTGACACTGTGCGTCGTTTTGTTTTTTATTAGCAACTTTTTATGCCTTTTATACTTTACCGAGTTATTCATTGAGGATTTTAAATTTATCAACAGATTTTTCTGCTCAATGATACTGTTTAGGATTGATAATCGTCCCAATTATTATTATCTTAATGCGATCTATTTAAAAAAGTTAAAAAATGTTAAAGTCAAATTCTTCCGCTTAATGTTTTAGTCTATCGTTGCTGAGGGCATAATTCTGAAACAAAAACAAAGAAATACTTATAATTTTTTTTAATATTGTATTTTTTGTTTTTTACCAGCTATCTAAAAAAACAAGTAAGAGAGGGCCATAAACGGACGTGACAGACCATGTGATACCCTACCCCACTACCCTTGGGCATCACCAGTTTTCTACGGAATCTATTTAATATGATTGCGAAATATTTTTTCCGTCCGATAATACAGTTGATATACATGATAACATATCAGAAATATTGCACATAACTACACTGTCATTAATGGAAAAGTTAGGTTAATTTTCCTTATTTTATAATGGACTGCCGGATCTTTTTGTATTAAAAAAGCAAAAAATATCAAAATACATTTAGAAATAGCTCTTGGGCGATTTTTATCGACCAATGAATAAACGACCAAGATTTCGAGGAATTACATTACTTCTACTATAGTTTTGGGTTTTCCCTCCAAAGGTCATTTTTGGAGGCATTATTCAGTAAAAGTTGTAGATTCAATAATTGTCTACAAGATTGGTCTTTATGATTCTTAAAAAAGACTTACCATTTTCGAGATATCTCGATCTAAAGGTAAAATAAAAAATTAGCCGCGTAAGTACATTGTGAGGCGAACCGGTTAAAGTAACGACACTATGTGTTAGATACTTCCGTAAGCTTTCAAACGATATCCACTTTGCAGTAATCGGTTCAGAAGAACCGGGTCTAACCCGGTTTTTAAATTTGGCCTTTCGGGTCTAATAACCGGCGAACCGGATCCGCAACCGTTGAAAATTATACATTTCCGTAGTCAGCGCAACAAACCCTACCTTCGGACAAAACATGAAAAAATCGGAGAGTTTTCGTTGGGGTCGTTCCCGTTGGGCTTTCGATTATACATGTGGGTTAAATGGGCTATTTTTGCGTAAAATGACTCTAACATTGAATAACTCTACTAAACACACTCCGATTTTGTTGGAATTTTTTTAAGAAGATAGCTATAATTTTGCTCTTCAAGAAAATATATATTTTTTTTGGGGACAGACCCGATTACTTCGCTTATTTTAGCCGGTTCGTCTGAATATGTGCATATTTCCCTTATAAGTGCATAAAAATCATGTGTTTTTTAGAACAGCTATATCCCAAGAATGGTTCCTTCTAAGAATAAAATTATGAGGGTCAAACTTGTAGATAATTTTTCTGTCTACAATATTTACTTTAGTCACTTTTTGATTAGACCAACCGTTTTCAACAAATAAATCCGAAAACCTAAAAACCCTTAAATTTTGACCTTTGACCCCGAATAATTTTGTTTGCACACATGGGATCGATGGGGACTTTTAGGACGTTGCTTCTAATGGCAAACCCTAGCACTCCACCAATGTCAATGTCAATGTCTATTTTGACCGGACTATTAAAAACGAAAAAATATGGAAAAATGCACCATGTTGCCCGGATTTTGCCCACACTGACCATTTCCATTATTCAAAACTAATGAAATCGCGCTCTATGGAAAGTGATTTGGCTCAAACAATGAAGTTATTGATCAGAAACTCCAATTTTATGGACCTCGAAAATCTTATGTTTTTTTCTTATGCTTAAGATTGCTTGAAACAAGTAAGAAAGTATCATTCAGCTGTGCCGACTGAGATATACCCTCAGCCTCGGACCTAAAGAAAAGAAGCAAACACAACACTTCTGACGTTTCTAAGGGCTTTTTGAGTTTTTTGAGCCAATTTCTTAGGAAGTGTGGATTTTACCCGAAAAAATTTTACCGTTTTAACTAGGGCACAAAACATGTTGCCAAACATTTAAAAGAGAGATTGTGGGAGATTTCACCCTTCGACGGTTATCTTACGTACTACCCAATGTAGTTGGTAAAACGGCAGCCTTCAAGTAGAACTTTTTGGAAAGAATTTCAAAACGATTCGAGATGAGCTGTTAAACTGCAATTTTCCTAAATTTTGTGTTGGAGGTACCCGAAGGGTTGGGCCGACATAGTCCATATTCCAACCTTATACATGACTAGATGAAATAATACGATATGCAAAGTTAGGACCAATCAGAAACTTCCTGCGGGAAGTATCTTGCCAATTTTCCATTTTAGTTGCTGCCGTCAAGGTTTCTTAAGGCTTTTAAGACATTATCTCAGGAAGTATGGACTTGCATTACCATATGCAAATTTATGACAGATTCGGTTATTCCCTTCTAGAGTGCCTCGAATGCCAAATTTTTTACCTGATCGGTAGTTTCGTTCGAAAGTTATCGTGCGCACCAGCCAGCAAGCCGGACCCCGTTTCAGACCAATGGCTGAGGGACTTTACAATAGAAAAAATTTTTTTCGCACTTAAATAAAACAAAATAAAAATACGTCGTTATAGTCCATGTTTTTGGTGCGGCTCTTATAACTTTTTCCCTGAAAACACTTTTGTAGATTAAAGTTATTTCCAAATATTTTGTAATTTATTGATTCTGTAAAATCTAATCGAATTCTGATTCTATGGTATAAAAGTGACGGGCATAATTTATTCATTATTCAATATTAGTTGTGATAAATGTAAAAAGATAAAATCATATTTCCCGGGAAAATCTCGTAACCAAAAAACGATAAAGCAATCCATATGTTAGACAGTAGTTTCGTATTCTAACCTTTAGACTGATATAATAAGCATCAAAGGACATGTTATTTGTTGGAATATACCCCAGAATTTAAAGCGTGGAGCAAATTATTATATTTTGAATATTTTTTCCACACAAATTATTGTCAACTTCGCCTGCTAAATACTCGTATACCCGATAATTATTCCAAAATATTGGCATTTTTCTTGCTCAAAACTCTTACTTCATGCAAAATTGTGTCTGTATTGAACTATACCTGCGACCCTTAGTGTGTTTATGATAACACTACACACAATTAAAACTGTGGAATTCTTGCTTATTCTAGGCTGTAACTATAATTGACATCAAGGGAAAATCCAAAAGGTCCCCCTTCTAAATATAACTCACGTTTGCGGAATGTGTCTTCCAGAAATAAAGATATAACATACATATTGAAAATTTCACCAATTTACTAAATATTATCTGATCATCATGTTAAATTGCAACCTCCTTCCTTGAAATAAACTCAAACATTACTCAAAATTTCGCTCCGATCGGGCTATAAATGCGACCTACAGAGCCGATACAAAATCGGGTAAAATTTTTGTTTTTGGTCCATTTCACCCACTAAATATTTTGCGATCATCACCAATACCTATTGGGGTATATACTGGTCCGAACCCGACCTCCATGCAAAATTTTGTGACGATTGGTCCATAATTGCGGCGTGTAGTTTGATACCAATTTTTAATGGACGGACGGACACACATCTCAAAATCGTTTTATCTCGTCGAGATATGAATTTTGGTATACCACATTGGGGATAGATAGATAATCTAAGCCTTTTGTTAGATTTTCGAACCGAGATAGCTGTAATTTGGTATTGTGTATTGTGAGAGGATTTAATTATGAATGCTTTAATTAATTGAGCTATCATAACCTAAGGAGTTTGTATTGAAAAAGTGATATCTTGCGTAGTCCCACACATCGTTTTAAAAAACAAGTAAGAACGGCGTTAAGTTAGGCCAGGCCGAACTTGTTATACCCTCCACGAGGAGTTGTTTTTTTATATATAATTTTTATTGTACAATATTTAAATGTTACAATGTAGAGTTATGCCTCAGCGCCAAAAGGCTTTATAGAGGCTAAATAGGCAACTATTATTAATAACAACGAACAAATTATACAATTAAAAATCAAATATACAAGAAGTATTTCCATATTTTGTAATAAATAGTCTTTCAACTTAGCTTTGAATGTAGACAAGGCTGCTATTTCTTTTAATTCTGACTACAGTTGATTATACTCGTTTGGTCCACAAAAAGATATTCGCTGTTTTGTACATTCAAAACGACATCTCACAATACTTAAGCTTGCGGCTAGTCGTGTAAATCTCCCCGTTAGATACATATTTCTTTGAAAATCGAGAGTTTGTGCATTTATTCCATGAATGGATTTAAATATATACAACAATAATTGATATTTATAAAGTCCCTTAAGAGGCAAGATGGTTTTGGCGTAATCGTTGTACAGGTCTAAAGTATGCGTTCTGAGTGGAAGATTATAAACAATTTTGAGAGCTTTGTTTTGCGATACCTGCAGTATATCAAAAGTTTTACGTCTGAATTAAGCTTTTGCTTAAACTTGTAAAGAATTCCAATTCCAGAAGATATTTTTGACTTGATATTTTGAATATGGTTATCCCAGGACAAGTTTCTACTTAAACAGATGCCAAGATATGTAACTGACTCTGATTCCTCAATTAAATGTCCATCTATATGAGCTCTAAAAATCATATCGTGTCTTGGAATATAAGGACTGAATCTGACAATGGATGTTTTACCGGAATTTAATACGAGTTTATTTAACCTCAAATACTCTACAAGAATTGCGGCATCACATTATATTTCTGCTCGCAAAACAAGCGGATAGCTATAATTATAAAACAAAGCTATGTCGTCTGCAAACATGAATAGTTTCCCTTTAAAAGGAATATTCTTTAAATCATTAATCTTCTTCTTTATTTACAACAAACAAACATTGTTCCACAACATCCCATACGGGACAAGGGAGACTTCTCTCATATCAATGAGTGCACCCCGATTCATATTTAGCTCAATGACATGGGACCTACTGTTTATCGCCGAGTCCGAACGGCGTGTCCTAAGACACCACTTATAGAGAAGTTTTTCAAGGCTGAAATACTCAGGAAATGTCGCCAACATTACTGAGGGGTATTTTGCCACCGTTGAAAAATGTTTGGTGTTGCCTGGCCGGGGAATCGAACCACCGACCTTCTGCGTGCAAGGCGGGCGTGCATACCATTGCACCACGGTGGCACCCTTCTTCTTTATTTACTCATCCGTTATCCGGATATAAGTGATCGTACAATTCATTTTGTTTTTTAATATTTATCGCATTATATTTATGTTATAGTATAGTGGTTGTCAGCTCTCTGTGTCTTGCAGCATTCAGCAGATCAGTTTCGTCGGTATAACCTGTCCAGTCCATGATGTTTTTGAGCCATGATGTTTCTTTTCTTCCTCTAGCACGCCTGCCATCGATTTTTCCTTTTAAAATTGCTTGTAAAATGTTGTATTTATTGTTCCTTAATACGTGTCCAAGATATGCTATTTTGCGACTTTTTATTGTTGTTATTAACTGCCGGCTTACATTCATCCTTCTTAGTACTTCGTCATTAGAAATTTTCGCAGTCCATGGTATTTTCAGTACTCGCCGGTAAATCCACATTTCGAAGGCTTCCAATTTTCTTTCATCAGAGGATTTGAGCGTCCAAACTTCTGTTCCATATAGCAGCACCGACCAAATATAGCATTTTATAAAACGTACTTTCGTTGTTACGTTTATGTCATGGCTTTTCATAAGTTTGTTGTATTTACAAAAAGCATCTCGCGCCATCTCTATACGACTTTTAATCTCTTTCGAGGGATCCCATTGGTCGTTTATTAGTATCCCTAGATATTTAAAAGATCGCACTCTTTCAATTTCTGTACCTTGAACTTTTAAGGTCACATCTGCATGGGGATTTTTTCTGCTTATGACCATATATTTCGTCTTCTTCATGTTTATTTATTTTAATATTTCTCACTTACACGTGCAAGTTTCTCCACAAGTTTCTGGAGACCGGATATACTTCCAGCCAGTAACGTGGCATCGTCCGCATACCTTATGTTATTAATTATTTTCCCATGAATTTTTATTCCGACGTTTTCTCCTTCTAGCGTTTCTTGGAATATTTTCTCTGAATATACATTAAACAATAAGGGAGATAGAAGACAGCCCTGTCTAACACCCCTTGAGATGCCAATTTCTTTTGTTGGTTCTCCACTTACTTCAATTCTTGCCGACTGATTCCAATAGAGACTTGTTATGCACATAAGTTCATTGTCTTGCATTCCTATATCATGTAATATTTCCATTAATTTATCGTGTTTTACGGTATCGAAAGCTTTTTCGTAGTCAATAAAACACATGAATACATCCTTCTGGGCATCCCTACATTTTTGTGTTATAATTTGGATGCAGTATAGTGCTTCTCTTGTACCCATTCCTTCTTTAAACCCAAATTGGGTATTTCCCATGTGTGCTTCACATATTTTGTATATTCTACTATGAATAATCTTTAGAAATATCTTCAAGGCATGACTCATTAAGCTAATGAGTCTGAAGTCACTGCATTGTTTTGCATTATTTTTCTTGGGTATTGCGATGAAGGTTGATTTTAGCCATTCTTGTGGATAGTTTCCAGTGTTGTATATGTAATTAAAAAGGTTGACTAGTAGGTGTATATTGCTGGAATCAATAAGTTTCAGTAATTCTGATGGGATTTCGTCCGGTCCTGTAGCCTTTCTGTCTTTCAATGATTTTATAGCGCGTTCTACTTCGCTCTGCGTTATAGGCGTCCCTCTTCTTGGAATTTCCGAATCATCCTCATAAGATGATCGTTCGCTATCAGTAAAAAGATTGGTAATATATTCCTCCCATATATGCTTCCTTCCCTCCAAGTCAAATACAGCTTCATTGTTTTTGTTAATTAGAACTGGATTGGTTATTTTCTTTCCATATACTCCGGCGGCTTCCTTTAGCTTCTTGTGGAGATTAAAATCATCGTGTATACTTTGTAGAAATTCAATTTCCTGGCATTTGGCATTCAAATTCGCATTTTTGGCTGTTCGGGTCGCAGATCGTATCTCCTTATTTATCTCCCAGTATTTTTCATAGTTTTTATTTCTGTATTTGCTTCGCTCATTCCATAGTTCTCGAATCTCGTCGGTAATCCATTCTTCTGTTCTTGATGATGTTCGCTTTCCCAGAGTGTTCTTTGCAGTCGTGTTTATAACATCTTTCACCTTGTTCCACAATTCGTGCATATTTTCTTCATTCAACTGTTGTAGTTGTCCATTTATATTGTTTTGCAGCTCATGTTTAGTTGCCGAGTCTTTAAGTTTTTCAATATTCATTTTATTTTGGGGCTGTTTTGTCCGATTTGATGCGAGCTTAATTCGTATATTTGCCACGAGTAAGTTGTGATCCGATGGCACATCTGCTCCTGGGTAGGTCGAACATTTTGTAACACTGGAGAAATATCTTTTATTTATTATTATGTAGTCTATTTGGTTTCTCACAATTTGGTTTTCATTGTCCTGTGGGGATTTCCAGGTGTATAACCGTCTGGGATGTAGGGGAAAACACGTATTGGTCACTTTCATACAATATTCCTGACAAAATTGCACTAGTCTGTCTCCTCTATCATTTCGTTCGCCTAGGCCATATTTTCCCGTAATATTTTCAACTTCTTGGTTTCCGACCTTGGCATTAAAGTCGCCTTGTATTATTGTTATTTCGTGTTTTTTTGTCATCTTTAGTAACTGCGCAATATCATTATAAAATTCTTCGACTTCATTCAAATTTGCATCTCCAGTGGGAGCATAGACTTGTATGATATTAAAATTTAGCGGTTTTCCGCTTATTTTTAACAACATTGTCCTGTCTGACTTTGGAACGAATCCCGTGACACAGGCCGCTATATGATTTTTAACAATAATAGATACTCCTCTTCTGTGAGCACCCTCCTGGTTTCCTGAATGATAAACCGTCATATTTTCTGATCTGAAATCACCGCATTCCGTCCACCATGTTTCGCTGACACCTAAGATATCAATTTGGAGTCGGTTCATCTCGCTTATTGTGTTATGAAGTTTTCCACTTTCGTAAAGACTTCTCACATTCCAAGTTCCAATTACAAGTTTTTTGTTTAGTTTTACCTCCGGGATTCTTAGCACCTCTGATTGCCGGAGACTGAGGGGTTTGTTTTGCGTTGTATTGTTCATGTTTTGTACGATTTTCAAGGGATTATACATCAGTGGTTTCCCCTTGCCTTCTGATGGGTTTATAGTTTCCTTCTATATTTCAGCCGCTCCACTGGAGTACAGACGCTGCTTGCTGCCGCCGAATCTCGATCAGACGCTGCCTTTTTCCTTTTTTTTTTTGGTTCGCCCCGCATATTTTATTTTTGCGATACCCGTCATATCTGATGAGCGTTCCCCTATCCACCACCTGGGGAGGCGTCCGATGGGAGAAAACAAGGAGGGAAAAAAAACTCCGCACGGAAAATCATTAATAAATATCTTAAATAAAACAGGACCCAGTACGCTCCCTTGACGAACACCAAATTTATCAGGAAGTTTCTTGCTTTTCTTTTCACCTATTTGGACAAACTGTTCTCTATTTACTAAAAAGTTTTGAAAAAAACATCAATGTTGTACTTGTGCAGCCAATATTTTCTAACTTCTTAATCAAAATATTGTGGTCTACAAAATCAAACGCTTAAGTTAAGTCATAGAAAACACCGGTAACTCCCCTTAAACCCCTTATCTAAGCCTTCACCAATGGTATCAATAACCGTTACTAAGGCTTCTTGTGTACCTGAACCTTTTTTAAAACCATATTGATGTTGAAATAGAATGTTGTTTTCATCTAGGTATGAAGATAATTGTTCACATATGATTTTTTCGAATATTTTATCGATGGTGGGAAGGACTGATATTGGCCTAAAATCTGTTACTTTGTTAGACCCATGTATTTTGGGAATTGGAGTAATTTTATGGATTTTTAGGTCAGCTGGGTATAATGAATCCTTTATCATTTTGTTGAATATTGAACATATTCGGTCAGATATTAATGATTGTTTTACTAACAACATTTGCTTTGTAATGTTGTCGTATCCTGGTGATTTGCAATGATTCAGATCAAGCACAACGTTTTCTACTTTTTCTTTGTTTATCCTCGAAAGGGAAAAACTTGTTGAAACGTTAGTTAGCGTGTTAAAAACATTAATATCATCACGGCTACTTGTTTCAAATCCACTTCGAATGTTTTGTATTACTTGTGAAAAGTATTTGTTGAAATGTTCAGCTCTATCCATGTCATCAGTTAAAACAGTACCATTTTCCGTCACCAGAGTGTTTTGCCTTTCAATATTTTTACCCAATTGACTGTTTAAGAAGGACCATAGCTTTTTATTTTCTCCACTATATTTTCGTACATTATGGTCGTAGTAACTATTCATTAGTGTCTTGTTACAGAAATCTATTGTTCTTATCTTTCCTCCTCTTTTTTAATAATTTATTTTTATAATTTATAAGGGAAACTAGTTTTTCTGACATCCACGGGTTCATTTTTTTCATCACGTCAACGACATTTGTGGTAGTGGTTTCACTAAGACTTTCAGCCGTTGAGAGAGTATTGTATAAGAGTTTATATTGAGCAGAAGAATCTAAACTATCACCGTAAGTTCCTAACTGTCTTTCCAAGTATAAGCCAAACTTTCTAGAGTCCAAATGGTACTTCTTTTCAATCATAAAATCTCTTCTGCCACACATTAAATCGATAGCGCAAAACATCATGTTGTTATCGGAGATTGATGTTTCAGTAGAACTTATTCCAATTTTATCGGAAATATTACTGTAAATACAATCTATACTAGTTCCAGTTGCTGGTCTGGTTACAGTTATGGCAGGAAAATATGCGGTATTCAGCGAAAATATTATTAAGCCTCATATTCGCACTTGTATTTGACAATAGATGTATATTAAAATCGCCAAGAAGAATGCAAGGGTGATTATTTGTTTTTGGTATCAGTTGCTCCAGTTTACTAAAAAAGAGTTGCAACGAGCATTTGTGTGATCTGTACATACACTAAACTTACAGAAACACCATTGATTTTCACATTAGTTAAGGATACCGTTATAAAGTCTAAGTAATTATCACTACCAATTTCAGAATCTAAATATTGAATTGAATTATCTATGTACAACGATGTTCCGCCAAACCCATCTGGTCTACAACAGTGTAAAGAATTAAAACCGGGTATAGAGTATAAACGTGAACAGTCTGCGTGGATCCAGCTCTCTTGAACGGCGACAATTTTAGGAATATTACTAAAACTGCAAATTTCGGATTTAAATCTGTTAAATTTTGATATTGAGGAGATACTTCTTGCATTAACAGATATAATGTTAAATGTATTCGAAAGAGAATTAACAATATGGGCAAATCCCAGAAACAGTCTACCAGACAAAATTTTTTTTATTTTATCCAAATTAAATTATTTTTTCACAGATGATTAGACTGGATATCTAATTTTAGAAATATGTTAAAAACTTTTTTTCTATCATTATTAACACAAAAATTATTACAAAATTCTACCCTACCTCAGGTTTTTTAATTTTATACAAAAATTTTACATTTTTTTTACATGTTCATATTATTACTTTAGTGTTAACATAAGTGGTAAACTCGAAAGCTATATTGTTATTCACTCAATTCTCTTAGATTTTGACAGAAAATATTATCTTTTACTATTTTAGAAAAAGTGAAATTAGGTATGAAAAGACAGATCCAAGTGGTGTAGCGTTCGTCACGAAAAATTATGTTTTTTTTATACTGTGGGCAGAAATTACTTTTTTTTTTTAAATTCATCTATAAATTTAAATAAAATTAATATCCTGCTTTTAAGGAAATAGAAAAAGAAATTTACAATAATAAAAAAAAATGTACAGTGCATTAATTTCTGTAGCGTTCGTCACGATATGAGTTCTCCAAAAAAAATAAAAAAAAAATTGTTTTTAATTCTGTTTTCACTTTCTCTTGTATTCTATTTTTGTTTTATTCTGTTTTCGTCACGATTTGAGTTCAGTTAATTGTTAAGAAACTTAAAAAATGAAATGATATTTCAAAGTTATATTTATTTTCTGATGGATGTGCAAGTCAATTTAAAAACAAGTTCATTTTAAGTAGTATACCCTTTTTCAAAGAAGAATTTGAGTGGAATTTTTTGCAACTGCTCACGGAAAGGCTGCAGTAGACGGAATCGGAGCTGTCGTAAAGAAAAAAAATTGGAAAATGGTAAAAGCTCAGAATATTGTTCTTAATAATGCCCATAATTTTTTTAGGTTGGCAAAAATTAATACAAATGGTATTTTCATGTTATATATAAGCAGTAGTTATATACAAAAATCAGCTGGAATTCTTTCGGAGAGATGGGCTAACGTTAAGAGCATTCCCGGAATTAAAAGCAAATATTATTTTTCGTCATATAACAAAAATGCGCTCGACATCGCACTAACGTCAGATTCATTAAAACATAAAATTTATTTATAAACATATACGCATTGATAAACTTTTTTATGAACATAAAATATGACTTAAATAACGTTATTTACAAGAAATATACATTGTTTCGTTAAAATAAATACACTGGTTTTTATTTACTATATACTGGTAAAAAATGTAGCGTGCATCACGTAGCGTGCGTCACATTAGGTTAGCTGATTTTGAAAAAAAAAATACAAAATTGTTTGCCTAAAAATTAATTGTTTTAGAATTCTCTTATATTCATCTTTCTTTTAAACTTTTCATTTTGTGTGCTTTATTATGCAAAATTTGCTAAAAATTATGAAAACATACCACAACGTCGGAAGCTACTTCCACTTTTTGTACTATACTTATACTTGTTAAAAAAAATTTTTTATAGCATTTGAAAGAGCTCTCAAATTCTATTAAATACTATGTATAGATTCAATGCATCTATTTGGAAAGTTCAAAAAATGTTAATATTTATGCCCGAAAACGCGTACAAATGTAGCGTTCGTCACGCAGGATTTACCCATATATTCATTGAAGAAATTTATGTTTTGAAAATATTTATTTTTAGATGACATTGATATAAATATAAAAGTATTTAATCATTATGATAAATACAAAGAAAAAATAATTATGTGGAAAAAACTAGTTCGACGATTTGTCATCATCGCCATCTTCATCATTAGAATCTTCATCTTCAGACAAAACATCTATAATCTTTTTAGATGTTGATGGCCTCGATCCAACTCTCGAGGAATTTTGCAAAATTCTGTCAACCTCATCCAACGATTTTATACGAATTTGCTTAGATTTCTCATCTTTTTTAACAAATACGTTGCTTCCTCTAACAAAAATATACTTGTATCCAACAGATTTTAATGTTTTAGAATGATTGAAAATGTGCATAGTTTCTCTGCTGATATAGCCATTTATGTAAACAGATTTAAAAGCATCAATATTTTTCAATTTGGATTTCTCTTTCATTAAGCTTTTCTTTGAATTTTGATTCATAAATTTGACTACAATTGATTTTTTATCGCTTTTTTTGTTTAAGAAGTAAGCATCTTCAATTTCATCCTTGGACATCTCGACACCAGATTGCTTTGCTATGTCGATTACAACATCGATTGCAGAAACGGTTTCATCAGGTTTCACTCCATTAATTATACAGTCATTACAGACTTTATAATCATTTAATACTTTTACTGACGTTTTGAGTTGTTCTACTTCTTCTTTCAACGCACAATTTTCTTTCTCTAGTTTCTTTATTTTCTTCGTGTTCTTTTCAACGCCTTTTAATATTTCATCATATTGAGTTGACATGTACTTAATTGTGTCTATTATCTCATCCAGCTGATTTAGTTTTGTTTTTATTTCTTCGAGTTCTTTTTGCACGTATGTACTCTCATTCGGTGAGCAGAAAAAACATTTATATTTGAGAGATAGATCACTCATTAGTTTTTGTATTTGCAATTTATCTAGCTTAGCAGCGTTGTCAGTATTGGGGATTTTTCCCCAAATTGGGGAAATTTTATTTGAAATGGGGAAAAAAATTTCGACTTGGGGAATTGGGAAAATGTTGAGGAAATCTGAAAAATATTTGGGGATTTTTGGGGAATTTCTTTTTTTGACTAATTACTTCAGATTATCTTTTTTAATTTCAGTACGTAAATAGTAGTAGCGCACGCGTGACGCACAAATAACATACATCATATACTAGCTGGTCGCAGCTGTAATCATTTATTACAGATTTGAAGTGTTATCATGCGGTTCGACGACTGACAGCGTACTAGAACAGTGAGTTGAATTGGAATAACATTTTCCATCATTTCTACTGCTGAAGGGGACTTAACTGCAGAAATGATTTCTGGATTGATGGGCAATGATGAAATTAAATTTTATTTAACATTCATGGCTCCAATTATAAAAGAGATGAATATGCTAAGGCTCATTATTATATCCTTTTTGTAGTTGAATGTTGGCTGATATCGGACAGATAACCCGTTTTTTATTCCTACAAGTTTGCTTTAATAATAAGTGTCAGATATACTAAAAGGAACTTTGTGTTCCTTTTAAAATTTAAAGTGCGCCCAAAAACAAGAAACATTTGAGAGCAAATTCAATCAACCAATCCGATTTGAGTAAATTTGATGTATACAGACTGTTTTGCTTAAAATGGAATGGAAGGTGTAATAACAAATCCCTGGTAAAGCGAACTTTATTCCTTATTTTTCTTAAAGTAAGGTATAACAAAAAGGGATTTTAAAGAAAAGATGTAAGAACGGGACTTAATCTAAGTTTTCAAACCGATGCACACTGCTAATATGCATTTTTCCCTGTGCACTCGAACATTGAAACCATTTATAAAAAATTAAGAAGATATTGAAAAAATAGTGGAATCGATTGAAAACGACCTAGGCTTTAATTTTGACTTGTACTTTTTTTTGAGTAACCAATTATTAAAGTTAAAAAGACCAGTGCCGAATATCTTAAACGCTGTTAATACATATGCTGAAACAGATGCCTACAAATATGCAATTTTTTAACTTACAAGCAATTTTTCCCCAATATTTGCAGCTATTCACTGGGTCAACACAATTTTAGCTCTATACAAAACTTTTTAGAACCAGTTGTCAACACAAAAATCTCCACTATTGTTTACGAATCGCAATGGAGAAAGTTATCATTCGTAAATTGGAGATGGTATTAAATATGCTTACCGTTCCAACAAGTAATTCTTAAGTAGAAAGAGTCTTCTATTTTGAACCATATTCAGAAATAAAATGCAGTACGAGTTATTAGAATAAATAATCAATTTCCTAACAACTCCATGTTTTGTAGAAATTTTGAACCACCTAAAGAAATGTTACAACTCTTCCATTATACAAATTTATATAAATCCAATGAGACTAATGATTCTGAATCACCTGAAAGTGAAGTTTTCAATATCGTTAATTTTATTCATATATAAGTGTATAGAATATTTAACAAGTTTAATGATATGAATTTCAATAGTAAAATAAAACTACATTTGACTTTGTCTTATGCCAGACTATGAAAATTTTCATTGAAAACTCTTTTTCATTTTCTTCTAAAATTTCATTGACATCCACACACGTACAGTGAGTCAATTAAGTATTTTGCCTCTTTAGAAAATTGAAAAATTTTCAATAAAATCGTTTGAAACCATCAAATTAGTGGTCAAAAAGTCGAATATTTATGTGTAGTATGTTTGTGGGTAGTTTAGTATCCAATATCTGCAAGAAACGCAGCGAAAGGCTTAATGGTCTTCTAGATATTGACCAAAATTTATAACAACATGAAATATTTTACCTCAAAAAAGTATTTTGCCTTTTACGTATTTTTTGAGAAAAAGACATTTTTGTTACACTCTAAAGATTTTTATTGTAACCGTTGGAGATTATGACATTATGCAACTGTTTCGTCATCAGTTCTACCACCTTGCGACATGTTTACGCGGTTATTTTCTCCAATTTTCCTACATTAATTTCTTTGACAATATGTTTTATTAATTTTGGTCATTACTGACATTAATCTCTAAGAAAATAAGTGATAAATGATTCGCCGCTACCTTCAAATCATAAGAAAAACTTAAAAAGTAAATAAAAAGCTAAAATGCATCGCGAATAGTGAAAGAAATTATAGCTTGGAACTATGAAAATCAAGAACAGAGACAAAAAATATTTAAAAAATCGCGAAGATCACTCCTGACCGCTTCCAAAAATGAATCGTGTCTTCAATACTAATCTCGGAACCAATGTCTTGGATGAAGTGTCCAAAAGGTTTCAAAATCCAAAGATATTGACGGTGTTATAGAAAGAAAAAAGCCATATTATTTTTAATAAATAAGACAAAATAGATCGCTCTTTATTGGTATTTTCCCGCAACATGTGAGGGTCATCCGATGCAAATATATTTAAATACCTTCGCCACTAAACCGCACCATTTTTAAAATCCAATTTTATAACTTAAGAGGTCTTGGCAAGGGATGATTGTTTCTCTATATTTTCCAATTATTTTCTAATGTTTTATTTGCTACAAAACAATCAGTATCTCTGGATTTTGGAAACTTGTGGGCAATTTATGCAAGACATTGGTTCCGAAATTAATATTGAAGACACGATTAATTTTTGGAAGCGGTCAGGAAGGATCTTCGCGATTTTTTAAATAATTTTTTGCCTCTGTTCTTAAATTTCATAGTTCTAAACTGTAATTTCTTTCACTATTTGCGATGTATTTTAGCTTTTTATTTATTTTTTTTCGCTTTTGTTAGGATTTAAAGTTAGCGGCGAATCATTTTTCACTGATTTTCTTAGAGATTAATGTCGGTAATGACCAAAATTAATAAAACATATTGTCAAAGAAATTAATGTAGGAAAATTGTAGAAAATAACCGCGTAAACATGTCGCAAGGTGGTAGAACTGATGACGAAACAGTTGCATAATGTCATAATCTCCAACGGTTACAATAAATTTTGTTATAAATTTTGGTCAATATCTAGAAGACCATTAAGCCTTTCGCTGCGTTTCTTGCAGATATTGCTTACTAAACTGCCCACAAACATACTACACATAAATATTCGACTTTTTGACCACTAATTTGATGGTTTCAAACGATTTTATTGAAAAATTTTCAATTTTCTAAAGAGGCAAAATACTTAATTGACTCACTGTATATGAAATCAAATGAAAATTTTGATATTTCCCTTGCTTTACATTGGTTTGAGAGTTACGAATTTAAACACAAAGAATAATTTCAGATTACAGAACCTTGTGTACAGAGTTTCACCCCCTTCACACCTCTTGCCTATAAACTCATTTTCACGTACATGAAAATTTGCGTAGTCTGGCATAAGACTTTTTTGTAATTATTTGTTAAAAAATTTTTGGGGATTTTTTGAGGAAATTCAATAAAATCTGGGGAATTTTGGGGAAAAGTTTTGGACAATTTGGGGAAAAGAGTCTAAAAAATACTGGCAACGCTGTAGCTTACTGGTTGTGGAGAGTTTTGTTACATGCATCACATTGTATGGAATCTTCTTCTTCCATGATTTGAGTCTTACATTGACCACAAACCAGTTTTTTATCTTACTAATGCTTTTTCTTGGCATATTTCTTTCTTTTCAGAGAGAACAACAGTTTCTGATTAAGATAATATAAGAACCATAGTATAAAATCGTTCAAATTATAGTATTTTTGATTATTTTCACAAGCGATGCAATGCGAGTTAAATATGACGTTTGAACACACCAGAGTTGCCAGACTATTATTTTTTATTAAAGTAAAATAAAGAAGACTAAATACCAAATTTCAGCAAGTTCGGTAAAACAATGTGGCTAACATTCAAAATACTGAAATTCAGGAGGTACCGTTCCATGGGGGTTATATCAAATCGTCGATCTATTCCTACAAATTTCTGGCGGAAAGTTTTTAGACTCAAATTTCCGATATTTCGGTAAAACTTTAAAAATACCGGAAATCAAGACGTACGCTTCTATGGGGGACCTATACTGATAATTCTCTTCTGAAATATTTGATAACCCAATAGAAAACTAAATAACGAATTTCAGTCTTTTGATGGGATATTGTCATCACAACCTTCAGAATCAGTTGGTACCGTTCTATGGGGGCTATATCGAAACGTGGACCTATACCGACGAATTTCAGTCAGAAAGGCTTTAATCCTCCAACCACATTTCAGCCATTTCGGTGGGTTGCTGTGGTTACAACACAAATAGCGAAAATCGGTATGTACCGTTCTATGGGGGCTATATAAAGGGGTGGACCTATACCAACAAATTACTGGGAGAAAGTTTTATACCCCCAACGAAGACTAAGTACCAAATTTCAGCCATTTCGGTGTGATAATGAGGCTAAAACCTTCAAAATGCCGAAAATCGGGAGGTACCGTTCTATGGGGGCTATATGAAGGCGTGGACCTATACCGATAAATTGTTTGGGGAAAGTTTTATACCCCCAACAAAGACTGAGTACCAAATTTCAGCCATTTTTGTGCCATAACGAGGCTAAAACCTTCAAAATACCGAAAATCGGGTTGTACCGTTCTATGGGGGCTATATCAAAACGTGGACCGATATAGCCCATTTGCAATACCAAACATCCTAGGAGTAATAGAAACTTCTATACCAAATTACAAAACTCTATCTTAAAAATTGCGAGCTGTATCTTGATTTCAACAGGCGGACGGACGGACAGACGGACATGGTTATATTGACTTAGAACTTTACTCTGATCAAGAATCTATATACTTTATAGGGTCTCCGATGAATATTTCGATGTGTTACAAACGGAATGACAAATTTAATTATACCCTCCATAGTATGGTAGAGGGTATAATAACAGCACACTTGACATCATAATCATAATGGTTAATAGGTGTCCTATTTTCAATTGTATGTATGATCTGGTTTTCTAAACCACTTCTCATGCAATATCTTCAAATGTACTCACCGGCTGGTAAAACTTGAAGTTTTATTTCCTGCATGCACATGAGAACGTGTAAAATACGATTCGAGTAGATATCATGGATGCGGGCCACCAGCACCTCAAAGGTTTCGATGGCTTGTTTGCACCTTTCATAGAATTTGCTCCAATTTTGATCGGTCCACTAAAAAAGGAATATTCTTAAATCTAAGGGAAAATAAAACTTCTCTCAACTCACATTGATGGTGGTCAATCCCGGTTTCAGCATTGCTGTCAAACGCACCAACTGGGGCAAGAACAAAGGTCTGACTTCCAATTTTACTGCTCTTACTGTGGCCAAGAACATTTTTATGAGATTCTGTAAAAAGAAATTCAAAATATAGTTTATTCAAAAAGTCTGTAATTGTTTGAAAATGACCCCTTACATTCAGTGAATCCTGTATTGTGATGAAATAATCCTGACGACTCATTAGGGTGGCTGCAACAATGGGAAGATCCACTTTAATTTTGGCCAAAAGTTTCGCCTCACGTATCAACAGTGGTATGGTGGGGTGCAAATTAACAAAGATACGATCACCCTGCAGCGACAATAGGGGCTGCAACAAACAAGCATCTGCCACACTAACATCTTGATCCATCCATATGGCTATTATTTCATCTTCATATTCTCCCAGCAAGTTGGCCACATGATTGAAACGTATCTCAACATCTCGTGTGGGAGGTAAAGCACCCAAAACGGGATGATCACACACTGAATCAATTAACTCACGAATGTGACAATGCAACGAACGACTCCAGTAAATACGTCCCGCAATTGGTGGGAAATTTCTTTGTACCGGAGGATCATCACGGTGCTTGCGAAATAACTTGATGACACGTTCCACCTCCTTATCCACATAGCGTACTATTCTCATATATTTCTCATCCATTTTGGTAAGGGGTATTTTCTCGCTCACCTTTTCGAAACGCACCAAGAACCGAATACACTGTGGTGTTTCCCATACCGTATCGAAATTGGTCTCAATCAACGTGGCTATGGTGTCCTTCAGGACATCTGTTTTGCTTATAAACCTCTCATAGTCATCATTAAATTCAGCATTACGATGATCGAGATAATCATATTTTTTCGAAAGTATTTCCTTTTTGGCTTCTTCAAAATGATTTGATGCCTCCTCCAAAGCTTCCGCCAACAGCAAACCCTCCAAACGCCTCTCAAACAAATGATTATAGTCATCGATTAAATTAAACATTGAAGTGATTTTCGATAACCTCTCACAAAAGGTGTCGAATTTTCCAAAAACGAAATTCTCCGAAAATCCAAACGGTGTCTGATTGGGTAAAAACGGTTGTTCCCGAACGGTGTAATAGGTCTCGTGATAAATGTGATTTAGCTTAATGCAATTGCTAAGTTTGGTGCGTACTAAAGTGCGATCTTGAGTCCATATGGTCTCCTTGCAGCGACAGGTGATGTAAGATTTGCAAGTTTCTATCATTTGATTGGTGATCTGAGAAATAGAAGTGATGTAGGGTAGGTGAGGGAGGTATCACAGAGAGAATATTTCGATATTCGCAAGAATATCGACATGTTGCAACTATTATTTGTGACATCAAGTCCAACATTCCAATTTTAGTGTTTCAGAATAGCCTTCAGATTGAGTCATTTCATGTGATCTTTCAATTCTCCCCGATCCGTTAATAATTAGTAGTTTTTGCTCTATTCCCCACTTATTGGAAAAGTGGAAAAATCGAATCTGAAATTTATGCACTGTTCCAGAACATGCAAGAAGCTACTACTTTTTACTACGATAACATTTTTTCCTTTATGTTATCGAAAGAAATAGTAAAAATTAGTAGATTCTTGCAGCACTGGAACAGACCATTAGATAGAAATAAAGTTTTCCTGCCATTCAATGGAAAGTAGTTGATGACGGTACCGATATTTATCGGTAACAAGCACCATCAAATAAGATAGGCCATCAATTAGTTTAGTGGAGGATAGTGTCGCCGATAGCGACAAAGAGAAAAGTATCCCGAACGATATATGGGACAATCGAATGCTGACAGACTATGAAAAAGCCAGGAATACCACCATAAACTATGATTCGGATTCTAGTCCGAAAACGTAGTGCCATTATGTCGAAATTAAGGATGCTGACCTTATCTCACCAGTCGCTCTTTCAACGCCAAATAAAACCGATAAGCCATGTTCAGCGGACCACTGAAAGTGCCAAAGTTAAAAAAGCTATGAAAAAATCGTATCGAAGGGCAATCGCATATTGCAGACGTGCCACAACTATCTGTGATAAGCTGAGAGGCAGGAGCTAGGTCCTCAAATTCCTAGTCGGCAAAACTTGGCGTGCAGATAAAGAAACCTTGTTGACCACATATAGCACGATACGTCGGTCTGTGGTAAGCTATGCGGCGACATTGTGATCCCCTAAGATATAAGTGCAACTTACTTACTTACTTAGTTGGCCCATTACAGAACATTTGTTCCATAGACCGAACTAAGAAAAGATCTCCATTCCTCTCTGTTTTTCGCTTGACTTTTTGGAATACCGCGCATTTCCATTTCTTCATCCACTTGTTTGCTCCATCGAAGCTTAGGCCTGCCGATTCTGCGTGCACCGCCATGTGACATGTATTCATACGCCTTTTTAGCGGGTTCATCATCGCTCATTCTCATGATATGGCCTAGCCAACGCAATCGTTGCATCTCGATACGTTTAACTATATTCATGTCTTTGTATAGCTTATATAGCTCGTGGTTCATACGACGTCGATATTCACCGTCAACGCAAATCGGCCCGTAGATCTTTCGAAGAATTTTCCTCTCAAACACACCAAGCACTGCCTTATCTGCTTGCGCAAGTACCCATGCTTCGGAGCCATACATTAGCACGGGTAGTATCAGCGTTTTGTATAGTGTTATTTTTGTTTGACGAGATGTGGCTTTGTTTTTAAATTGCTTACTTAGACCATAGTAGCATCTGTTGGCCAATACAATTCTTCTTCTTATTTCACAACTGATGTTGTTTGTTGTGTTTATGGCAGTGCCGAGGTAGACGAAGTCTTTAACTACCTCAAAATTGTAGGTACCAACTTTCACAGTTGGTCCGAGCTCTATGGACGCTTTGCGCGTCGACACCATCAATTTGGTCTTTTCGCCGTTTACCGCCAGAACCACTTTCGCAGATTCTGCTTCGACCTTCCTAAAGGTATCAGTTACTTCCTTTACTGATCGTCCCATGATGTCTATGTCATCAGCATAGGCAAGTAACATGTGGCTATTGGTGTAAATTGTGCCATTTCTTTTGACATTTGCATCTCGTATTACCTTTTCCAGCAAAATGTTGAATAGGTCACACGAAAGGCTGTCTCCTTGTCTGAAACCTCTTTTGGTACAAAATTCTTCGGAGAGGTTCTTTCCAATTTTAACTGAGGACCTAGTATCAGTTAAAGTCATTTTACAAAGCCGGATGAGCTTTGCGGGGATACCAAATTCAGACATTGCGTGGAATACCTTTGATCGGAGGGGACTGTCGAATGCTGCTTTATAATCGACAAAAAGGTGAAAAATGTCGATCTGCATCTCTTGGGTCTTCTCTAGGATTTGCCGCAGGGTAAATATCTGGTCAATGGTGGACTTGCCAGGTCTAAAACCACATTGGTATGGTCCAATTATTTCGTTGACCATTGGCTTTAGTCGTTCGCACAATATCCCTGACACTATCTTATAGGCAATAGGGAGAAGACTTATGCCCCTATAGTTTGAGCATACTGTCTTATCTCCTTTCTTGTGGACGGGACATAGGATGCTCAGGTTCCAATCGTCGGGTACGCGTTCTTCCTGCCAGATGGTGCTAACTAGCTGATGCATACACCTTATCAGCGCGTCGCCTCCGGTTTTAAACAGCTCGGCTGGTAAGCCATCGGCTCCTACTGCTTTATTATTCTTCAGCCGGTTGATTGCTGTTTTCACCTCATCTTGGCCAGGCGGTATACATTCTATACCATCTTCTGGGATTGGATCTGTGGTTTCATCGTCTTCGCTACTATTGGATACCAGCAGATTGGAGAAATGTACCTTCCATATCCTGAGCACGCTATCTGTATCTGTTACCAGATTACCTTGCTGGTCTCTACAGGAGGATGTGCCTGTACCAAAGCCATCTGTTTGATGTTTCACTCTTTGGTAGAATTTTCGGACTTCATTCTGTCTCCTGTACATCTCGATTTTTTCACACTCCCGCTTTTCCATTTCTCTCTTTTTCTTGCGGAAAAGCCGTTTCTCTTCTCTCCTTTTCTCCCGATACGACACTCCTGGTCATACCATGAATTCCTTTGTGGAGGTCTCTGGAATCCAAGTATGCATTTTGCGGCTGTTTGCATGGAGTGGGCAATATGTTGTCATTGTGTTGTTATGTTATCGGGACAAGGAGTGCTCGCGTTAAGCAATTGGGCTAGTTGAGTGGAATATGCTGTGGCTATCTGTTGTGTTTGCAGCCTATCGATGTCCAACTTCCGCGTTGAGTCTGTTCGTGCTTTATTTGCAACGTTTAGACGGGTACGTACCTTTGCTGCAACAAGGTAGTGGTCCGAATCAATGTTTGCGCCTCGGAACGATCGTACATCCAACACCCTGGATGAATGTCTTCCATCTATTACAACATGATCAATTTGATTACTTGTTCTTTGATCTGGAGACAGCCAGGTGCCCTTATGAATATCGAGATGATTAAATCTGGTACTGCTAACTACCATGTTTTTTGCAGCTGCAAAGTCTATCAGCCTCATACCATTTTCAGATGTTTCACTGTGGAGACTGAATTTCCCGACTGTTGGGCCAAAGATATTCTCCTTTCCAATTTTGGCATTAAAATCGCCTAGAATGATTTTAATGTCATGGGCAGGGCAACGGTCATATGTTTCTTCTAAGCGCTCGTAAAATATATCTTTGGTCTGTTCGTCCTTTTCTTCGGTGGGAGCATGAGCACAAATAAAGCTGATGTTGAAGAATTTAGCTTTTATTCGAATTGCAGCAAGTCTCTCATTCACTGGGGTGAAGCTGGATACCAGATGTTTTAGTCTCCGACTAACTACGAATCCGCAACCAAACTCATGCTTTACGTCATGGCAGCTATAATACAGTGCGTCACCTTTAGGTGTTGTTGTGACGCCTTTCCCAATCCATCGTATTTCCTGTATGGCAGTAATATCGGCCTTGTACTTTTCAAGTACGTCTGCCAATGCGAAGACTGCACCTTCTCTATAAAGAGTGCGAACATTCCAGGTGCAGATTCGCAGATCATGGTCCTTAAAACGTTTGCGGGGTTCGTCAACTTTAGAGGGGTTTGTTTTTCTTTTCTTTCGTTTTTTCATAGTAGGATGTTTTTTCTAGGGGAGGGTTACTAACCCGACGCCCAAACCCAAGTTTTTAACGTTCTTATATGTGAATGCGCGGCACATGTTAGCTCACTACCTTTAACGGGTGTTAAAGGCAATTCCCCAGGTGACACCACGGGGAGGTCAGTGTCCACTTGAGATGAAAGAGGGACCAAGATAAATCCAGGGCTTTGCCATGTTAAAGCCGGTCAAGACCGTTGCTTGGTATCATTCATCCCCTACGTCACCCGATATAAGTGCAACACGATGTGTTAATATTCAAACCTGTCAGAACGTCGTCCTGAGAAATTCAGCAGGATGACTTCTCCTCTGGTGCAGACGGTGGCCCTGAGTCTGAGCCAGGGTAGATTTTCTGTTTATCAGATGACGAATAATTTATCGAATGATAAACTCCATATCGAATGATAACTCATTCCATTCCACAATTTAGTCGTCGATAAACTATCCTCGGCCTCAGCGGAAACAGCTAATCATTTTAAACCAGGACTGTCGAATACACACAAGCACCTTCAATCGGCAGAAGTCGTTAGAACTGGCCCCGCGATAGGACGCTATTGAGGATGGAACCTCAACCAAAATTTTGGCCGATAACGTTCGACCTACGGTACGGCCTATTCTTCTTGAAGAACCGATTTGCAGAGCTAGAGGTTGAAGCTCATCCTAATCCATCTAGATAAGAGCGTGCAACCTAATAAGGATCAATATCATGGTGATGAACAAATTCGAAAGAACACACCCTCACTTGTCCTCAACAGAAATTCTGACCTAAACTGCTCTCATTACGATGACCGAAGAGGCTAAATCGAGTTCAACGACAACATCGATTCCAATAGCCCCTAAAGGCAAAATAAGAAGCGATGTCAACTTAACCCAAAGCCCCACAAACGATTCTGCTCTTTCGACCACAGCACGGTCTTCAAAGGTAGGCTCCACCACCAAACAGGACACCACTCAAAGTCGAAGGATGCTAAGTCAAAGGGTATGAATCATGCAGATAGCTATGAAGTCTGATGTTAGGAACCGGAATTTTGTAAATGCGGTTTTCGTAGCAAATACAAAACATAAGTACACTGAGGTGGCAGCTGTTGGCCGGAACACTGATGTGGTGTGGTTCCTGGTCAATCCGATATCGAAGAAACCGCAGCCGTGAGATTGCACGTTGTATTGCTTTTCTGTTTTGGGAGCAGCATATCTCGGAATGCCTGCTCTGGACTCTTTTGGTCAGTGCAGGGACATTAGTAAACACAGAACCAATTTGAATGTGTTCGGTTTGCAACATCAGATGCAATAGATGTCGGGAGTGGACTCGCTCATGTGAGGGACTACGACAGGGACTATGTTACTACATGCTGCGTGAAAACAGTCTTCAGCGAGTCGTCGTCAAGAATTTTGCAATTTAATTGCTATGGACTCCGAGATTATATTGAAGAAATATTGGACTTTATGAGTCGGAAGAATATCATGGTAGCGGCGGTGCAGGAAGCCAAGCTCAATAACAACTGCAGTTTGCGGCCTTGTGATGGTTACAACCTACTGAGGAAGGATCGCAGCAGAAGTTGACGTGGGGAATTAACTTTCCTATTGCACCAGTCTGTTCAATACAGACCTATCTCGCTTGAGCCTGGCTCTAATGACCCAACATGGAATGTATGGAGGTAACAGTCAGGTGTGGAACTGCCGATTTAGAGTTGCTGAACATATATATATATATATATATATATCTCGCCGATAAGTAGCTGTACTCCAGGTTATAGGCCCAACATTAGCCCGCTTTTTATTTCAGACGGTCAATGAGAACGCCCTTACCAGTATTAGCAAAGTACTGTGACGACAGGCATAACCATCGTGTCACCTGGTCTGACAAATGACGTCACCTGGCCACCCGTCCTTTCTCACCAGTCAGACCATCTCCCCATAATTGTCTCCATCAGCACACCGCCCGAGTTCGTCACCTCTAAACGCCGCACTTACATTAATGATGGAAAAACTGATTGGCGTAGTTTCAGGGAGTTTTAAATCTCACCGCTTCAGAGATCTGCCCAACCCTTCTGATGTTCGAGTAGCAGAGGGACATCATCACAGATGCAGCCGCTCGCCATGTATTTACAGAAGCAGAAGCGACAGGATTAGCAAATGAGCGTGTTCAGCTTCGTTCTGCTAACCCCAGTGACCCACTGAGTAAGGGAGCTGAGACTGGAAGTTTACAGGCATAAGCGGAATATGTGGCTAATTCATCTGAAAAATTGCAACATTGTAGCAAGAGTAAGTGAAATGTACGCAACGGTTACGTGACTCTCGAACCCTTGAAAAAAGGAAGATAAGATCTTAGTCGCGTGCGGCGACGTGATCCGAAGAGGTACGAAAGTTATTTTAATCGACAATGTGTCGGTCACCCAAGGATTGACAAGGCGAAGAGGAGAGTTCTACGTCAGGTCCTGCCAAACAGGACCCACCATAGTTTACATTGAATGATGTTGCTAATGCCAAATCATCCTAAGCATTTGGTCCTGATGGAATCTCCATGGTAATGCTGAAACAGGTGGATGAGCCGGGAGTGGAATAGTGAGAGTGATCCCACTACGGAAGCCAGACAATGATACTAGCAAAGGTGAATCGTTCAAACCGATTTCGCTTTTATCACTCTCCTCTTCGCCTTGTCACCTGAGATAAATAGAGAATCGGGTAGTACTCATTGACAATAGTCTAAAATGTCTGCATCGCGGAGTTGGCGCAGATCGTCCATCCTAGGAATATGAAAATATCTGCCGCAAAATCTGGTCGGTGTATTTCCGATCATGGCATATTCCACTGTACTGATCAGAAGTCCTCAAGTCAAGGTGCTCGACAGAAGCTTGGGTACTGAGAATAAAATCCAGACAATTCTGAATACGTCGTTTTGGTCATCCCACAGCAATGGGCACATTCTCACACTTAAAAAATTATTCACATTTATAATGAACTTACCTTAACCATTAGAGCTGATGTTCGTTCGGAGGTGTTATAAAATTGTGAGACACTATAAATCAAGCGTACGGTCTGCAGCAAACTTAAAATGGACTCCTTCATGCAAACCTAAAAATTAACACAATATCATTAATTTGAAATTATTGCAAATCTCATCTCTTTCCACTTACCGGATCATCCAAATACAACGAGTGACAACAATGTTCCATCGCCTGGATAAACTTTGAATTATCTCTGGCCTCATTGTAGCAAAATGTGATCTTACGATCGGTTTCCTTCCAATCACGCATTACCTTCGAGTTGGCCAAAAACAAGCAGTGCAGCGTAAACTGTACCTCTTTCTGCTGCAAATGTGCCAAAAGCTGAGAAAATTGAGCACCACGCTTCTTCCAATATTCCAACTCATCTTGTGGACCACTCGAATCATTTTCCTTACGCAATTGATCCGATTCACCCAATATTTTGGTTATACCTTTTATCCAATTCGTTACCCGCTCCTCCAGTTGACCACAAAATTCTTGATTTTTCGACAAATCTTTTAGCTCATCAACATGATCGATTCTCTCGAACATATCACAGCCATCATCGAAAACATTGAAGTGATCGCAGACTTGTTCACACACCCGCAGGGCACTGCAAAATGATCGCAGACCTGGCAATAGTTGGCCCTTAATAAGACCACAGCTAACATCTTCCTCTTCACCTTCCAAACTGGGAAAGGCCAAAGCTTGCATAAAAACGTATTCGATAATGCGTTCGATCGAAGTGACCAAGCCAATATTTTTAGCATCGATGATACCACAGAATCTGAAGTTTAAAATAATTGTTTTTTGGAATATTAAAACAAAAAGAAAACAAAACAAAAGAACAACTAAAAATTAAAATTTAAAGAATTTTGTAGTAGTTGAGCCAAAACTACTCTGGTTTGTCTTGATGGATGTACTCAAAGGATCGCATTCACTTTAGAGTAGTTTATGGCACCATCCGTGTTAATGCTATTTAAACCCGCTAGATAGGCTTGCTGTTCTAGGAGTTCAATCATGTAACCTAGAACCACTCTCCCTAGATTATGAAGATCTCTCTTGACATGCCTGGGTGAGGGAGTCCTATCACCATACGGTGATTAGGAGGACTCTCATGGTAACACCCGAGCACGTACTTGAAGGAGAGCATGCCATTTTGTTACTGTACTAGAAGAAACATCGTCTCCCCATACTAATGGTACACCGATGACATAAGGAGGCACCCTGTTGCAGTTCTCAGGGCGGCATTCTAACAGGTTTGAATATTTTTCCATCGCGTTGCACTTGTATTCGGGGCGCCGCATAGACGACCGATCGCGGTCAACATGTTTCTTTATCAAGGTTTCTTTATCGACCCCCAAGTGCTGCCGGCTAGGGACTTGAGGAACTTGTTACTATATGTCAGGTTGTCGCAGATAGATGTGGCTTGACGTGAACATGCTGTCGAATGTGATTGTCAGACCCTACTACCATCGACCATAACATTCAAATCAGGGCTTAGATATGCAATCCATTTGGTGAACAGAGTGGCCAAAATGTAGGGGCGTATATTTGCATATTCGCGTGGCGAATGGTGGTAAGATCTATCTAATAGGAGTTCAGTCTTTTCAAGGTCTTTGGTACGGGCGACAAAAGCGATATCGGCCTGTACGATTCACTTTTGCTGGCATCCTTGCCGGGCTTCCGTAGTGGGACCACCCTGCCCATATTCCAGACTTCGGGAACAATGAGGGTGGATAGCGACAAGTTAAGAACTTTAGTGAGATACTCCACTTCCGGCTCATCCAGCTGCTTCAGCATTACCATGGACATTCCATCAGGGCCCAACGCTTTGGATGATTTAGCGTTCCTGATGGCATTGGCAACATCATCCATTGTAAACTGTGGTGGTTCCTCTTCGGCAGGAAGAGATCTGATGCGACGTAATACTCTTCTCTTCGCCCTGTCACTCTCGGGGTGCTCGACAAACTGTCGATTGAAATAACTTACGCACCTCTTCGGGTCAGTCAACGTAACGTCGCCAAACGTATCTGAGGTCCTATCTTCCCTTCTTCCAGGGTTCGAGAGTGACTTAACCGTTGCCCACAATTCACCTATACCGGCTCCAATGTTGCAACTCCTCAGATGATTTAACCACTTGTTCCGCTTATGCTCGCCGACCAGCCTGTTAACTTCCAGTGTCAGCTCCCTGACTCTGGGGTCATAGGGGTTGGTTCACGCTCATTTGCTAATCCCTACGCCTCTGCTGGGAAGTTTGGTCTTACTTCGGGTATTCGACCAGGAGGGATATGGCGAGCGGCTGCAGCAGTGATGATGTCTCGGAACGTCCTTTCCGCTACCCAAACATCAGAAGGATTGGGCAGTTCTCTGAAGCGGTGGTTGGTGAACTCTCTGAAACCCGGCCAATCAGCTTTCTTATGATTGACGAATGTGCGGCGTTCAGATGTAATGAAATCGGGTGGTCTGCTAATGGAGACAATTATGGGGAGATCGTCTGATCCAAGAGAAATGACGGGTTGCCAGGTAACGTCATTTGTCAGACCAGGTGACACGATGGTTATGTCTGGCGAGCTGTGACACTAATTCTGGTAGGGGCGTCCTCATTGACCGTGCAAAACGTAGAGCTGTCAATCTGTTCAGCCAGCGCAGTACCTCTCTGATCGTTTCCGAGGGCCGAATGCCACATCTCATGATGCGCATTAGTCCATATTTATATTAGGCATCGACAAAATGACAATTGCCGCAAGGAAAATTGCCTAATGTAAATATGGACTTAAAGTCCCCCAGGACCAGACGATTATGACCTTCCAAAAGCGGGTTAATGTTAGGCACGTAATCTGAGATATAGCTATTTCTCGGCGGGATGTACACGTTCAACAACTCTATCTCGGCAGTTCCACACCTGACTGCTACCCCCATACATTCCATGTACGGGTCATTAGAGACAGGCTCAAGCGAGATAGGTCTGTATTGGACAGACTGGTGCAATAGGAAAGCTAATCCCCCACCTCCACTTCTGGTGCGATCTTTCCTTAGCACATTGTAACCATCACAATGTTGCAAGCTACAGTTTTTGTTGAGCTTGGTTTTTTGCACCGCAGCGACCTTGATGTTCTTCCGACTCATGAAATCTACTATTTCCTCGATCTTACCTCGGAGTCCATTGCAATTAAATTGCAAAACGGATGCATTCTCTGGGATTGGGACAACAACGGCTGGTGTTAAAGGCTGCGTGTGCGGTTGTTGTCGAGGGGACTGCTGGGGAGTTTCGTAATCCGACGACGACTCACTGGGGACTGTGTTCACGCAGAATGCAGCAACATAGTCCCTGTCGTAGTCCCTCACGTGGACAAGTCCAGAGCAACCCCTTAGATGCACCCACTCCTGACATCTATTGCATCTCAGCGAAGGTTGGATGTGGGTGAAGTTGCGGATGTGACAAACTGAGCACAGATATTGGTCCTGGGTTTTCCTCCGTCCCGGCAAGGACCAAAAGAATTCAGAGCAGGCATTCCGGGATATGCTGCTCCCAACACAGAAAAACGAAACAAATACAAACATATGTACACTGAGGTGGCAGCCGCTAGCCGGGGGGATGATTTTGTGTTGTTCCGGGTCAATCCCATGCTGATGATCGGCAACTGGGTAGCTATGTTTCACGCTGGGGAGGAATAAAGTCTCAAGAGTCTTTGCTATGGACGACACAAGCAAAATCGGCCTGTGAGATTTACCTTTGCTGGCATCCTTGTGCGGCTTCATTGGCGGGATCACCCTGTCCATTTTCGACATTTCGGACACTATGTGGGTGAAAGGTTGAAAACTTTGGTAACATACTCAACCTTGGGCTCATCCGGCTGTTTCGCCACTACCATGTAGATTCGACCAGGGCGATTTGGATGCTTTAGCGTTCCTGATGGCATTCGCAACACCATCCATTGTAAACTGTGATTGTTCCTCCTCGGCGGGATATATAAGTAAAGCAACTCTTCCAGGCTCCAGAGATAAGACTGTATTGAACAGACTGGTACTAAAGCAACCATGTTATTCATCCGACTCATAAAATCCACTATTTCCTCGACCTTAACACGGGGCCCATGTCACATGTACCATGTCACATGGTCTGGCCACTTGTTCCGCTTGTGCTCACTTACCAAACTGTTAACTTCTAGTGTCAGCCCTCTGACTCTGGGGCAGCGACGATGCCCCAAACTATCTTTCTGCAACCAAAAGATCAGAAGGGTTGGTCATTTCTCTGGAGCCGTTTTGGGGGAACCCTATGAAACTAGACTAATTAAATTTCTCATGATTGCCGCGTTCTGAGACAATAAAGTCGGGTGCTTCGCTGATGGAGACAATTATGAAGAGAAAATGTAGAGTTATCAATATGCTAAGCCAGCAATATACCCCCTAGTCATTACCTAGGACTGAATGCCTCATGATGAGCACACTTAAGTCTCCTAAAAGCAGTCGGTTATGACCTTTCTAAGTTAGTTAATGTTGAACCCATAATCTGGAGTACAACTATTTATCTGTACATTGAGACGGCTGCAGCTGGCCGGAACTCGAATGTTGTGTGTTTTCGGTTCAAACCGTTGTTGAAGATCCCGCCACCGTGGCTTTGCATATAATAGTGTGTGAACCTCTTTTGCCGGTCGTTTATCTCCTAAAGAATACATATGGTCATCTCTACATACATATATATTTGCCCACAGCATCTCCGAAGGACAAGGAAGACTTCTCTCATATTATTGAGAGCACGCCCATTCATATTGGCTCAATGATATAGGAACTACTTTTTTTCCCCTATTCCGACTACACCGCTTGTAGAGAAATTCTGTCGTTGCTGAAATAGTCAGGAAATTTAAGCAAACATTACATTGACGAGATTTGTCACTGCCGAATATTTAGATTTTCTGGTCGGAGATTGCACCATAGACCTTCTGAATACGGAAGGCGGACATTCTTACCACTGCACCGAAGACCACATTCGAATTGGTCAATAATGGTTTCTAATTGGTAATTTTCTACATTTAATAATGACCCATTGTGACGTGGGCTTCATCAAATCCTTATGCAGGCCATACATTTATTGCAATACTGCTGCTGCCGATGAACCCATTATGTACATGTGTGATTGAATAGTGTATGGCATTACTTCAATCTATATTCCAAAATTTTATAAATTTTCCTCCAAAACACGATTTTCAGTTGATGTTTTTAAATTTTGTATTTCCGTCACAAGTAATATTTGTTATTTTCGAAAACTGTTTGTGGATTACTTCGAGAATAAACAAAATTCATCGGATTGATAGGGTTTTATTTTCAAAATCAACATCATTTTGACTTTTATCCTGCTTGAAATATTCACACATATGTACATTGATAAATACTTAAAAATGTACTAATTTTATTACAAATGCTGTCCTGCATGCCCACAGTGTATGGGCCGCATTACAAATCGAACTAAATTTACAAACATATTTTTTTTTCTTTTTTGTAGCTCCTGCTAGACAGACACTCCATATTAGAATGTTACACATTTCGTAATATTTACATTTCAATATTATTTACATTATTAAAAGGTTCGTTGTATTTAAATGAAAAAAAAAACTAAAAACACTGATTTTACTCACAAATCCTTTTGAAATCCTTCCTCAGGCAATTGTTTGTTGGTATTAATACGAAATATATAGATGCAGATTCCAGTGAAAGCACATGACCAACCATCAGTGAGAAAGAGTTTTTTCTGCTTTGCTAAAGCAGAACCACCTGGTGATGTTCCACCTACACAAAACCGGAGGAAATTAATATTCATTCAAATTCCCATTGACGTATTGAAATAAATGAAAAATAAAAACAAATAAAAAATACACATTTCATTTGATAATGTTGTGTTAACACTGTGCAACATTTTTGAGCCAATCGCGTGCAAACAACTTCTGTCCAGAATTTTATGAAAGTAGAGAACCAATAGGCAAAAAACATATTTGGGTTTTCTTTTCTTAGATCGGGTTCGGTTTTTATGGCCTCATCTAAACATGGTTAAATATCGATTTTTTAAAACAAATCGGGGCTGTATCTCTGAAACCAGTACGAATCTTGTTTTGACATCTGCAGCAAACTTGTAGATAAGAGCAAGAAGAAAATATTTATAGGACTAGTGAACTCGAAAATTTGCACTTGTTGTCTCAAATTTTATAATATATATATAAATTCTATAATTTTTGTATATTTCTCAGCGTATCTCCCAAACGGTTAAATTTTTTCTTAAAGTTATCTTTGAGAAAATATTCTCTGGAATGTAATGCACAACTCTTTAGAACATTGCATCGTTGTAAAATGCCTCTATCGCCTTGGTTATAGCAAATTATTCAACAACAATTTGGTAAATATTTCAATAACTGATTGAAATCCCCAACATGAGAATAAACAGCCTGTGTGAACATTGTTTGAAATAAGTTTTGAAAAAGGCATGTTATGAAATACCCCTTAAACAACGTGAAATAACCATTTTAGAGTTTCAGAATGTTCTGAAGAAATGATGGTCACATTATTTGGAATATTTTTAGAACGATTACTTAGTTCAACTCCCAACAGATTAGTTGCTACTGACCGGAATTTTAGAAATTATGTAAACTTTTCTATATTTTAACGAATTTGATGCGCTGGATGCCGATTTTCCTAGTTCATCGGTTTGACACATACGTTCTACTACCTTATGGCTACAATATTGCCGAAGACTGCAAAGCAGAATTCTTATTAGTTTCGGAGATAAAGGTCCGATCACTAGAAAAAAGGCTCATTTTAGGTCGGTTTAGATGAGGCCATAAAATCTAAACCCGATCTAAGAACACAAAACCCAATTAAGGTTTTTGTAGCCTCAATATGTACTTTCAGAAAATCCCCATAAGAAGTTGTTTGCATTTCCAGTGTTGCACAGTGTAATAGAGCCATACAATTTTGAGAATTATTGCAGTTATATGTACATAGTAACTGTATGTGACCAGTAGTGCGATTCTCTAACTCATTTGTTGAGTTACCGACAAAAATCGGTAAAATTTAAATGCTTATAATTTCGGTAATTAACGGCATTATTCAGTAAGTTAGCGACCAATACAAAGAAGTCGTAGAGCATAAATGATTATTTATGTATATATGTATATAGTTTAATCTGTTAGTCTGTAAGGATTTTGTCATCCATAGACTAAGAAATAAATAAAAAAAAATAATTTTACGTTCTAATGTTACCGATTTTTGTCGGTAACTCAAAACTTAGTTGGAGAATCGCACTACAGATTGGTTTGTATGTATCGAAAAATTTAACCCAACATTTAAAACAGGTTTTGTTGTAATAAAATAGTTTAAAAACTATAAAGCCAACTTCTGTCTAAAGTATTCCAAATGTTTAGATTCATGCATAAGAAGATTGAAAAAGCAATTTTGGTGATACAGTAGATTCGCCATAATTCGTACATCGATACTTCGTAAAGCCATTTCCTTCGCATTTTAACCTCGATAATTCGTATAAAATTGCCGGTCCCTTGAATTACGAATTATCGAGTTTCTACTGTATTTAGTTTTTATTTCTCCGACTTTACGAGGGGCACTAGAAAAACTTCTGACCTAGGCAACACGTAGTGTCGTCAGGCGTCATTGGAATTTTTTTTGGAAAATTTGACAGTTTTTAGCCTCAGCGTACTCAGGACAGTTTGACATGTGTTGGGTTGATTACAGTGGCTTGATTGAGACACCTCCAAAACATGGTTTATGAACGCTTTTACAGCATCTACTGGCGACGAAAATCGTTTACCGTGACTTTTTTCGTAATGTGCTGAAATCAAATGAAGTCATTGGATCCCCAGTCAGGGCTGTCGTGTTGAATTATCGGGTTCTTCTTCGAGAAAAATAAGTTGTCGGGGTTCGGGTGTGAATAGTCGGGACCATGAAAGGCTCGCCGTTAGGGTGTGAATAATCGGGACCATGAAAGGCTCGGCCTTCGGCTATGAATGATCGGGAAACGATGTATACGGTGTTGGAGTGAAGATGATCGGGAACACGTTGTATTCGGCGTTTGGTTGCAGATGAACGGAAGGCCTATGTATTCGGTGTTCAGCTGCAGATGATCGAGAATGCGATTTATTCGGTGTTCGGCTGTAGATGATCGGGAACACGATGTATTCGGTGTTCGGCCGAAAATGATCGGGGACACGATGAATTCGGTGTTCGGCTGCAGATGATCGGGAACACGGTGTATTCGCTGTTCGACTGCAGATGATCGGGAACACGATGTATTCGGTGTTCGGCTGCAGATGATCGGGAACACGATGAATTCGGTGTTCGGCTGCAGATGATCGGGAAGACGAAGTATTCGGTGGTTGGCTGCGGATGATCGAGACCTCGATGGTTTCGGTAGTAGATATTCGGGAACACCATGGGTTCGACGTTCGACTGTTGATATTCGGGAATACGATGGATTCGTCATGCGGGTGTTGATGTTCGGGAACACTATGAATTCGGCGTTCGGGTGTTAGTCTAAGACTACGGTCTAGTTTCTACCATTTACTACTGACCCGAAGGCCCTGTAAAACTGCAAACCCGATGGTCCAGTGCCGAGCTAAACAGCTGACCCGAAGACCCTGCTGAACTGTAAACTCAAAAGTCCAGTGCTGAATTGGACAGCTGACCCGAAGGCAATGTATAACTGCAAACCCGAAGGTCCCGTGCCGAGTTGAACAGCTGACCCGAGGTCCCTGTAGAACTGTAAACCCGAAGGTCCAATGCCGAGTTGAACAGCTGACCCGAGGTCCCTGTAGAACTGTAAACTCGAAGTTCCAGTGCCGAATATATTAGCCACCACAACTCAATGGGTACCTCTCAAAAAGTATTTCCAACACTAATCACCTAGGTGTAAGTTGGCGGATCTAGAACAACCTTTTGTTCCAACCCGTGTAGCAAACTCCCTGCAGTAGTAAACTCCCCCTCAACTTCTATTTCTGAAATACTTGAGGGATCCGAAGTATACGGTGAATGCGAATTATTCGAATATACCCTGAACACTGACGACAATGGTTGGAAAATTACACTGGAGTGAAATTTACCATTGTGTGGCATGGTGGAGTGTTGTTAAAGCCCTGTTCCCGTATGACTGTAAGGGGTAGTAGTTGTTGTGTTATGTACGTAATCATATTGTCACGTTAAAGAATGTGGAGTGTGACACAAAGTGGTGAATGTTTCCGAAGACTATCCTCAGTATTTTTGGATTATTGGCACTGGGTATCCGCTATCTCCGACGGATATTACTAGGTTTACCTCCAAGAAAAGAAAAGAAAAAGTGAACGGATGATTTTGTAGAGTAAACAATTACGCTTCCGGAAGAAATTGACTGTGGCTAGAGATCTAAGCACATACGTTGTGAATGTTAACTCCTGCTGCAATGATGGAATAATAATTAGCGAAATATTAGCGGATGGATTGGGAAGTTTCGCCTTGCTACACTCCCATTTTGATCTTGAGAAATTTCGGACTTTTGGCTTCGGAATTCGAGGAAGGTTTTACGTAATTTGCAAGGCAGCTCTCGACATCATTTGGAAGGGTGAAATTCATGATGTCGGAAATCAGCATTGAATCCACTGTATCGAACACCTTGGACAGGTCAAGAGTTGCCAAAATGGTACATTCTGGCCATAATCTCCAGCAATTCTGTTATTGTGTCATGAGCTTTTCTAAAATTGTTTTGGATTCTAAAACTTTTGCCACAGGTGAAAGAAGAGAAATCGTGCAATAGGATTCTCCATTGGTAGCGGATTTTTCGGTCTTGAGAATCGGAATAACTCGCCCTATCTGAAGTCTGTAAGCACCACATGTATAATTGAAAATATTATACTGAGCTTCTTCAATATGAGCAATAAGGTGTCATGTGAACCAAGGACATTGGATCTCCGAAGGGGTAATTTCAATTAATTAACAACAGAACTGTGTAGCAAACTTTTCGGCATCGGAATACTAGAGATTGTAGAAATATGTAGCAGAGAGAATTTTATTCTTCTTGAAACCAGTTTAGCTTTTTATGGTGACCAAAGCTGCTTCGACCACACCATCAACAAGTTTTCCTTATCAAGTGCTGCCGACTAGCAACTTGACAACCTTGTTCCTACTCCCTAGCTTATTGTAGATTGTTGTGGCATGCTCGGATGATGTTAAAACTCTGTCGAATGTGACCCACAAAATCTTGTGTTAATTTTTGGTCAGATTTCTTACTTCGGAAACCTGTACATCAAGGGACCTACGAATCTCCGCTGTCCATGTGGTGAAGAGTGTGGCTGTAGACTTACTAGTTGATATGTTCAGGTTCCTTGAGTGGAATGCACTAACAAGGTTAGAGATATAGACATTTAGTTTATCGTGCAATCATCCGCAGAAGATATGATATTTATACCGTTCGGTGGTTTTGGAAGTCCATAGAGATAGAAATTGAATAACTCCGAAGGGCAATTTCATGTTTCATTTTCTGATGGTATAGAATCTAAGGTTTAGAACTCGGGATTAACATCCTCAGGGGGGATGACGTGACTGATAGTGTCGACTGCCTTCAGCAATTCCAGTACCACAAGAACCATCCTGTCACACGGCTTCTTCTGGTTGAGTCCTCTGCATACGTACGTGATTAGGGCGTGAAGGGCAGTCATTGTACTATGCTGGTAATCGGCGATTTAGTAACTTCCCTAAAGCTGTGAAGGAGTATAAGATACACCCTTACTCGCATCTTTCTTAGGTTGCAATAGCGGGACCAACGTAACCATTTTTGAGCGGCTAACGACAAATTGTACACATTGATTAAATAAATACTCTACTCCAGGTTCACCTAGCTGCTTCAACATGACCATGGTGATCCGGTCTGGGTGAATGGATTTGGATGATTTTGCTTTTCGAATGACTTCTGCAACTTCAGCACCAGGAGAAATGTGCCGGTTCATATTGGGCTGGACGCGTTCTAATACGACGCAAAACTATTCTCTTCGCCTTATCACTTTCCGCGTGCTCCATAAACTGCCTGTTGATTACGTCAGGCGCAGCTTTTCGCATCTGCCACACCATCGTTGTCAAATATGACAGATGTTCGGTCATTCCTCCTACCAAGCGAGACTATAATTTCTCAGTACCCATGATTATGTTGCCGCTATTCAGGTGTTCTAGCCATTTGTTTCTTTTGCGATGAGTCCCCTAGTACCAAACGGTTATAGGCTTCCAACATAAGTATGGGAAGTAAAGTCAAGCTCAAGTGCGAATGGTCAAATGGGTGTAACAGGAATGCCAACCCACCACATCCATTTCTTGTATGTACTACTTTGGGAAGCACGTTGTATCCATCAAACTGTGCAGGCTGCAACTCTCAGATGTTGTTTCGACTCATGACAAAAACATTGTCAGTTACCTTACCAGGTGTTGGTTCCGTAATGTGCGATGTGAGTTGCAGCGAAGGCACATGCGGTATCAGAGATTGCAGAAGCATTTCTTACTCCGATAATGATGATGGAGTGCATCCATCCATGCATCTGTTGCATCGCGTCAATGTGGCAGACAGAACACAGCCATGATCCGGCATTTTCTTCAATTCCGGCACGCACCACTAAAATTCGGAGCAAACACTCTGGGATGTGTGGCTCCCAAAACGAAAAACATATACCACTCTGCGGAGTGGTAACATCATTCCGCGACATCGTAACATCATTCCGCGACACTTTAATTACTTTTAACTTTATCGCGGAAGCTGTCCATTTCATGCCGCAGGAGGTCATTTCAGCGATAACGAAGTCAATATCTTCCGCAATAAATATTTTACTGCCTAAGCGGCACGCGGTGGTTACTTCAGCAATTGTTTCTGCTTGCTTTTTACATATGTACATTAGGCCGGGGCGATTTGTGTGGAAGGAAAACAACCTTAATAGGCCCTTCGCGTTTCTGATTCCTGGGATTAAACTGAGCAAAAAAGTCTACTGTACCATATGTCTACGATGAAAATCGAGCCTCCTGATTTTGACTTTAAGTTTTTTATTGACGTTTTTTGGATATTTTGGCATATAACAGCCAAACCATTGAGATTTTCGATCCAACACAAATACTAAAATTGTAGCCAAGACAGTAATTAAGAACTCTCTAATACATCGCGAAAGCATTGGAACGAAGGAGAAGGTGCAAACTTTTCGAAAAATGTCGATAAATGACACTGTGCTACAAAAGTTGACCAGAAAAATATTCAAGTGTTCTGATGTAAAATTATATCGTGTTGGGATCCATGGACAACGACAATGCCTTTAGTTCGTTTGGGTCACTTCGTTTTATTTTTTTATAACAGTAAAAGTAGTGAAAATCTGGGTTTCTTATATTTTCAAATTTAAACGGGCATATCTTAATTTTTCCACAACGGATTTCTTTTGATCCTCCTTCCATTTAAAGGGGTGAATAATATCTTTTGAATAAGCTTTTATTGTTTTAAATCGGTTTGCAAATGGCTTAGTTATAGTGGTTTAAGTCTAAAAACCCCCACAAAAAAACTATAACTGAATTTTTCACAATTTTCAAAATAAATATTGAACAAAACAAAAATACATTATATTTTTGAAAATTATGAAAAATTCAGTTATAGGTTTTTTGTGGGCTTTTTCAGACTTAAACCCCTATAACTTAGCCAATACTTTGAATACTTTTCTGGTCAACTTTTGTAGCAAAGTGTCATTTATCGACATTTTCCGAAAAGTTTGCACCTTCTCAAGACCAAAACTGCCTGAAAAAGCGTTCCAATGCTTTTGCGATGTATTAGACAGTTTTTAATTACTGTCTTGGCTACAATTTTTGTCTTTGTGTTGGCTCGAAAATCTCAGTGGTTTGGCTGTTATATGCCAAGATGTCAAAAAAACGTAGATAAAAAACTTAAAGTCAAAATCGGGAGGCTCGATTTTCATCGTAGACATATGGTCCAGTAGACTTTTTTGCTCAGTTCAATCCCAGGAATCAGAAACGCGAAGGGCCCATTAAGGTTTTCAAATCGCCCCGGCCTAATGTACATACATATGTGTTATGAAAGGGAAATTTCTTGCTAGCTTACCTTGTGGTGTCTTCGAAGTACTCGAAGTCATACCCGAACGAGAAGGCCCTGGCTTATTGGGATCTTGAACCGGTTGAGGTTCAGGCTCATCAACTTCTTGGAAAAACCACAAAAGCTTATTTTTCATGTTGGGTAAGAAAAGTTGATTGATTTCATCCAACTGTGAAAAAATAAATTTGTAAAAATGTTTAATTATTCTACTACTTCCAAAAAGATCTCCTTACCATATCACCCTCAAAAATATAATCCATCAATTGATGGCGCGGCAATTGAGTGGCATCGATCAGCAGTTGAAAAGTGAATTCCAAACGGGGATCCATTTCCCCGCGACGGGCTTTACGTTCACATTCTTCACGACGACGCTGTGCTTCGTCAGCGTCCGTAGCCATTTTGCGAAGTTTTGCAGTTTATTATCCATTGTGGGTGGGGGGACAAATAAAACACAGTTTACAGCATGGATTTTGGAGAGAATAGGTTGTGGAAAGGATATGTTTTCGTAGAAATGTTTTTTTTTTCAAAAATCAAAAAAGACATATTTTTTCTTAATACAAAACGAATTTCAAAATTCAAAATATTTTCGTTCAAGAACAACAAACAAAGGTGTATTTTATAAAGTACATAAACAAACGAGTTTGAAATACTCTACCAATATAGTAGGCATGGTATAATTATACCATGATAGTAGGGTTAAAAAATGGATTACAAAAATACTTAGAAAATATTTCTCAATACCATAGAAGGGATCAAAATGCAATTCCTTCTATTTTAGAGCAAGCAAAATGATTAAATTTAATTTTTAAGGTAGCAGGCCAACTCAAATCAGATCATTGCGTCACGTCATCCTCATGATGATATAGTTGATGGTGGTAATTCAAACCCTTACAATTGTTTTTGATAATAAATAAATAAATAAATAATCAGTTATTCTTAAAAATCATAAATAAGTAAAAAAGTTTTAATGCATTTTTGGCAACAAAAATATATGACGTATGAGTTGACCCACTCCTCTTTTAGGTGCCAATTAAAAAATCATGCGTTTGGTGAAAGGTTATGAAATATAAAAAAATAATTAATATTAAAAAAGTTATTTAGATAAGTATTAGGGTGCCCGTTCAAGTAAAGTACAAAAAACTTGAACATTTTAAATGTTTAGTGTTTTTAGTGTAAATTTAAGTATATATTTTCAAAACATTCAAAAGCTCCCGGTGTATTTATAAATCGATGTAGCCAATCGATTATTTCGAATCCAGATTGATACTTCTGGATTGTACCTTGTGCGCCAATTAACAAAAACGAACATCAATTATTCGGAAGATTTTGTACCTTTTTCCAGGAAACAACCACCCGTTCCAGTTTGTTCTTATTACTTTTACTACCATTCTTCTGGAAGATTGTTGAATTGGTTAAATTAGTATGATCAAATTATTGTATTAATCGAAATATAGAAGACTTATTTTCGGTCTTATCTATAAAATTTATGAACTTTCGGACCTAAGCTCAAAGGAAAGTGTAAAAAAGGATCAGTCGTTCTTCCCGACTGAAATATTACCTCAAGCCAATAAACTAAAAAAAAATAAAATAATGTATATCATTTATAACATAATCCTAAATTAAAAAAAATAAAAGTAATACCTTTAGCCTATGACTGTAGTTAACGAAAAAATTGCAATGTGAACCACCCTAATATTGATCATCTTTTAGTAGGTTAGATAGATCAGCTGATTAACAGCTGTAGTTTTAAGGATTGTATTGTTATTATTAAGAATAGATTAAACCAAATATATGTAGAATTAAGAACCGTTATGTTTAATATAAATAAAGTCATTAGTTACTCTTGCATTTACTAGCATTTGCATTGTCAACTAGTTGTGTCTGCCAGCAAACCCTTCTTTTAGAGCCAGTGGCATTTTTAAGCACCGCCCAACAACGTAGACAGGTCCTTTTATTGCTCCAAAGATACACATGCCTAGATAAAAACAAGAAGTTTCCGAGCAAAAGCCTACATGAATTAAAAAAAGCCAACAACAGTAATTGTGAACCTAAATGTACTATGAACAGGTCCCTAATTATACCCTCAGCATAATAATAAATAAATGTGTCCTTTAGAGCAATTTCGTGACGATTCACCTTTGGCCTCATACAAATTACTATGGAAACTTTAAGACACCAGTGACACTTGTTTACATATTCCGATTGTGCTCAAACTTTAGCTATCATAAAATTTAATAAAATTAAACACATTATGGGGGGTGCCGCATAAAAAATACGACATCGATTTTTTCCCTTTGAGTTAAAACCAGTCTAGTGTAAAAGACTGTCCAACTGGCCCTATCACAACAGCATAATTTTTTTCCAGGGCAAATCCATACTTCCTGAGAAAATGGCCACCATGTGTAGTGGCTGATGCGTACGACAGCTATGGAACCGGATACTGCGTTTGTCCAAACTTTGCGTATCGTAATACTTTTGCAAATCTTAGAGTTCGAAGGTGGACATTAGGGTTATGACTTTTTTTACAACCTCATATCCCTGTATCATATTTTGATGACCCTTTGCCTAAGATTAGATAAAATCTTAATTATAAGGAGATTCGATAAAAAAAACCTCACGCAGAAAAAGGTTTTAAAGTTTTTATATACGAACTTTTTTTGAAAATATTTTGGGGTCAAAAATGTGGAAATTGGAGTACAAAAAGGTCGTAAGTCCATAGGAAAAAATATATATTGGATGAATACTACAGCTAATGTATTTTAGATATAATTATAAACGTCGTCCATGGTTGGGGTACATTGCAAAGGAGCAGCCTACAACTTTGGAGGATAATCGGATGATATTTGGCGGAGTCACAGGACCGGACTTTTGCATAAAAATCTTATAATTACTATTTAATAATTTAATTATTTATTTTGCAACGAAAATGTATATTGACAGCTATTTTGCTTTATAAGCGTACTGATTATGAAATGTGGACTCCTTTTTATTAATGCTAATTGTGGTGATGTATGTGTACAAATACCACGCATATTGCAAAATTTGTAAAAAATTCCAATTTTGTATTGTTTTCTTTATTGTCGTATATCTTACTTGGAATTATATGTGGTGCTTATATGTAAAACGTCCTTTGTGCTTTGCAAAATAAAATATATAGGCATTTGCAAAAGTTTTAAAAATGTCCCATTCTTTTAATCTATTTGATCCGATCGATGATGCAAAAGTGACGGATCTGTGCGGTTTTAAATAAATGCCAAATTGAGATCAATGGCTTCAACTGAACTTTTCAGATACGTGGATGAGATTACCTCAAAAAAATTAATAATGGAATAACTGCATTGCAGTTTCAACCGTACATATATTTGGCAATTCCGTTATTTAACCGCTACTTTAATTTGCATTAATGGAAACGTCCAAATTTCTTTTCCCTATATATTTTTAAGCAACTTTACCGAAATATGTCCTGCATAAATTAAAATAAGCACCAAAAATATAACTTGGCTATTTTTAACACCATGTGATTATTTTCACCAGCCAAGTACTATCCGATCATATTCCACAATTATTAGCATCTTCCTTCGTGGGTAATGTTGTCGATATAGAACTATAAATGCGTCCTCTAGCGTGATTATGGTTACGCTACAAACAAATAAAACTGTGGATCCGGTAAATATATATGGCTGAAACTCTGTTATCTGACCATGCATATCAACATATTTGGCATCAATGGAAAGGGCAAGAGTTGCTCTTCTAAGTATAACTTATAGAGGTGGAACATATCTTCCGGGAATAAATATATAGTCATTATACTAAAAATTTTACCAATTTTCATACACAAGTTTCGGTTCATTTAATCCGCTAATTATTATCTGACCATCTTTTTTGTCGTAGACCCAAACCTTACTTAAAATTTTGTGCCGATCAGACCATCATTGCGACCTCCAGAGCTGCTGCAAAATAAGATAAGAATTTGTTGTTTTTGTTCATTTCACCCCTTACGATCATCACCAAAAAAATAAAGAGGTCTCTTGTGGTCGGAACTTGACCTCAACACCACCTGTTGCCAGGCGACATTTGATTTTTTTTTTTTTTTTTTTTTTTTTTGAAAGTTTGACAGTTTTTATTTATTATTGTCTTTTTATGACGACGGCCATTATTTATGAAAGTTGAAAAATGAATTCCAGCGAAGTACCACACACCCAACCAATATGCTACGATTGTTTCGCTGGTGGTTTAAGTAATCGAAGGTGGGTTTCCTTCATGAATTGTAATGCCCTCGACAACATTGTCTGTTTGTTGGAGAGGACCCAGGTTCAAACCTCAGCCGTGGCAGCCGGGCTCTGCTCTGAATTTTTATTTATTATTGTCTTTCTAGGACGAAGGCCATTATTTACGAAAGTTATTTACTAATTAATTGAATTAATCGAGCTAACATGGCCTAAGTAGTTTGTATTTGTTTTTAGCCTGAACGTATTCAGGACAGTTTGTCATACGACCAAGTGTTTTGTGACTTGAAAACCCCACTTTGCACGTTAGATCCAGCAAAATTGGACAATCGCTCAAAAAAAGCTCTTGTGGATTAGTGCAAAGAAGTAGTGAATAAAAACGATCGCGGTACTTTAAACGACATTTATAAGATCTTCCCAGATGACGAATCCTCGATCTGTGCTTTTGAGCACGAAACAGAAAAGGGATCGACCCTTTGGGTCTTCGAAAGCGAGTCAAATTCAACGAAAGTTGTTCATGTTCTTCGGTTAAACTGACCATGTGACTACTATACGGCTTGAGGAACGTAGGACGGTTAATTCTAAGTAGTACACTACAATTTGTTTGCCTGAAGTCTGCTGAGAAATTCGAAAAACGAACAAGAGAAGACGAATCATTGCGCACCACGACAATGTGAGCTCTCACAAATCGCTTCAAACCAGAGGATTTTGGACTGGACAAAACGTGGAATTGATTCTTGCGCATCAAGAAAAAATGCGTGGTCAACGATTTTCGTGTCAGATAATGCTTTTGAAGCGTTCAAAAACCCTGTTTGGAGGAGTCTCAATAGGAGTGAAAAAAGTGCTTCAACAATGGTTTGAGCGCATGAAAAAGTGTATAAATCATGCTGGAGACTAGTTAAGAAAACAATAATACTATTTTTGATGGTAAATATTCGCCTTTTCATCGTTAGGCCAGAAACGTTTCTACTTCCACTCGTACTGCTGAATGCAGGGTTGCTCTGTTTGCCCCGTTCTTCTCTTTAGTAGCTTTACGTTCGTATTTTCCGTTTTGTTCGTATTTTTCGTTGGGTATTTTTAGTTTGAGGTTTTGGTACCCAAGTATAGGTTTTGCGGAAGCATTTTAATTTTACCGATTTTGCCGGATATTTGCATTATCCTTAGTTGGAAGAACTGCACTGAATGAGCTACTATGTATGTTTGCGTAAACCTATTTGTCATCAACGATAGGACCCGAAGCCATATCACCCTACGATATCTAAATTCCGTCTAAATTCTACAAATGGTTGACATCCAGGGTTTAAAATGCTAACGCCATATTAGCAAAAGCACCGAATATTTGCAGCTTTGCCTGCTAACATTTCTTCAAAATATGTTTAGCAACAATGAACAACGGCAACATGTAGCAACACATTTCACAAAAATATTGCTAGCGATGCTGATGCTATTTGATATTGTCGCTTTAATAAAAAAGCATCGCACACGCATACTCATATTTTGCAGCACACATGATCTACACATAGTATTAGAAAAGAGAATAAGCAACAAAGTTTCAACGGCTTAGCCACGTTTTCAGCAAACAATTGTTTTTGAGATCAGGGTTACCAGTGTAATGCATTCAAAATCACGATATAATTAATTCCACTTTTTCGTTCAAAGGACATGTGAATTTTTGGTGAAGCCGTTCAAAATATATTTTTTATTTTTAAACAATAATAATTAGTATTCTTTAGGTTCTATCATATGATGGGAGCATTTTGAGATTAAATGACATCTTTTTTATTACTGCGTTGGCAACTCTAATGACAAAAAACATCCTCTCTGGCTAATTCGCTGCGACGAATGGTCAGCCGACTGCTGAATATGTAGCGTGGTTGTCGATTATGCCTAACGAAAAAAAGATTAGGCGTAAACAACGAAATAAGCAAAAATGTACAAAAATAAATATGCGTTCGGTTGCTTATTTAGCCGTGTGTGTCAATGTTGTGTAGCAGTTGAAGTGTACAGCTAATGCTAATGTTTTTAGATGCTGGCTTTTAAACCCTGCTGGCATCCAATCATTTAGAGCTGACTATCTAACGTCCCAAACACGGTTGGATGAAGATTTTTCTCTATGTCGGTGTCGAAGACCTTCGATAGATTCAAACCCCGTAGTTAGTGGTTAGAATCAATTGTCCAATATGTTCATATGGACTCTCATTCAGCAGCCCAAGTGATGAACACTAGATTTAGCTGCGAATAATTTCATATTCTTTAAATGCAAGAACTGCATTAAATCCACTTGTCATTAACGATAGGACCCGACGCCGCGACTTACTTACTTTACGATATCTATGCAGTAGAAATGTATACGTTAAACAAATCCGGAGATATCAGTAGTGGGATTCTCTAACTCATTGCTATTGGAAGAACTTTACGACTACTTTTTATTCGTCACTCACTTACCGAAAAATATCGCTAATTACCAAAATTATAAGCTTTTAATTTTTACCGATTTTTGTCGGTAACTCGAAAAATGTGTTAGAGAATCGCACCTACAGGTCTAAAGGACTTCGACAGAAGAGAAATTGACTTGTATGATCACCTCTACTAACATTCTTGCCTTGCTTCAGTAGCGGGACGGACCATTTTTTCAGGTTTCTGTTACGAGGGCTGCACGATAACTTTCTGATATTATATGAACACCTGTAGTCGAATTCTGTAACTAATTTTTCGGGTTACCGACAAAAGTCGGTAAAATTAAAATTCTTATAATTTCGGTAATTAGCGACAATTTTCGGTAAGTTAACAACCAAAATAAAGTTGTCGCTAAGTCCTACCGATAGCAACAGCGTTGTCAATTTTTATTGCTATTTTTATCCAAATTTTTCCTTTTAATTTTACCGATTTTTGTCGGTAACTCAAAAAATTAGTTACAGAATTCCACTACTGGCAGCAAAAATGGGGTTTTCACCTTAGATCCAGCACAATTTGATAATCGTTCAAAAAAGGCGTCATAGACGAATCTTTGATCTATGCGTATGAGCTCGAAACAAAACAACAATCAACCCTGGGGCTCTTCGAAGGCGAGCCAACGTTGTTCATAGAAGAAGCACTTCATAGCAAATGGTCGCATGTTTCTTCGGCAAAACTGTTAATTCTGATTGGTACACTACAATTTGTTTGCCTGAAGTCTCCGGAGAAATTCGAAAAACCAACATGAGAAGATGGTAATGTCTTGGTCAATTTGCGTGTATAGCGTTGTCCCCTTCTGGTCGTTAAGCAGGACTTGACACTCTGTCTGATGATGGTTTTGGGTTCCTTAGTGCCAGAGAATTAATTTCAAGTATGTGGCGCAAGCCATAGATATTCTTCGGCGGTGTATATACATTAAGCACATCTAACCCGACAATTCCACACTTAACACCTACTCCCATATATTTCATGTATGGGTCATAATGAACACACGGTAAGTCTCTTTCTTCTATAACACCACGATAAACAAGCTTTCTTGTGACTTCATCTGGTGACGATCAAGTGACCAAATATATCGTCGCGTTGTCTATCGACCGCATTCACTTGATGAATGAGGAATTTCGGCATTAATGTTATGTTTTGGATAGCGGTCATATGCTTATTGTAGGCGTTCATAGAATATGTTTTTGCACAAAATTTACACTGATATAAAATCGCTGTATGTAGGATAATCCAAAAGGATGTGATAGACAAAATTGCTTTGGGTCAGTCACTCTATATTAGACAAAAAAATGGCATCAAGAAAGGCAGTTTATTTAAATACTGAAGATGTCAAAGAAGTCCAATACCCACAGTGAGATGCTTCATTTTGATTAGTCATCCTTGTGACAATTGCCACGTTCTCTTTTCACACAATGTTGTTCCTTTTTAATGTAATTATGAAATACCATAAAGCCCATCGAACATGAACTTACATATCTAAAAATTCACATTGAGGCATATGAATTTCTATTCTATCCAGAGAATAATTTGCTTCATTTCGTGACTTAATGTCCTGTTTGTGTCTCTGTTTATCATAAACAATTCACTTTGCTTTATACACACACACGCGTTCATGCATCCATTCATTCACACACAACCGCACACATTGCAAATCCCACGCAAGCAAATCACCACAATCAGCAAAAGTTATCGACATCCTTGCAAATCACCACTACTGAGTGAATAAATTTCCTACTGGGTCTCTCTCTCCAACGACAACATCAGTTATCGATTAAACAAAAAATGTCCTACAGATGGCGTGCTCAAACTGCTTGCTGACAGGATACTCAATGATTGATTACATAACCTGCTGGAAGACACTTTGATGATTGCGTAACATTAATGAATTTCAATTGCAAAATTTTAAGAAAAGATTCAATATTCTTCTTATCACCTGGAGTAAATCTCCTTCTTCTTCCTCCTCCTCGGAACTGGACTCATTGCGTATTTGTGCAGCATGCTGTGCAAATTGTGCCCTGGTATTTTTATGGACAAACATCCTTTCGAAAATGAAGTCCTTGCAAATTTAGTTGCTCGAAGAACAAAAATAAAACGTTACAGAGAATTTCGATATCCACAAAAATCAAAAAGAGGATATTTTTCTCGCAAAAAAACAAACTTTTCACAAAATTTAAAATTTTTATCACAATTTTTAAATTTCTAGTATTAATTTTTCTTTGGTTTCAAGTTACTATTTTCCGTCTATCTTCAAGGGCTGCCGATTGTGTAATGAATTTGTGAAAAAATAAACAAGAGTTGCTAGCCAGCCTGTGTGCTCCTTGCAGGAGGATACTTTATATGGCTGAATAGTGCAGTTTGAATTGTAACCGCTTAGTAACCGGTTGTTATGTTGCTAAAATAAACAACTTGCTACCAAATGTATATCAGTTTGGAGACTTTGTGTGTGTAAATGGTCGCTGTCTGTTGAACTGAGTAAATGTAAGGTAACAAACACACACACACATCCCTGTTGTTGTTAACGAGAAAACACTTGCATTGTAAAAGCATGGATTGTGATGAAGATTATTACGAGAGAGAATAATTTCATATCATCTTGTTGATTATGCCTTCAGTATACCTCCGGTAAAATGTAAATTGGGAATGTGGACCAGTTGAACGTTCTTATATTGAATTGTTTTGAACATAGGCAATATGGGTATCAAATTACAGGAAATTTTCTGTAGAATACAAATATTCACATCAGAAAGTACGCACCTGTAATTTTAAGAAATTATCTTCCGCAAGATGGATTTAGAATGAAGTTTTTGTGTGGCTTATCATTATTATGACATGACCTACCGTTACTCTTTGGTTTCCATTTAGGTTAGATTAGGTTTGGAGATGTGCAGCCACTAACTGTGACTGCGTCATTCGGAGACCTTCCGGTCCATTGTGATCATCCAAAAAGTTATAGGAAGAGGTAGAGTTGGGGTGAAAGAAACCTGTATGACAAGAGATGTAAACGGGAAAAGACATGAGTGCGGAAAAAGAAAAGATAATAACAGAAAAAGGATATAAAATAATCAAGTAAAAAATAAAATAGATTTGGGTAGTGATGGTTGGAAAACTGCCGGATATACGGTTTACGTTTTCAGGTTGCGCTGCCCCCAGCCACATCAGATGTCTGATGGTAGCGGGTTCAATAGTTGAATAGAAGTTTAGACTTGGTAGGAAAATGAACACCCATTAACCTAAGCCGCATAGTGGTTGAGGAATTGATTTTCCTGGTCAAAACCCCAATTTTTTGTTCCCACCGATTGTTAATTTCTATATTGGATTCGATAGTAAACATATTGAAACTAAGGAAATCAATCCGTTTCCAAGAAAAATCCTGAAAACCTACCATAAACCTAAAAATGTGAATTTTGACCGCGATTTATTTCAAAATCCCTCTAGCGATTTTTTTAAGGTCAATCTTGTAGAGAATTTTCACTGCTGTAAGATTTGTTCTAATGCCATTTCGATAGGGCTTGCGGTTTGCGAACAAAATCGTAAAAACATAATAAAGCCCTAAAAATTTGAACTTTGACCGCGATTTATTTGAAAATCCCTCTAGCGATTTTTTTCCTTTTTTGATTTTTCTCATCTATGAACATTGTAGTTTCAGAATCCGCATGAACTTCCCAGGTGTAAGCACCTTTCATTTAAAATTAGTTAAGGTGCACCGTGTGGGTAATTGTGCCATGAACCAAACCATAATGCTTAAAAAAAAACAAACCATTAGTATTTAATCACCTATCTGTTCAAAATGTGATCAGAAGATACATAATTATAATCACTTTTCAAACACTTGCATGATCTGTTTCTGATTAAGCATTTTTATACCCTCCACCATATGGAGGGTATAATTAAATTTGTCATTCCGTTTGTAACACATCGAAATATTCGTCGGAGACCCTATAAAGTATATATATTATTGATCAGCATAAAATTCTATGTCGATTTGACCATGTCCGTCTGTCCGTCCGTCCGTCAGTCCGTCTGTCTGTCTGTCTGTTGAAATCAAGATACAGCTCGCAATTTTAAAGATAGAGAGTCAAAATTTGGTACAGAAGTTGTTATTACTTGCAGGATGGTTGGTATTGAAAATGGGATATATCGGTCCACGTTTTGATATAGCCCTCATAGAACGGTACCTCCCGATTTTCGGTATTTTTAAGGTTTTAGCTTCATTATTCTACCAAAATGACTGAAATTTGGTACGTAGTCTTCTTTAGGAGTATAAAACTTTCCTATAGAATTTTGTCGGTATCGGTCCACACCTTCATATAGCCCCCATAGAACGGTACCTCCCGATTTTCGGTATTTTTAAGGCTTTAGCCTCATTATCCTACCAAAATGGCTGAAATTTGGTACGTAGTCTTCTTTAGGGGTATAAAACTTTCCCCCAGCATTTTGTCGGTATCGGTTCACACCTTCATATAGCCCCCATAGAACGGTACCTCCTGATTTTCGGTATTTTGAAGGTTTTAGCTTCTTTATCCTATCAAAATGGCTGAAATTTGGTAGGTAGTCTTCTTTAGGGGTATAAAACTTTGCCCCAGAATTTTGTCGGTATCGGTCCACATCTTCATATAGCCCCCATAGAATGGTACCTCCCGATTTTCGGTATTTTGATGGTTTTAGCTTCTTTATCCTATCAAAATGGCTGAAATTTGGTAGGTAGTCTTCTTTAGGGGTATAAAACTTTGCCCCAGAATTTTGTTGGTATCGGTGCACACCTTCATATAGCCCCCATAGAACGGTACCTCCCGATTTTCGGCATTTTGAAGGTTTTAGATTCATTATCACACCTAAATGACTGAGTCTACGTTGGTGGTATAAAACTTTCCCCCAGAACTTTGTCGGTATCGGTCCATGCCTTCATATATAGCCCCCATAGAACGGTACCTCCCGATTTTCGGTATTTTGAACGTTGTGGCCTCAATATTCCACCGAAATGGCTGAAATTTGGTATGTAGTCTTCTTTAGGGGTATTAAACTTTCCCCCAGAATTTTGTCGGTATCGGTCCACACCTTCATATAGCCCCCATAGAACGGTACCTCCCGATTTTCGGTATTTTTAAGGTTTTAGCTTCATTATCCTACCAAAATGGCTGAAATTTGGTACGTAGTCTTCTTTAGGGGTACAAAACTTTCCTCCAGAATTTTGTCGGTATCGGTCCACACCTTCATATAGCCCCCATAGAACGGTACCTCCCGATTTTCGGTATTTTTAAAGTTTTATCCTCATTATCCTACCAAAATGGCTGAAATTTGGTACGTAGTCTTCTTAGGGGTATGAAACTTTCCCCCATAATTTTGTCGGTATCGGTCCACACCTTCATATAGCCCCCATAGAACGGTACCTCCCGATTTTCGGTATTTTTAAGGTTTTAGCTTCATTATCCTACCAAAATGACTGAAATTTGGCACGTAGTCTTCTTTAGGGGTACAAAACTTTCCTCCAGAATTTTGTCGGTATCGGTCCACACCTTCATATAGGCCCCATAGAATGGTACCTCCCGATTTTCGGTATTTTTAAGGTTTTAGCTTCATTATCCTACCAAAATGGCTGAAATTTGGCACGTAGTCTTCTTTAGGGGTACAAAACTTTCCTCCAGAATTTTGTCCATCGGTCCATGCCTTCATATAGCCCCCATAGAACGGTACCTCTCGATTTTCGGTATTTTGAACGTTGTGGCCTCAATATTCCACCGAAATGGCTGAAATTTGGTATTTAGACTTCTTTGGGGTACTCAAACTTCCCCTTTAAATTTGTCGGTATAGGTCCACGCCTTCATATAGCCCCCATGGAAAGGCACCTCCCGATTTTTCGTATTTTGAAGGTTGTGTCTTCAATATTCCACCAAAATGTCTGAAATTTGGTATTTAGTCTTCAATATGATATAAAACTGTTCGCCAGAAATATGTCTGTACAGGTCCACGCTTTCATATTGCCCCATTTCTGACTAAAATTCGTCGGTATAGGTCCACGTTTCGATTAGCCCCCATAGAACGGTACCTCCCGATTTTCGTAATACTGAAGATTGGGCGCCACCGTGGTGCAATGGTATGCACGCCCGCCTTGCACGCAGAAGGTCGGTGGTTCGATTCCCCGGCCAGGCAACATCAAACATTTTTCAACGGTGGCAAAAAACCCCTCAGTAATGTTGGCGACATTTCCTGAGTATTTCAGCCTTGAAAAACTTCTCCACAAGTGGTGTCTTAAGACACGCCGTTCGGACTCGGCAATAAACAGTAGGTCCCATATCATTGAGCTAAATATGAATCGGGGTGCACTCATTTGATATGAGAGAAGTCTCCCTTGTCCCGTATGGGATGTTGTGGAACAATGTTGTTGTTTTTTGAAGATTGTGACGTCAATATCCAACCGAAATGGCTGAAATTCGTTATTTCGTCTTCCAAGAGTTATAAAATATTCCAGAAGAGTATTATCAGTATAGGTCCACGTCTTCCTATATCCCCATAGAAGCGTACTTCTTGATTTTCGGTATTTTTTGAGTTTTAGCCGCATTCTCTTACCGAAATATAGGAAATTTGGTATTTAGTCTTCTTTGAGCCTAAAAACTGTCCGTCAGAAATTTGTCGGTATATATCGACGTTTTGAAATAGCCCCCATAGAATGGTGCCGCACATTGTTTTACCGAAATTGCTGAAATTTTCATACACGAAAGGAAACTAATTATTCCATTTTACTTCAATACAACTTGTGGTGGAGGGTATAACAAGTTCGGCCCGGCCGAACTTAACGCCGTTCTTACTTGTTCAATCTTCAGATGATCAAGATATGATAATAAATGACAGAAATAATAGACGCATTTTAAGCGTCTCAATGATTTAATATATACATTTTGTTATTGTATTTCTAATTGAACTATTTGTTATCATTAGAGGGAGTCACTTTCGAGTCCCTTTCTAATCATACAAGCGACTTAATCAGATTTTGATCACCAAAGGACTCTAAAAAACTCCGCAATGTGATTTTTGAAAAAAAACAATCTTCCAAATGCTGGCTGGGTATGCTAGTTACTTTAATAAATATTTCTATCATACTTTGGAATTGAGAAAATAATTTGTGCTACTTGACATTCCACTTTAAAATCCAATGCTTTTTGATCTGACTAACTCAAGTGATATATTAATAGAACAGTTTTCTAGAATGACATTTTCCTAGTTTATAGAGATAAGATAGCTTACTTAAAATTAAAAGTAGCGGTCTTACAAATATTCATGCATCTATCAGCTGTATGTACTATAAAATTTCAATTGACACATTATTGAGAGATAACATGGTAAACTGTCATATAAACGAATATCATAAATCGTATAATATTAAATTAGATAAATAAATTCTGTTGAATAGAAATACAATACGAATGATGAATGACAGCACAGTGGGGGACATGTTCGGTCATCACAGTCTAATAGTGCATTTACATTGTATTGGATAAGGTAAATGCAATGGGTTTTAACAAGTGTTGCCGAATTTGACGATTTATCGTCATTTTGAAGATTTTTTTTTGGCACAAAATTGAAAAATTACGAATTGTCGAATTTATGATTTTGTTGAATTGTTAGTGGTTGAAAATCTGCATTGAAAAGTTTCTTAACATCCTACTAAAGCCCTCTTTTAGCCATCAGTCAGTTTTCAATGACAGTTTTTATCGATTTCCTACAACCAAAATGTACGTGGATGACTGACAAACATGAACGGTCATACAGTTAAGCAAACGATATTTGAACTGTCATTCAAAGCTAGCAACTTGTACTTAGCACTGCATTGCTGCATTACTGAAAGCTCCTTTTATGGCGGCATTTAAAACAGATTTTGTAGATTTATTTATTTCTGCACTAGCAAACCCCGGTCCGCGTTGCTGGCCCGTCGCACGGTGGTGGAAAGCACTAATCTAGCGGCGCGAAATTAATAACTTGCAAACGAATTGAGATACGTCACTGAAATTTTGCAAAAACTCAGCTTGTACCTGTGGGTAATAATGGGCCAAATATGAAGAATATCGGCTAATGTTTTGGGATAGCCCCCATATCACGGTACCTTCCGATTTTCGGTATTTTGAGGATTTAATCCACAATTTCGTAGCAAATTAGCTGTAATTTGGTACATAGGGTTCCTAGTGCTCACAAAATATTTCCACCAAAAATTATGGAAATAGGTGCACGTTTTGATATAGCCCCCATGTAACCGTATCTCACTGCGTATAACATCTTCTTACAAAACATTTTCAATACGGATTTATGTTTCGATGTATCCCCCTTTTATGGTACCCCCGATTCATTGAATTTTTACTTGTTATTCCGTATTGTAGACTTTAAAAAGGCCTTCGACTCTATCCGGCGTTGCGCAATATGGTCGGCACTGAAAGAAAGAGGAACACCTCATGTTTACGAGAAGTTCACTCTTGTGGTGTTAAAATACTTCTTTAATCTTTTGCAATAGTTTTGCCAAAAGATGCGCTGCACAAAGCTCCAGTTTCGGCAGAGTCTTTCTGTTTTTTATTGGATTCACCTTACTCTTTGCCGCCACCATTGTAATTTTCGACCCGACCTTAAGGTAAACCACTGCTGCGTATGCTTTTTCGGATGCATCTGCAAATCCATGTAGCTGAACCATACTCGCTGGTGATATCTCCAACCTTAAGCACCTTCAGACTGTTCATAAATCGCTTCCACTCTCCATTCAATTGCTCGTCCAAAGGCTGATCCCATTCCATTTGTTGTGTCCATAGGCGCTGAATGAATATTTTTGCTGTTACCGTCACGGGGGTTAACCAACCCAAAGGGTCAAAATTTTTTGCCAGGTTTGACAAAGCCAATCGTTTGGTTACCTTATCTTCGTTGTTAATCTCCATGTTGAACGTAAAGCAATCTGTTGTTGGATTCCATTGTAGCCCCAGCGTTTTCAAACATTCATCTTCTTGAATGTACAGAACCTCATTTTCCTCAGACGAACTAACTGCATTTAATACATCTGGTGAGTTTGCAATCCATTTTCTTAAATGGAACCCGTAAGCCTCTAGTTGTTGTGATATTTTCTCCTGGATATTTCTGCATTCCTTTTTTGAATTTGCTCCTGTTAGAAGGTCGTCCATATAGAAATCTTCCCTGATTCTATCCGCAATTCCTTGATCTTGGCATCTGTTTCCAATTTCTATTAATGTCCTTACTGCCAGAAATGGTGCTGAAGCGGTTCCATATGTTACCGTGGTGAGTTTATATTGTTGCACCGGCTCTGATCTGCTATTTCTCCAAAGTATATATTGATAGTCCTGATCTTCTTCTGCTATGTTTATCTGTCTAAACATTTTTTCAACATCGGCTGAAATGACGAATCTCCATGATCTCCATTTAGTAATAATGTCGAATATGTCTCTCGTAAGAAGGATATCATTCAAGGACTTTCCGTTTGATGTTTTTGATGATGCGTCAAACACCACTCTAACCTTTGTAGTAAGACTAGTTTGTCGTATTACTGCTTGATGGGGCATATAATACTTCGCTTGTTTTGTCGGATCTGCCTTTACCATATGTCCCATTGATACAAGTTCATTAATAGTTCTTACATATTCTTCTCTCAACTCAGCACATTCTTCCAGTCTTAAAAATCTCGCCATTGCTTTTTTATGCGATTCTCCCAACTCCTTATTTTCAGTAAAGGGTAATCTGACGACAAATCTTCCTGAACTGTGTACCCGAGTTGTTTCCTCATAAAGTTTCAAGCAATAGTCATCTTCAACCAGTGCTTTTTCATCCTCTACCTCCTCAATTTCCCAAAACCGTTCAATCGTTGTTGTAGCGGCAGACCTCACGTTGCTATTCCAAGGCTTCATTTGTATCGTTCCAGACAGAATCCAACCCAACTTCGTGTTCTGTCCCACAATCGTTCCCTCGTGACGAACTCCTTCTTCCAATATTTGCGGGAATAGGTCAGCACCAATCACTAGGTAGATCCTTTCTGACCTATTGAAATTGGGATCTGCCAGGCTGATGTTTTTCCACTTTTCCACATTGTATTGGAAGTTAGCATCCGGATGAGCTGACGCTAACTTCGGCAAAACAAGTGCTTCTACTCTGATTTTAGTATTGCTGAAAAATCTTGGTCTTATTTCCAGCAATATTTTTGATTTTGCTACTCCCACCATGGTCTCTCCGAGACCTCGTAGCCTCACGTCCGCCTTCCTCTGTGGTAGTTGTAGTAGCTGTGCTGCGTCTTCAGATACCGATGTTATTTGCGATCCTTGGTCCAGTAACGCCCTTAATGTGATATATTCTCCATGCAGGGATTTAACGCGGACTTGGGCAGTAGCCAGAATCACATTTGCTGTTGTATGCGTTGTCATTGCCTTCGTGTTATTTGTTTTCTCCAAATGGATTAGTGTGTTATGACTCAATCCACACTTCTGACATTTGCTATCGTTATAGCACCGCTTATCTTTTCCGTGTTTTAGACATCTGAGCCACAACTGGGCTGTCTTTACCCAACTATACCGTTCGTTCGATGATTGTGCCGCAAATTTTTTACAAGCCATGATACCATGCCCAATAAACTTGCAGAAACGGCATTGCTTCTTTTCGCCAAATCCAGTTCTATCCTGCTTTCTGCCTGCTGAAGCTTCCAACGCTTGGTATTGTTGTTCTAGAAAGTCCAACACATCTGCGAGTCTTTGAATTTCTTTCGATTTTTTGACATTTTGTTCATATTGAATGAGCCCATCTTTGTCTAATTTCCGTATGATAATTCTGGCTAAAATTGGATCTGCATGGTCTAACGGTATCTCCATAGCCTTCAATGCATGAACGCTCTCATTCACGCTGAGAATGATGGAAATAAATAAATAAATCAATAAACTTTGAACATATTAAATATATATGTAACTATAGAATAAAATGGAATTCTCTCGTAGAAGCCGCATGCGGAATAAATAAAGGAAAAAAATTTCCATATTTAATAACATATTTAGCTATAATATGTTGTCTCCGGGGGTAGAACTCCTCCTTGCAAACATTTCTCAAGATAGGTCCATATTTTGATTTAGCTCCCATACAAATGCACAGCTAAATTTGTATGAATTTCGTGCAAAAGATTTGCAACCCTTATGTAGTTATTCCGCATCCAGAGAGTCCAATTTCATTCCCAAAAAAATAATCGAACCTAAGTTCGGCCAAGTTTACAAGATGCACTCTATGGAACAAGTTGTAAATATTCACTCAGTTATTCACAACCAAATACAAGAGTTTTTGTTGCATCAGATTTTAAAAAATTGTTGCAAAAAAATTAACTTCATATTTGTTTAAATGTTAAATAAATTCGTAATAAAACTGGACAAGATTTATTTTTAATTATTTTAATCAAGATTTATTAATAATTAATGTACAACCCATAAAAACACTAAAAAATTTAATTTTTTGAAAATTTATTGCTATATACATAGCTAAGTACCTCCAGACCCCAAACTAATTTTTATAATTTAAATCACACCCTCTGCTATTAATTAAAAATAAATCTTGTCCAGTTTTATTACGAATTTATTTAACATTTAAACAAATATGAAGTTAATTTTTTTGCAATAATTTTTTAAAATCTGATGCAACAAAAACTCTTGTATTTGATTGTGAATAACTGAGTGAATATTTACCACAACAAAAATGGAAAAAACAAAATCTTTGTCTGCAAAGTGTCTGTAATCGATACAATGGAAAATATTTCGAAATTTTTTAGTTCGATTTTTTTACTTTCGCCCCGCTAGATCAGTAATGGTTTTTAATGACAACTTTTTATGGACTTTATGCTTGCCAATTCAAAGATAGGTATTTTCTACCTCACTTCTTCGGTCCATTGTCAAACCGAGGAGGATATTAAATTTATCAACAGATTTTGTCTGTAACCTTCTTTTCTCTTACGGACTTTGTCGGATTTTTCGCCCATGTCCCCTGTCTTTACCCTAAATTATCTAATTATAAAAGTTTTTCAAGGCTGATGGACCGTTGAACCTCACCACTTAAGGAAATTTGTAAATGTGAATATGTCGTTTTTCTTGATCGGGGGCGAAACCACAGTTGTCTCGAAAATTAATTTGCAACCCGATGCACTCATAAGTTTAGCACATATAGCGATTATAAAACAATAGGCTCCCGAAATTCGTCTACAAATATATAGCATTTTTAACCACGGGATATTCCTGAATATTTTCTGAAAATTGTATGAAATTAGGTTCAGTAGTTTTGGAAACATAATGTATTGAAAAGAGTGGGCGTTGTCATCAGTTTTCAAGATATAACATATTTAAAAAAGTGGGCGTGGTCCGGTATTTTGGCTCCAGATATGTACCTAGGGTACACACAACCCCATTGCCTACCAAAATTTATGCTGAAACCGATATAATCATAAGTTTGGCTTATACACATAGCGTTTAAAAGAAAGACGTGGGCAAGGTAAACCCACCTCCTCCCACCCGAAATTCATAAAATATACATAATAACGGCAAACATTGAGCTTTTGCTGCAAATTTGATGGAAATCGGTTCAGTAGTTTTGGAGATATAACATTTTTAAAAAAGTAGGTGTGGTCGGATCTTTAGGTCCCGATATGATAAAGATATGGCGTTTTTTTTTAACTATGGCATATGGGAAATACTCCACGCCCTTAAGTAAGGTCGGAGGCACAACCACAATTGTCTCGTAAATTAATTTCCAAACCGATAAATTCGTAATTATTGTAAAAATAGCTATTTTAGAGAAATAGGGTATAGGGTAAGTACCCCGTCCCTTCCGAAATTCTACAAAATATGTAGCCTATTTCCACAGGAGTATATTCCTGTAGTTTTTGTAGAAAAAATTAAAATTGAAAATTGAAAAATTTGGGTGTAAAAGTTGGCGTGTTCAAATTTTATTTACATAAAAACATTTAAAAACAAGTAAAAAAGTATCAGTCGGCTTTGCCGACAGAGATATACCCTCAGCCTGTCCAAATTGAAACACTTTTTTCACAAAAAACTTATGTATTTAGGGGGTTTCAAAATGTTGGTCGTATGAACCGACAAAAATGTTGATTAGGATTAAAGTTCAAAAATTTTGCGGAAAAGGTACTTAAAGGGGGTTTTACACCCTTCGGGCTGTTTTCTCAAGAAGTATGGACTTGCCCCTGAAACAACTTTTACCATCGTAATTGAGGCAGCGAATGTAAGTTGCTTCAACAAAAATCAAAGTGATTGAATAGGAGGTCTTAAAGTGAACTTATCCAAGATTTTGTGTGGGATGTACGGGATGGAGTGGACAAATATAGTCCATATTCGAACCTGATCTATATCTGGTAGATATTATGAGAATGTGTAAAGTATGGACCAAATCGGTCACTCCCATCAAGAGTTGTCGTGCGCACAAATTTTCCGAATATTTTTGAACTTTTGTGGGGCAGGTACCTGAAGGAGTGGACCGAACTTAAACTAAGTTTGGAAACAATATTACGAAGGCCAAATTTTGGCCATTTCCGTTCGAGAATCATCTTGCGCTCCAACCACTACACACGGTGTCATAGGGTTTTTTGTAACTTTCAGGCTATTTTCTCAGGAAGTATGGACTTGCCCCCTGAGGAAACTTATACCTTCGTATAGGGGACAGTGAATACAAGATGTTACAACAAAAACCAAGGCGATTCGAGAGCAGGTCCTAAACTGAACTTTTCCGAAATTTTGTGTGGGAGGTACTCGAAGGAGTTTACCGATTGAGTCCATAATGGAACCTCATCTTAGACTGGTAGAAATTTCATAATGTGCAAAGTATGGACCAAATCGGTTACTCCCTTCAAGAATTATCGTACGCACAAATTTTCCGAACATTTTCGAACTTTTGTGGGGGAGGTACCGGAAGGAGTGGACCGATATAATCCATCTTTAAACTTGAACTACGTTTGGACAAAATATTACGAAAGCCAAATTTTGGACCGAATCGGCAGATCCGTTCGAGAGTTACTTGCGCTGCAACCACTACACACGGTGTCATAGGGTTTTTTGTAACTTTCAGGCTATTTTCTCAGGAAGTATGGACTTGCCCCTAATGAAACTTACAGCGTCGTATAGAGGACAGCGAATACAACTTGCGTAAACAAAAATCAAAGTGATTCGAGACCAGGTCCTAAACTGAACTTTTCCGAAATTTTGTGTGGGTGGTACCCGAAGGAGTGGACCGATTGAGTCCATATTGGAACCTCATCTAAATTTGGTAGAAATTACACGATGTGCAAAGTATGAACCAAATCGGTTATTCCCTACAAGACTTATCGTGCGCACAAGTTTTGCGACAATTTTTGAACATTTGTGGGGGAGGTACCTGAAGGAGTGGACCTATATGGCCCATCTTCGAACTTAAATCGAATCTGGACAAAATATTTCGATACCCAAAATTTGAATCGAATCGATTGATCCGTTCGAGAGTTAACGTGCGCACCAGCCTGCCAGACAGACAGACGGACGGACATTGCTAGATCTACTCAAAATTGTCTGAAACGGATATCGTACAAACATACTTGGGGTCTAAAACCATTATTTCGATGAGGCTCATTTTTGGTCGTATCAAAGTGTAAATACCCTCTTTAGCCTAAAGGCTGAGGGTATAAAAATATTATACAAATCGGTACCGCCGTTCTCAACTGATGCAATTACCAACGAACGACATTGTATTTTTATTTATATAGATATGCATGTCAAATAAATCCTCTAACGTAAACCTGCTATAACTTTTATATAAAGTGGCACGAAAAAGTATTACGTTATAAAGAAACTTTGTTACAAAGAGGCTATTTTGAGTTAAAACTCAAATTTTTGTTCTAATTAAAAATTTTAAAATTTTATGGATCCAAAAACATAGTAAATTCTAAGAGTAATGGTACGTTTACGAAATCGAGTGGATTTCAACTGCCAATTCCTATGCGCATACGTCAAATGAAATCTAATCTGAAATCCATTGGATTTCATTTGACGTTTAAACATTGTAAATTCTAAGAGTAATGGTACATTTACGAAATCGGGTGGATTTCAACTGTCAATTCCTATGCGTATACGTCAAATGAAATCTAATCTGAAATCCATTGGATTTCTTTTGACGTTTAAACAATGGAATTAACAGTTGAAAACGAGAGGATTTCGTAAATGTAAACCAAGCATAACAATAAGAAAATATATCCCAATTTAACCTGCTCATGATGTACATAGAAACGTGATTACTATTTACTTCTGTGTCATTTTTACCCACTTTTGTGTGTAAATTATTGCACCTTATAAAATATAATAAATTGATGTCTGGAAAGATAAGATCAGATAAATGTTGTTATTCTTTTTTATTTTGTTTCTTGACATTTACTCCAGTTTTGATGATGTGATCTTGTTAATTCCACATACATACATTCATATTTTACTCTCTCGCTCTCGCAACGAAAATAACAATGGAAATAAACAGTGTTAAAGTGTTATCACCTCGGACACGGTACAATCAGAAAGTGTGATAATAACAGCACAACTGCCTGAAACGTCGTAAAATAAAACCTTAGAAGTGACAAACATAGAACCTCAAACAAAACAAAAAAGAGTTAGTCTAACAGACGACAACAGTCCAGTTGAATTAACAACCATCGCAGTAATGTGTCGAATTTTATAATAGTTTTGAATTGTCTTGATAAGAATAGATTAGAAGAGTGTTAAAATTTTGTTTATTCGTAACAAAGTGAACTATATTAAAGCAAATAAAATAATTTGGAAAATTTCATAATGCACGAATCAGGTAATTAAATGCAAAAACTAAAATTTAATTAAATTATACTTGCTGAAATGAACGCCTCGGATCCACATGTCTCAACATTGATAAAAACCCTTGTTGGTTACATTTATTGTTTCATTCAGGGACGTTCGTGATAAATACATAGTTTATTTACCAGCATGGGCGCCCCGATACAAAACATTTGTCCAATAGCCGAACTTAAAAGTCTATCCAATTTTTATCTTTTATCATCTTTTCATTTAAATATTTTAAAAGTAGTTTATTATAGAAAAATGCTGAGGTAATAAAATAAATTGAAAGGTTTATATATAGCTAGATATTCTTATCAGAATGGGGTAATCTGTGCTCGTGGTCAAAGATTTCTTCAATAGAATACTTTTTGAAAAAATGGGAATGAAGTTAGAGTGTGATATCTCGATATGTTATTTAAAAAAGAAACAAGTAAGAACGGCGTTAAGTTCGGCCCGACCGAACTTGTTATACCCTCCACCGCGAGTTGTATTGAAGCAAAACTGAACAATTAGTTTCCTTTCGGTATAACGATGTGGCTAACTTTCAAAATACAGAAATTCGGGAGGGGCTATATGAAGGCGTGGACCAACGAAGAATAAATACCAAATTTCAGCTATTTCGGTGGAATATTGAAGCCACAACCTTCAAAATACCGAAAACTGGGATGTACCGTTCTATGGGGGAAAGTTGAATACCCTGAATGAAAACACCCGAAAATCGGGTGGTACACTTCTATGGGGGTAATATGTAGGCGTGGACCTATACCTACAACTTGCAGGTGGAAAATGTTGCACCCCCAACGAAGACCACACACGCCACAACCTTCAAAATACCAAAAACTGGGACGTTCTATGGAATATTGAGGCCACAATCTTCAAAATACCTAAAATCGGGAGGTACCGTTCTATAGGGGCTATATGAAGTGGTGGACCTATACCGACAAATTTCATATGGAAAGTTGTATACCCCCAACGAAGACTATATTCCAAATTTCAGCCATTTAGGTAGGATATTGAGGCTAAAACTTTGAAAATTTCGAAAATCGGGAGTTACCGTTCTATGGGTTTATATGAAGACATGGACCTATACCGAAAAATTTCAGGTGGAAACTTTTTTAACCCCAACGAAGACTAAATTCCAAACTCCAGGCATTTCGGTGGGATATAGAGGCTATAATCTTCAAAAGACCGAAAATGGAGAAGTGCCGTTCTATAGGGCTATAAGAAGACATGGACCTATACCGAAAAATTTCAGGTGGAAAGTTGTATACCCCCAACGATGTCTAAGTACCAAATTTCAGCCATTTCGGTGGGATAATGTAGCTAAGACCTTCAAAATACCGAACATCGGGAGGTACCGTTCTATGGGGGCTAAATTAAAACGTGGACCGATATATTCATTTTCAATACCAAACATCCTCGGAGTAATAGAAACTTCTATACCAAATTATAAAGGTCGATCTTAAAAATTTCGACCAACACGGTCCTTATTGGAACTGGATCTTATTCTGGACGTCATTCTGGTCATAATGTAGGGTCCATAATGGACTTGGACGCGCAAAAAATTATATATAAGTACGGTGACCAATATTTTTCAATGAAAATAGAGTACATGTACAAATGTTTAAAAAGTTACAGCCCAAAAAAGAGGACAGAAAACCTTTGGAGATCTTCTAAAGAACACAGAGGATTTTTGGAGGTCTTCTAAAGCCAACAGAAGACCTTTGGTGGTCTTCTAAAGTCAACAGAAGACCTTTAGAGGTCTTTGTGGGTCTTCTAATGCCAGAAGACCTCTGGTGGTCTTCTATAGACAACATAAGAAATTTGGAGGACTTCTAAAGGCATCCGAAAACCTCTATAGGTCTTCTAAAGACAACAGAAAAATCTCTAGTGGTCTTAAATGGACAACAGAATACCGTTCAAGATCTTCTATAGACATCAGAAGACTGTTGGATGTCTTCCAACGGCACAAGAACACTTGTTTCAGACTAGGGTTTATTCATTTCATTGGATTACCTAGGTATTAACATGTTCACATGTATATGTAAAACAAACTAAAAATAGAAGACATAGAGTACGCCCATGAAAATAGAGGACAAATAGAGTAATTAAAAAAATAGAGCACGGATACCTAAAATAGTGTACTGTACTCTATAATAGAGTACAGTTAGTCACCGTATATATAAGCGACAATTTGGAAGTTTTGTGAGGGAGGAACTGGAAGGTGTTGTCAGATGTTTACCTTTTGCAACTTGATTTAAATTTGGTGTGATATATTACGTACGTATATTACGATGTATGTTTGTATATTAAATAGTTGTGATTTTCTTATTTCAGTTAAATCACGTTCATCAACACCCCAGCAAGAGTATTTAAAACCTGGACAAGCTGAAGTTTTGCATCTATTACAAAAATGGAAATTAATGGAATTACAAACGGCTTTTAGAGGTAAAACTTAAGAAAGGATTGGGATACCCCAAATTTGTTATGTTTCATTTAAACCATATTTTCAGAACATGATATAACATTGCGCTCCCTAATGTATTTAACGGAAACGGATATCAATGAACTCATACCTAAAATTGGTTTACGGACAATATTTCGCGCTCTGCTACTAGAGTGGAGAGAAAGCCAATGTAGTGCCCAGACTTTCTACAACAGACTTCACAAACAACTTGATGATAATGAATCATTTTTGGAACAAATTGAATTGAAAACTGAGGGTAATTCTTTAGATTTGGAGCAGGATGCCTTACATACAAAAGGTGAGGAGAATTTGGATAATTCAATTCAAAGGACAAACAAACTGAAGGCAAATTTTTCATTTCAGACCAACCACAGTCCGAACACTCATTTAATGCAGATATTCCACAACAGTTAAACGATGAAAATAACAATGAAACAATAAATCCTCCTCCAACAGAAAGTGGAACTTCTGTACCAGTGAACCGTAAATCTTTTAAAAAATATCATGGAGATAGATTTGTAAGTATTTTTAGTGACAATTTTAAGAAAAACGTTGTTAGCTAATATTTTTAATATCCCTTAGGTTGTCCTTGACATTTTGAAACGTTCCACTGAGGGTCAGGCTATTCTGGAATTTTATAAAATCAATAAATTTTTGGATATTAAAAATCGCAAACGTATCGTCAATCTCCTCATAAGAGAAGTGGTAGAGCGTAAAGTAGACAAATACACAGCCATATTTCATGATATGACGCAGCAACTAATAGAACTGTTTCCCACAGAAAAATATGTAAGAAAATGGATATCTTATGTCATTTATTTGAATTGAATTTGATTTTTTTATTACTTTTACAGGAAACCTATTTTGTGGCCCATTCTGGATCACAATCGGCCAGAGGTGCTTTATACTATCGTTATTCAAATTATACTCGACAATTACGCAAAGAGGGTCTGCTGGCTTACAAAAAACAAAAACCTCGAATTTGCGTCAAATAAAAATATTGAAACTAAATTTTGTAAATTTTCGCTCTCATGATAGATATTTTTAAGAATATAAGTAAGAATATAAAATAAATAAGAATATATTTTTTAAAGACCAATAGAGCTTTAGTCGTCATATTTCGAAAGACTTTTGGGAAGGTCCAACATATTAACAAGTACAAAACTGTTAAGTTCGGCCAGTCCGAACTTTTTATACCCTCCTCCACAGTTAAACGGACGGAACGGGAACTTGTTATACCCTCCACCACGAGTTGTATTGAAGTAAAATGGAACAGTTAGTTTCCTTTCGTTTATGAAGAAGTCTAAATACCAAAATTCAGCAATATGGGTAAAACAATGTGGATAACCTTCAAAAACGTCAATCTATACCTACAAATTTCTGGCGGAAAGTTTTTAGACTCAAAGAATAAATACCAAATTTCCGATATTTCGGTAAAAACTTCAAAATACCGAAAATTAAGAGGTACGCTTCTATGGGGGAAAATCAAGAGGTACGCTTCTATGGGGGTGTAGGAACCCGCAGACCTATACTGATAATTCTCTTCTGGAATGTTTTATAACCCCATGAAAGACATGAATAACAAATTTCAGCCATTTCGGTGGGTTGCTGTGGCCACAACCTTCAAAATACCAAAAATCGAGAGGTACCGTTCTATGGGGGCTGTATGAAGGTGTGGACCTATACCGACAAATTTTCCAACGAAGACTAAGTACCAAATTTCAGACATTTCGGTGTATATTGGAGCCAAAACCCTCAAAATACTGCTACATGAAGGCGTGAGCTTATACCCATAAATTTCAGGTGGAAAGAAGACTAACTACAGAAATTTCAGCTATTTTGGTGTGATAATGAGGCTAAACCTTCAAAATACCGAAAATTCGTTTGGTACCGATCTATGGGGGAGGTACGTTCCATGAGGGTACGTTCCATGAGGGCTATATGAAGGCGTGGACCTATACCGACAAATTTGATATGGAACGTTTAATACCCCAATGACAAATTTAATTATACCTTCCATATTATGGTAGATATAATTGATTATCCAACGTTTCAGACTTGGCCGGAGGGTTGTCTGATCAATGTCCTCAAACATTTCGGATTGCTTGACAGAATCAAAGGCCACCATCACTGTTCTATCACACGGCTTATCCTGATTGAGTCCTCGACATATATATCTCGAGATGGCGTGCAGCGCTGTTTTCGTGCTGTGCTGCTTAAGCAATCCATGCTGATGATCGGCAACTGGATAGCTATTTCTGATGCTGGAAAGGTCTAAGGCCTCAATGGTCTTTGCTACGGGCGACAAAAGCGAAATCGGCATATACGATTCACTTTTGCTGGCATCCTTGCCCGGCTTCAATAGCGGGACCACCCTGCCCATTTCCAGACTTCGAGAACAATGAGGGCGGCCAGCGACAGGATGAGAACTTTAGTGAGATACCTCACTTCCGGCTCATCCAGCTTTTTCAACATTACCATGGAGATTCCACCAAGGCCCAACGCTTTGGATTATTTATCGTTTCTCATGGCATTTGCAACATCATCCTTTGTAAACTGTGATGATTCATCCTCGGCATGAAGATATCTGATGCGACGTAGTACTATTCTCTTCGCCTTGTCACCCCCGGTTGCTCGATTGAAATAGCTCGCACACATCTTCGCGTCAGTCAACGTAACGTCACCAAACGTGACGTAGGTCCTATCTTCCTTCATTCCAAGGTTAGAGAGTGAATTAATCGTTGCCCACAATTCACTTATACCGGCTCCAATGTTGCAACTCTTCAGATGATTTAACCACTTGTTCCGCATATGCTCTCCGACCAACCTGTTAACTTCCAGTGTCATCTCCTGACTCTTCGGTTACTGGGGTTGGCTCGACGAAGCTCAAAACGCTCATTTGCTAATCCCGTCGCCTCTGTTGGGAAGTTAGGTCTCACTTCGGGTATTCGACCAGCAGGTATATGGCGAACTGCTGCAGCAGTGATGATGTCTCGGAACGTCCTTACCTGAACATCAGAAGAATTGAGCAGATCTCTGAGGCGGTGATTACTGAACTCTCTGAGACTAGGTCAATTAGCTTTCCCATGATTGATGAAAGTGCGGCGTTCAGATTTGATGAAATCGGGCGGTCTGCTAATGGGGAGATGGTCTGATCCAAGAGAAATGACGGGTTGCAGGGACGTCATTTGTCAGACCAGGTGACACGATAGTTATGTCTGGCGAACTGTGACAATCTCCTCTAATTTTGGTAGAGGCGTCCTCATTTACCGTGCAAAACGTAGTGCTATCAATCTGTTCGACTTGCGCTGTATCCCTCCGGTCGTTTCCTTGGCCCAGACGGTTCCCCTAAGACCAGACGGTTATGATCTACCAAAAGCGATTTAATGCTAGGCTTGTAACCTGAAATACAGCTATTTACCGGCAGAATGTATACGTTCAGCACATTTCATGTACGGGTCATTAGTGTTAGCTCAAGCAAAATAGGCCTGTATTAAACAGACTGGTGCAATAGAAAAGCTAATCCCCCCTTCCACTTCTGGTGCGATCCTTCCTTAGTACATTGTAACCACCACAAAGTTGTAAGCTGCAGTTGTAGTTGAGCTTGGTTCCCTGCACTGCAGCTACCTTGATCTTCTTCCGCCTCATGAAGTCCACTATTTCCTCGATCTTACCTCGGAGTCGTTACTTACTTACTTAGCTGGCCCATTATAGAACATTTGTTCTATAGGCCGAACTAAGAAAAGATCTCCAATTCTCTCTATTTGTTGCTTCGCACTCTGGAATACCGCGCCTTTTCATCTCTTCATCCACTTGTTTGCGCCATCTATTCTTTGGCCGGCCAATTCTGCGTGCACCGCCAAGCGGTTCGTATTTATACGCCTTTTTAGCGGGTTCATCATCGCTCATTCCTATGATATGGCCTAGCCAACGCAATCGTTGCATCTCAATACGTTTAACTATATTGATGTCGTTGTATAATAGATACAGCTCGTGGTTTATGCGGCGTCGATATTCACCGTCAACGCAGATAGGTCCGTAGATCTTTCGAAGAATTTTTCTCTCAAACACACCAAGCACTGCCTTATCTGCTTGCGCAAGTACCCAGCCTTCGGAAACATCAGCACGGGTAGTATCAGTGTTTTGTAAAGCGTTATTTTTGTTTGACGAGATGTGGCTTTGTTTTTAAACTGCTTACTTAAGCCAAAGTAGCATCTGTTAGCCAATACAATCCTTTTTTTTATTTCACAACTGATGTCGTTAGTTGTGTTTACTGCGGTGCCGAGGTAGACGAAGTCTTTTACTACCTCAAAATTATAGGAACCAACGTCGACAGTTGGCCCGATCTCTATGGACGCATTGCTCGTCGACACCATCAACTTAGTCTTCCCGCCGTTTACCGCCAGACCCACTTTAGCAGATTCTCCTTCGACCTTCATAAAGGCATCTGTTACTTCTTTTACTGATCGTCCCATGATGTCTATATCATCAGCATAAGCAAGTAACATGTGGCTATTGGTGTAGATTGTGCCACTTCTTTTGACGTTTACCTCTCGAATAACCTTTTGCAGCAGGATGTTGAAAAGATCACACGAGAGGCTGTCTCCTTGCCTGAAACCTCTTTTGGTACAAAAATTCTTCGGAGAGGTTCTTTCCTAATTTAACTGAGGATCTCGTGTCAGTTAGTCATTTTAGAAAGCCGAATGAGCTTTGCGGGAATACCAAATTCAGACATGGCCTGGAATACCTTTGAACGTTGTGGGCTGTCGAAGGCTGCTCTATAATCGACAAAGAGGTGGTAGGTGTCGATCTGCATCTCTTGGGTCTTCTCCAGGATTTGCCGCAGGGTAAATATCTGGCCAATGGTGGACTTGCCAGGTCTAAAGCCGCATTGGTATGGCCCAATTATCTCGTTGACCATAGGCTTTAGTCGTTCGCACAATATCCCTGACACGATCTTGTATGCAATCGGGAGTAGACATATGTCCCTATAGTTAGAGCATACAGTCTTATCTCCTTTCTTATGGACGGGACACAGGATACTCAGGTTCCAACCGTCGGGTACTCGTTCTTCCTGCCAGATGGTGCTAACTAGCTGATGAATACACCTTATCAGCGTGTCGCCTCCGGTTTTGAACAGCTCGGCTGGTAAGCCATCGGCTCCTGCTGCCTTATTATTCTTCAGCCGGTTTATTGCTGTCTTTACCTCATCTTGGCTGGGCGGTATACATTCAATACCATCTTCTGGGATTGGATCTGTGGTATCTTCGTCGTCTTCGCTGGATACCAACAGGTTTGAAAAATGCTCTTTCCATATCCTGAGCACACTGTCTGTATCAGTTTCCAAATTACCTTGCTGGTCTCTACAGGAGGAGGTGCCCGTACCAAAGTCATCAGTTTGATGCTTCACTCTTTGGTAGAATTTCCGGACTTCATTCTGGCTCCTGTACATCTCGATTTGTTCACACTCCCGCTTTTCCATCTCTCTCTTTTTCCTGCAGAAAAGACGTTTCTCCTCTCTCCTTTTCTCTCGATATCTCTCTCGTGCGCTACGCGTTGCTACGGATTGTAAAATAGCCCTATATGCCGCATTTTTCTCTTCGGTAGCAGCACGACCCTCCTGATCATACCATGGATTTCTTGGTGGAGGTCTCTGGTATCCAAGTATGGATCTTGCGGCTGTTTGCATGGAGTGGGCAATACTTTGCCATTGCGCTGATACGATATTGGGATGAGGAGTGCTTTGATTAAGCAATTGGGCTAGTTGAGTGGAATATGCTGTGGCTATCTGTTGTGATTGCAGCTTTCCAATGTCAAACTTTCGTGTTGTGTCTGTTCGTACTTTGTTTGCTACGTCTAACCGTGTGCGTACCTTTGCTGCAACTAGGTAATGCTCCGAGTCTATGTTTGCTCCTCGGAACGAGCGTACACCCAACACGCTCGATGAATGTCTTCCATCTATCACAACGTGATCAATTTGATTTCTTGTTTTCTGATCTGGAGACAGCCAGGTGCCATTATGGATGTCGTGCTGCTGGTGCTGCTAACTACCATGTTTTTTGCCGCTGCAAAGTCTATCAGCCTCATACCATTATCAGATGTTTCATTGTGGAGACTGAATTTTCCGACTGTTGGGCCACAGATATTTTCCTTTCCAATTTTGGCATTGAAATCGCCTAGAATAATTTTAATGTCATGGGCAGGACAACGGTCATATGTATCTTCTAAGCGCTCATAAAATATATCTTATGTCTGTTCTTCCTGTCTTCAGTGGGAGCATGAGAGCAAATAAAGCTGATGTTGAAGAATTCAGCTTTTATTCGAATTGCTTTACGGCATGGCTGGCAGCTATAATACAGTGCGTCACCTTTAGGTGTTGTTGTGACGCCTTTCCCAATCCATCGTATTTCCTGTATAGCAGTAATGTCGGCCTTGTACTTTTCAAGTACATCTGCCAATGCGTAAACTGTACCTTCTCTATAAAGTGTGCGAACATTCCAGGTGCAGATTCGCAGATCATGGTCCTTAAAACGTTTGCGGGGGTCGTCAACTTTAGAGGGATTTGTTTTTCTTTTCTTTTGTTTTTTCATAGTAGGCTGCTTTTTCTAGGGGAGGGTTACTAACCCTGCGCCCAAACCCAAGTTTTTAACGTTCTTATGGGTGAACGCGCGGCACATGTTAGCTCACTACCTTTAACGGGTGTTAAAGGCAGCTCCCCAGGTGACACCACGGGGAGGTCAGTGTCCACTTGAGATGAGAGAGGGACCAAGATAAATCCAGGACTTTGCCATGTTAAAGCCGGTCAGGACCGTTCCTTGGTATCTCTAATCCCCTACGTCACCCTCGGAGTCCATTGCAATTAAATTTCAAAAAGGAAGCATTTTCTGGGATTGGAACAACAACGGCTGGTGTTAAATGCTGCGTGTGCAGTTGATGTAATGAGGACTGCGGAGGAGTTTCGTAGTCTGACGACGACGCACAAAAGGACCAAATTTTTAATAATCTGTCTTCACAAGTTTAATGAGTACAAAATTGTACCGCAGTATCCAAAATAGCAATGTCGTATGTTGCTTACTTTTCTTGTTGCTCTGTGTTCAAGTTGAGAAAATTTTCAAGTTTTTGTCAGCTGTGAAAAAACATAAATTTGGGTTGCTTTGAACTGTGATAACAGAGTTTTTATTATATACAATTAGGATTTTTAATACAGATATATCAAGTAGAGGTAGTTCTCAATATTTTAGAAAAAAAAGTTGTTCTAGCAAATGTATTTAAAAAATTAGTCAAAATGTGTCCAGATTTTGAATAAATTTGAAATGTATTGGAGTAAAAAATTAATGTCGAGAAGGTCGTGAGAATTTTTTTTTGTATTTTTCTCTTGAGTGTTCTCTTTGATACTGTGCAAAGAAAAGTTAAGTTTTTTGCGCATTTTGAGTTATGCCAAAAATAGTGGAAATAGTCATGGGCCAATTTTTTGCATTTGGGTTCTTGTCTTAATTTTCTCTGTAAGTCCCAATTTACATTAGGCGAGTTTACTTGCGGCAATTGTCAGTTTGATGGAGAGAGAGGTGAGGTATATGGTAACCCTTTGCCTCTCAACACCCTCTCTCACCCACAAACTGACAATTGCCGCAAGTAAACTCGCCTAATGTAAATTGGGACTTAGTCCCAATATGAATATGAAATGATGGGGATAAAAAAGGGGTTAAATCGCAAAAAATGAAGATTAATTAAAAATTAAATTCGGTTTTTGGTATAACTGTCGTTAAATGATTACCCAGCAAAATTTGACGGAAGGGGTTCTTTGCGATGACGTGATTTCATGCCATCTTTTGCATTGGTTCAAAGGAAGTCGTGGAAGATCCGATCTTTTCATTAGGATTTGAACCAATGCAAAGGAAGTCGTGAAAGATCCGATCTTTTCATCAGCATTTGTACCCATTCCATCGATCCAATAGAGATGATGTTTGTGTTTTTATTTACACAAAACTGCAAAAATCTACTAATTTTTACTATTTTTTCCGATAACATAAAGGAAAAATTGTTATCGTAGTAAAAATATGTAGATTCTTGCAGTTTCTGGAACAGACCAAATTTGTTAGAACTGTCGTCGTGATGTTGTCTTACATTTCCTGCATATCAAACAACTAAAACTTCTAAACAATTGGTATTATATGAAGTCCCAACCATCGAGCTAAAATAGAATCGGACTGCACACATTGCTATTTTAAAAGTTCCCTTGTCTGTTCTAAATCTGACATAGAATGAAATCAATCAAATCTCGCTTCTTGGAATTTGAAAAAAAAAGTCCGAAACGAAAATGAACAAGAATCTGAAAATAAAGAAGAAACTACTTTTGGAAAGAAACAATTAAAAATAAATTAAGCATAAATGGTATTTTCCATAAAAAGTCTCTCCTCCCCGTTCGTTACATTTTGTTCTTAGAGATCCCTAAAGCAAGCCGGGTTGTAGATCCCTACATATTTCCGTCACTAAACAAAAGAGTATAAATTACCAAAATGTTGTTATTAAATATCAAAATTATAAAATAAAAGTAATTTACGAAATAAAAATACTTAAAGGAGTGCATTTGGAGTCCATGTTGAAATCTGAACTGGTGATGGGAAGATAATTGAAAAAACCTTTTGTAAGATGAAAGAATATCAGTTGCGGAGAACGGAGGAAGTAATCTTTTGCGTTGCAGCGGTGGTGATTACATTGCAATTTTGGATGTAAACTTTTGAAAAACTAAACTGATAAATTAATTGTAGTTATTTCATGAATTCGTTTGAATTAATAAAGAGTTTTGTTTTTCATGAAAACCATATTTCAATACAGCATTTCCATTTTCCAAACAATACATGAAAATTTCATGCCAAGGGGTTGGTGAAAATGACATGTCAAAGCATGGGTGAAAATGACGTGTCAAAGCATTGGTGAAAATGACATGTCAAATCGTTGGTGGAAATGACATGCCAAAGCATTGGTGGAAATGACATGTCAACGCATTGGTTAAAATGACATGCTTAGAATCCAGAAAAGAACGTCATCTTTTGGGGTCCACGCTCATATAAAATTCATCGATGAAGATGCTAAAAAGATGACATGCTAGATCACTTGCACCCATGATTGAATGTCATCTTTGGCATCGAACATTTTGCTGGGTATATGAAGAGTACCATAAACAAAATATTTTTTTGTGTATAAAGTGTAATATTTTTTAAGCATCAAAAGTGGCCATTATAGAATGGTATCGTTAACTTCAGGTATATATCAGAATCTTAGAAAATTATATTTATAGCAAACGAAATTTAGAAACGTATTAAAATTTAACTTAAAATTAATCCATATTTTCCCTATTTTTTAAAAGTATATAGAGTAGCTCAATATTTTATATGGAGGTTATTCCAAACCGAGAATATATGGGGACGTGGTTAATAAACGTATTTTATATCCCTTCAAAATGCACGATTCACAATTTGAGCAGGTTGAGTAGCAATTTATGCCTAAAATGTTCGAAAACCCCCACATTTAAATGTACCTCTATATGGGGGCTATACCAAAACATTGATCTATATTGACAAATATACGCAAGATGAATAATAAATAATAAATCCGAATTTTCAGATAAATATACTAAAATATGTGGCCAAGACCTTCGAAATGCAGGGAGCTACATTAAAATATTGCCCTAACTTTATATTTTTTTTTCCAAATATTAGCTTAACCAATAATTAAATATATTAGAAGATTTTAGATTAATCAAAACCGTAAAAACACTTCACAGTTTTTATGGCAACCATTTATGAGGGCTTCGAAGAAACCTCTCCAATCCCTTAATTTGCACCAAAAATGTGTTCAGTTATATTGATTGAGGTGTAAACATTCGAAAAATATTAACATTAGATCATCCAAATGCGTCCCTGAATTAATCTCCGTTTTTTGGCGATCTTGCCCCTATGTGCGACGACTCGCAGGGGGCTGTGTTCACGCTACATGCACCAACATAGTCCCTCACATGGACAAGTCCAGAGCAGTACTTTAGGTGCGCCACTCCTGGCATCTATGGCACCTCACCGAAGATTGGATATGGATGAAGATGCGGATGTGACAAACCGAACACAAATATATTGGTCCTGGCTTTTCCTCCCTCCCGGCACGGACCAAATGAATCCGGAGCAGGTATCCCGGGATGTGCTGCTTAAATGTTAATTTAAAGGTAATTGTGACAAAAAATTTAGCATAAAACCCTCAAACCACAGAAAATCGGGAGGTACCGTTATATGGGGCCTCTCCGAAAACATGGACCCCTTTGAACCTCAATTGTCAAATTGCAGCTAGTTCGATTTAATATTGTAGCTTAAATCTTCAAAATTTTTAGTGAAAAAATTGTGACCACTAGAAAGTTCATATGTAAAATTTTACAAATACCGAAAATCGGGATGTTTGTTATATGAGGCCTATACCAAAGCCTGGGCCTATGATTACATTTTTTGGTGGAGAAGTGTTGGGGCTGTCAAGAATATCATATGTCAAATTACAACTAGTTCGGTTAAAAATTGAAGCTAAAATCCTCAAAAAAGAGTAGTAAGATTTGTCTATTCGCTTAAAAGATTGCAGCATGTCACTCCTTTTGTTATTGATTTTTTAGGTTGCAAATTTCGTGATTTTATTAAATTACGAATATGCCTTCTCTTCTACAAATGCTTTAAGATGCAAACGCCACTTTACTTTGTAAATTTATTCAGTTTTACAAGATCATATCGGAACCCCCAAATTCGCATTCCTTTGCTCACACCTCCATTAGAGAGATCGTTTCTTGTTCGATTAGCTAGAGTATATAATGTATTGCCACTGCCCTTAAGAGGAGTGTTTGGTCTTTCATTAGTTGTATTCCGCAGGAAAATGTTGGAGTATATTGTTTCACGTTACTCTCAATTGTAATATATTTATATAAATTTTTATATTATCCGCTTATAGCTCAAATGCTTTAAATATTTTTTTCCTATGCTGCATACATGTGAATTTGAATGTAGTCACTGTGTCGTATTTTGCTTGAAATATTTAGGCACATCACTGAGTGGTTCATTTCATATTCAGATGTAAATGTAGTTTTTATTGGAGTCGTTCAAATTCAAATTCTTACTTTGCATTTAATGATCTGAATTTTCATAAAATAATAATGATTTTTTCATAAAATATTTGTTTTTGAAATTCTCATTAATCAAAAAAATAAAAAAATTAATATTATTTATACATATTTATATTGCTCTTATTATAAATGCTGTATTTCTTTTGGAGTAGTTTAAAATCCTTTCCATTCTTGGAGTATCAAAATTCAATTAATCAAAATGTTTTTTATTTACATTTTTTTATTTTATAATTACTGCCCCCTTTTTTATACATAGTAATTATTTTTTTTGAGTAGTTCTAATATCCCTCCCTTGTTATATTTAAGCTATTTTATATAATACTAGCTGAACCCGGCGCGCTTCGCTACCCCTTTAGATTGATATGCATTTGAAATTTTACGGATTTTTTGAAATCAGAAAGAAATTCAAATTCAAAAATTTAATGTAAAGTATTTATTTTAATGCTTTAGGATATACAATGTTTTTTGCTTTTCCTTCAGGAGCGTAAACAAACAAATCGGCCGGTCTACCAACACGTGAACATGCAACGTAGACCAAACGTACAGGAAACTGCAATCTTTTAAAATTGAAGGGCGTTTCTGTTGCTATTCCCAGTAATAATCGTTGCCTCACTTAAATATTTATGAAGTTTTTTTACTGTTAACCTTGTACCAATGCAAAGGCGAGGTGGGTCTATGTTTCTTAATAAAATAATAGGAACACCAACTTTTAGCACTAAATTATGTGGTGGAAAGCCTGGAAGATCCAACGAATTTAGGAATTCAACTGGATAGTTAACCGCGTCGTCTTCAGTTGCCATAGTATCAATGGATTTGTACGTTCGTGCATTTCCTGAAATTCTATTGACTGAAATTCTTTCAATATAATTTACCAATTTGTTTTGTAGACCAATTTCCGCCACATATTTCAAATTTCATTGAAATTGGACATACATAAGGTGTTTATTGCATAAAATACATGAAATCGGCAAAAATATATATTGGAGGTATATCCAAATTTGATTGGCTAATTTCTAGGATCAATTCCGTCAAAGATTCCAAATTTCGTCAAAATTGAAAATACACGGCGTGTTTGGTATAGAAAATACATGAAATCGGCCGAAAATATATATGGGAGCTATGTCCCAATCTGAACCGATTTCAAAATAGTTTGGAACATTTATTTCTGCAATAAATTTCGTCACACATTCCAAATTTCATTGGAATTGGGCATACAAAACGTGTTTTATGCATCAAATGCATTAAATCGGCCGAAAATATATATCCAAATCTGAGCCGATTTCAAATTACTTTGGCAAATTTATTTTTAGACCAAATTCCGTCACACATTCCAAATTTGAAGACTGTATCGATAATCGTTCGTTAGATATCAGCATACAAAGTCTAAATTTTTTGGAGGTACCTCCGATCCTGAGGCTATATCTCCAGATCGGGGCGGAATTTTTAAGATTTATATAGCCTGTGACACTTTCTGGCCATGTGGTAATATACTCTGAAAGTTTCAGGAAGATTGGTTCAGCGGTTTTTGAGTCCATAAACTTCAAACAAACAAACGTACAAACATTTTCCTCCGTTATAGATATACTCGTAGATACCGCACAAATTTCATTGAAATAAATATGGGAGCTATAGCCAAATCAACACCTATTTCAATACTTATTTCTACACCAAATTTAGTTACACATTGGACATACATAGCGTGTTTGGGGCATCAAATACATGAAATCGGCCGAAAATGTATATAGGAGCTATATCAACATCTGAACCGATTTCAATATAATTTTGCATACTCATTTCTAAAACTAATTTAGTTACACATTCCAAATTTCATTGAAATTGGACATACATAGTGGGTTGGGTGCATGAAATACATGAAATCGGCCGAAAATATATGTAGGAGCTATATCCAAATCTGAACCGATTTCAATGTAATTCGGCATACTCATTTCTACAACAAATTTAGTCACACATTCCAAATTTCATCGAAATTGGACATACATAGTGGGTTGGGTGCATCAAATACATGAAATCGGCCGAAAATATATATAGGAGCTATATCCAAATCTGAACCGATTTCAACATAATTTGGTATGCTCATTTCTGCAAAAAATTTAGTAACACATTCCAAATTTCATTGAAATTGGACATACATAGTGGGTATATAGGAGCTATATCCAAATCTGAACCGATTTCAATATAATTCGGCATACTCATTTCTACAACAAATGTAGTCACACATTCCTAATTTCATTGAAATTGGACATACATAGTGGGTTGGGTGCATCAAATACATGAAATCGGCCGAAAATATATATAGGAGCTATATCCAAATCTGAACCGATTTCAATATAATTCGGCATACTCATTTCTACAACAAATTTAGTCACACATTCCAAATTTCATTGAAATTGGACATACATAGTGGGTTGGGTGCATCAAATACATGAAATCGCCCGAAAATATATATAGAAGCTATATCCAAATCTGAACCGATTTCAACATAATTTGGCATACTCATTTCTGCAACAAATTTAGTCACACATTCCAAATTTCATTGAAATCGGATATATGTAGCGTGTTTGGTATATCAAATACTTGAAATCGGACGAAAATATATATGGGATCTATATCCAAATCTGAACCGATTTCGATATAGTTTGTCACATTTTGTTATAAGCCACGTTCCGTCACGCATTCAAAATTTCATGGAAATCGGACATATATAGCGTGTTTGGTACATCAAATACTTGAAATCGGACGAAAATATATATGGGAGCTATATCCAAATCTGGACCGATTTCGATATATTTTGGCACATATATTTTTAGGCTAAAATCCATCCCACATTTCAAATTTGGAGTCTGTATCTGTAACCGTTCTATAGATATTTGCATACAAAGTTTAAATTTTTTGGAGGTACCTCCGATTCTGATGCTATATCTCCGGATCAGAGCGGAAGTTCGAAACTTTCAATAGAATATGTTACTTTCAGGCGGTGTAGTAATATACCCTGAAAATTTCAGCAAGATTGGGTCAGCGGTTTTTGAGTCTATAAATTTCAAACAAACAAACAAACAAACATACAAACATTTTTCTATTTTATATATATAGATTAAATTGAACATTATACTGTAGTATACAGCCTTAAGGTCGAAAGACTGGGCATATGAAAATTGAAATAAATAAATAAAAAAGGAGGTACCGTTATACGAGGCCTATGCCGAAATACGGAAATACGAAATTACAGGTAGTTTTGTTACAATAATATAATTGTTCCACAAACATCCCAGATGGGACAAGGGAGACTTCTCTCATATCAATGAGTGCACCCCGATTCATATTAGCTCAATGATATGGGAACTACTGTTTATTGCCGGGTCCGAACGGCGTGTCCTAAGACACCACTTGTAGAGAAGTTTTACAAGGCTGAAATACTCAGGAAATGTCGCCAACATCACTGAGGGGTATTTTGCCACCGTTGAAAATTTGATGTTGCCTGGCCTGGGAATCGAACCCACGACCTTTAGCGTGCAAGGCGGGTGTGCATACCATTGCACCACGGTGGTACCCAGTTTGGTTACAAAATGTAGCTAAATTCCTCAAAATATGGAAAATCGGGAGGTACCGTTATATGGGGCCTATACCAATACATGGACCTACATAGACAACTTTTGGTGGAGAAGTGTTGTGATCACCAAGAACTTTAAATGACAAATTACAGCTAGTTCGCACATATAATCGGTTAACCAACGTTTAAAACTTGGCCGGAGGTTAGTGTAACTTGACCGTCATTACTGCAGTAAAGATATAACACATGTCACATGTATTACCTATTCCTTATAACAAGGAGATAAGTTGACTTCAGTGTATTTCTCATTCACTGCGTAAACCCAGACGGATAAGATGTAGAGTTTTCGTCGCTGAATTTGTCGAGTGCTGACGTTAAACGAAGTACAAGATAAGATGTGTGGCATATACCGCAGTCAGTTGAACCGAATCTAGCAACAATCGTTGGCCTGCATGCGAACGGATCCGCTCCTGGCGTTCCGTTCGCTCCTGTCGACTCGTTCGCTCTTCGCGATTGTTCGGTCCCTGCGATCCGTTCGCTCCTGCTGATTCCTTTGCTCCCTGTGATTCGTTCCTCCGTTGCCTTACCATACACGACTCTTTTGTTTGCAGAGTAGAACAGCCGATCGCGTCAGCAACCTATCACTCAGAGCCGAACAACACAAAAGTTCACATTTCGCCCATTGCGAACCCCACCACCCAAGTGGTGTTGAGATGCGTTTCTGACTACGTAGGAGGCTTTTGTACAGGTACATCCTCCCATAGACATAGACAAGAATGTGGTAAATTACACATAGCATGCTCAGATGATGAAAAATATATCACCGTAACAATCGCAGAAGATGATGTTGACTTTGTACCACGCAGCAAAAGAATGAGGTAAAGGCAACAGTAATCCCGCTGAAGAATAACTTCGAGCTTTCCAATGCCGGAGAAGATACGTCGATAAGATGTATGCAACAGTTATTTGCACCATCAGGAACGCATAACCGATTATTGAAACTTAGGTATCCTATGTCCCGTCAACAGTGGCACATGTGCCCTCTCAGCGCCTATAAATCGTATACCGTGTACTGTGTGAAGGACTAAAGTCGAAGACCCGCAGAGAGAAACAAGGAGTTCCTTAATGTGGGTTGAAATCTTCGAGACTGTTTAATCTCTAACTTGCCTGTCTTCAGATGGCATTGAAATCGTAAGGTATGCGGATAATTGTACAATCTTGGCGTCCCAAAATTTCCTTTGTGAAAGACTGTTCAACCGATCCTTCCACCTTTTTTCGCGCGAGAAATATGCAAATATAAACCACTTAATCTACGGCCTCTCTGTTCACCACATAGACTCTGAAGATGAACACAATATTGACCACTAACGCCAATACTCTAGGGATCACATCCAACAGTATGTTCACATAGTCTGCTCATACCACAGCTATCTGCGCAAACTGAAACGTAGGAACAAAGTTTTCAAGAACCTAACCGGCAGTACTTGAGTTACAGACAATGAAATCTTGTTGTTCACGTATGTACAACGGTATAGATAGGTTTGTGGCAACCTATGCGGAGTCAGTGTGGTCCGCGAATATAAGTGTAAAACGTTGGACAAATTTTAAACCTGTCAGAACGCCTGAGATCTGCAATTGGGTGCTTTGTTGAGGAGACGATGATTCTTCTAGTACAGCAACACAATGGCATGGACTTCCCCACCTAGGACTCCGCCTCCCAGGAATGTCAAGAGAGATCTTCATAATCTAGGGAGAAAGGTTCAACATTACAAGATAGAACCCCATGGATCAGCAAGTCTATCATGCAGGTTTGAATAGCATTCACAAAGATGCAGTCGCACAAGTCGTACCAACTATCGTGTGAACACGACCCTCGGAGTATATCCCAAAAACTCTCGCAGCTGAAGAACATCAGCTAAACTACAGTAGTAGTTTTGGCTCAACTCCTTTGAGGATGGTGTAGACTTCTTAATTCCTACAGGTCAATAATTAATGACACCGTGCAAAACATTTTCCCAGCATGCGGAACATGCCCGCACGACACAGTGCAACAGGATTAAGCAATAAAACGAACATATAAAGCTGTTACAACAACGTTGTTTCGAATCACCCCACATATCCTCATCAGTTATCTTGTTTTTTATGAGTTGGTATAAAGGTCGGGTGTCATACCACCGAGGTACAGTGGTAACCATGTCCGCCTTCCACTTAGAAGCTCTGTGTTACAATCCCTGACCACAACATCAAAATCCCACGGCAGCCGGTTGTCTCGTACCGGATTGACCCGGAACCACACAACATCAGTGTTTCGGCCAGGGGTTGCCACCTCAGTGTACATGTGTTTGTATTTCTTTCGTTGTGCTGGGAGCGACATATCCCGGAATGTCTGCTCCGGATTCTTTTGGTCCGTGCCGGGAAGGAGGAAAAACCAGGACCAATATATTTGTGCTCGGTTTGTCACATCCGCATCTTCAGCCATATCCAATCTTCGGTGAGATGCAATAGATGTCAGGAGTGGGTGCATTTAAGGGGTTGCTCTGGACTTACCCACAACAGGGACTATGTTGCTGCATGCTGTGCGATCACAGCCCCAGTGAGTCGTCCTCGTCAGATTACGAAACTCCCCCGCAGTCCCCATTACATCAACCGGACGCGCAGCATTTAACACCAGCCGTTGTTGTTCCAATCCCAGAAAATGCATCCTTTTTGCAATTTAATTGCAATGGACTTCGAGGTAAGATCAAGGAAATAGTGGACTTTATGAATGGAAGAAGATCAAGGTTGCGGCGGTGCAGAAAACCAAGCTCAACAACAACTGCAGCTTACAACGTTGTAATGGTTACAACGTATTGAGGAAGGATCGCACCAGAAGTGGAGGTGGGGGATTAGCTTTCCTTTTGCACCCGTCTGTTCAATACAGGCCTACCTCGCTTGAGACTGACTCTAATGACCCGTACATGGAATGTATGGTGGTGGCAGTTAGGTGTGGAATTGCCGAGATAGAGTTGCTGAACGTATACATTCCGCCGAGAAATAGCTGTATCTCAGATTACAAGCCTAACATTAGCAAGCTTTTAGAAGGTAATAATCTTCTGGTCTTAGGGGACTTTAATGCGCATCATTAGATGTGGCATTCGGCCCTCGGGACGACCAGAGGGGCACAGCGATGGCTGAGAAGATTGATAGCTCTAGGTTTTGCTCGGTCAATGAGGACGCTCCTACCAGAATTAGAGGAGAATGTCACAGTTCGCCAGACATAACCATCCTGTCACCTGGTCTGACAAATGACGTTACCTGGCAACCCGTCATTTCCCTTGGATCAGACCATCTCTCCATAATTGTCTCCATTCCATTATAATACAGCGGATTGGACGGGTTTCAGAGAGTTCACCAATCAGCGGTTCAGAGAACAGCCCAATCCTTCTGGTGTGCGGGTAGCGGAAAGGACGTTCCGAGACATCATCACTGCTGCAGCCGCTCGCCATATACCTGCTGGTCGAATACCAGAAGTAAGACCAAACTTCTCAGCAGAGGCGACGGGATTAGCAAATGAGCGTGATGAGCTTCGTCGAGCCAACCCCAATGACCCCAGAGTCAGGGCGTTGACACTGTAAGTTAACAGGCTGGTCGGCGAGCATAAGCGGAACAAGTGGTTAAATCATCTGAAGAGTTACAGCATTGTAGTCGGTATTAGTGAATAGTGGGAGACGGTAAAGTCACTCTCGAACCCTGGAAGGAGGGAAGATTGGACCTCACTTACGTTTGGCGGCGTTGCGTTGACTGACCCAAAGAGGTGCGCAAGTTATTTCAATCGACAGTTTGTCGAGCACCCCGGGAGTGACAGGGCGATGAGATCAGTACTACGTCGCATCAGATCTCTTCCTGCCGTAGATGAACCACCTCAGTTTGCAGTGGATAATGTTGCGAATGCCATCAGGAACGCCAAATCATCCAAAGCGTTGGGCCCTGATGGAATCTCCATGGTAATGCTGAAACAGTTGTATGAGCCGGGAGTAAAATATCTCACTAAAGTTCTCAACCTGTCGCTAGCCACCCTCATTGTTCCCGAAGTCTGAAAAATGGGCAGGGTGGTCCCGCTACTGAAGCCAGGCAAGGTTTACCGACCGATTTCGCTTTGGTCGCCTGTAGCAAAGATCCTTGAAACCTTAGTCCTTCCCAGCGTCAGAAATAGCTATCTAGTTGCCGATCATCAGCATGGATTCTGTAAGCAGCACAGCACGACAACAGTGCCATCTCCACATACATTTGTTGAGGACTCAACCATGAATGGCCGTGTGATAGAACAGTGATGGTGACGCTTGACTTATCAAAAGCCTTTGATACTGTCAGGCACTCCGCGCTGTTTGAGGACAGTGAGCGGATAACCCTAGGGCAAAGTCTGAAACGTTAGATAATCAATTATATGTGTGGACGCCAGGTGTACGTGGAATTCAGGAACAAGAAGTCCAAATCCCGTAGAGTGAAACAGGGAGTTCCCCAAGCCGGAACTGTTTAACCTCTAACTCTCCTGTATTCCGCCCCTCCAGACGGCATCGATATCGTAACATATGCGGATGACCGTACGATCCTGGCGTCAGGTACCTTCCCTGATGATATTTGTGAAAGACTAAACTCCTTTTTGACCGATCTGCGGATATCCGCCACTAAATCTAATGCCAGTCTATTCACTACATAGAGGTGCAGATGAGAAGAGAGTTGAATTTCGTGGTCGATGGTAGCAGAATTCCGACACACACAAAATACACCCACAAAATACACCAAAATTCTAGGGGTCACATCGACAGCTCGTTCGCGTCGTCCGCTCATGCCACAGCTATCTGAGACATGCTGAAATGTAGGGTCGGTCTGTGGTAAGCTATGTGGTGCCAATTTGGTCTCCGAATTTATGTGATACGCATTGGAATTAGATTCAAATTTGCCAGAATGCAACAACAACATTTTCAGCGGTGGCAAATCCACTCAGTGCAATGTTTTTCGGTTTACATTTCCTGAGCATTTCAGCCATGAAAAACTTCTCTACAAGTGGTTTCGTAAGACACGCCGTTCGAACTCGGCGATAAAAAATAGGTCCCATACCATTGAGCCAAAATGAATCGGAGGTCACTCATTGATATGAGGGAAGTCTCCCTTGTCATTTCGGCGATGTTGTGGAAACAAATGTCTGTATGTACATATGTATGCCATACAATTTTACACATACTGTGAGTCAATTACATAAGTATTCTGCCTCTATAAAAAATGAACAAAATTAAAAAATTTAAGATTATATCAGGGAAGTTTACAAAAATAAATAGAATATTTTTGCGAGAATATGACTGCTGGTATGTTAAAACACATCTTCTGCCAGAACCACCACAAAACTCTTATTGATTATTAAGATATTGCATGAAATCAACAAAAACAAAAATTACCTCAAAAAAGTATTTTGGGTTTTTATTACACTGTGAACACAAATTTTGGGGCGGAAATAATTCCTTTTGGGGAGTATATTAAGATTCCCGAAGGACAGATCCGCCGTGAGTCGCACTTCCGCGTTATGGCGTGATTAAGTTTTTGCTAGAGACCCTGTAAGCCATCAGGAATTAGCGTTATATCTTTGTTAACTGTTGTTTTAGCATATTTATGAGATAACATGTTTTCAGTCAAATCGAATGAGGATTATTTTCGTAGAGCACTTCGACCTTCTAACTCGCTTCCTTCAATGTCCTTTTCGTCCTTTCTTTTAAGAGTCGCTATAGAAGTACCACAAGATGACGTTTTTATGCTTCGAAATGTTCTGCAAAAATACGCACAAAGATTTTCAATGACATTCAAGTCGGGGCTCTGGGTAGGGGTGGGGATATGTTTCGTATTATATAGCATCCATAATTTCACATCTAAAGCTGTAGGTTTGGGGTCGTTGTAGTGTTGAAATTTAATTTGAAAGGCAATTTTCTACGTCAAAATTAAACGAAATGCTTTCTTCCATACCAATTTTCAAACATTTCTGATACATTTGGATAAGTGTGATGGAGTTACGAGCCCATTAACGCTTAAATTCATACACCATGTGTATCTGTTCAAGAGGTGCAAGAATCTACAAATTTGCACTATTTTTATAGCCCTATCGGAGGCCCTATAAAGTATATTTGTATGTATATTCTTGATCAGGGTAAAATTGTAAATTGATTTAACCGTATCCGTCCGTTGAAATCAAGATACAGCTCGCAATTTTTAAGATAGAGCTTTGTAATTATACCCTCAGCCTTTAGGCTAAAGAGGGTATTTACACTTTGATACGGCCAAAAATGTGCCTCATCGAAATAATGGTTTTAGACCCCAAGTATGTTTGTACGATATCCGTTTCAGACAATTTTGAGTAGATCTAGCAATGTCCGTCCGTCTGTCTGTCTGTCCGTCTGTCTGGCTGGCTGGTGCGCACGATAACTCTCGAACGGATCAATTGATTCGGTTTAAATTTTGGGTATCGAAATATTTTGTCCAGATTCGATTTAAGTTCGAAGATGGGCCATATAGGTCCACTCCTTCAGGTACCTCCCCCACAAATGTTCAAAAATTGTGGCAAAACTTGTGCGCACGATAAATCTTGTACGGAATAACCGATTTGGTCCATACTTTGCACATCGTGTAATTTCTACCAGACTTAGATGAGGTTCCAATACGGACTCAATCGGTCCACTCCTTCGGGTAACTTTCACACAAATTTTCGGAAAAGTTCAGTTTAGGACCTGGTCTCGAATCGCTTTGATTTTTCTTTACGCAAGTTGTATTCGCTGTCCTCTATACGATGCTGTAAGTTTCATTAGGGGCAAGTCCGTACTTCCTGAGAAAATAGCCTGAAAGTTACAAAAAACCCTATGACACCGTGTGTAGTGGTTGGAGCGCAAGATAACTCTCGAACGGATCTGCCTATTCGATCCAAAATTTGGCCTTAATAATATTTTGTCCAAACTTAGTTCAAGTTCAAAGATGGATTATATCGGTTCACTCCTTCCGGTACCTCCCCCACAAAAGTTCGAAAATGTTCGGAAAATTTGTGCGTACGATAACTCTTGAAGGGAGTAACCGATTTGGTCCATACTTTGCACATTATGAAATTTCTCCCAGACTTAGATGAGGTTCCAATATGGACTCAATCGGTAAACTCCTTCGAGTACCTCTCACACAAAATTTCGGAAGAGTTCAGTTTAGGACCTGCTCTCGAATCGCCTTGGTTTTTGTTGTAACATCTTGTATTCACTGTCCCCTACACGAAGGTACAAGTTTCCTCAGGGGCAAGTCCATACTTCCTGAAAAAATAGCCTGAAAGTTGAAAAACAAAATCTATGACACCATGTTTATGGGTGGAAGCGCAAGATAATTCTCGAACGGATATGCCGATTCCGGCCAAAACTTGGCCTTCGTAATATTGTTTCCAAACTTTGTGTAAGTTCGTAGATAAGCCATATCGGTCCACTCCTTCAGGTACCTACCCCAAAAAGTATGGACCGATTTGGTTCATACTTTACACAAACGCCCTATGGCACCCCCATGGTCTATGTGGTCCATGCCTTTAAGTACCTTTTCCGCAAAATGTTTGAACTTTAATCCTAATCAACATTTTTGTCGGTTCATACGACCAAAATTTTGAAACCCCCTAAATAGTCCGGTCAAAATAGACATGCGTATAAGGGGGAAATAGCAAAAATTCCCACAAAGCTGAATTTTGGTGGAGAGCTAGGGTTGGCCATTAGAAGCAACGTCCTAAAAGTCCCCATCGATCCCATGTGTGCAAAACAAGTTATTCGGGGTCAAAGGTCATTTTTGGAGACATTATTCAGTTTTTTTTTTAATTTTTCTCAAAAACGGTAATACTTAGCAAAAGCCCGCTAAAGTAAAAGTTGTAGATTCAATAATTGTCTACAAGATTGGTCTTTATGATTCTTAAAAAAGACTTACCATTTTCGAGATATCTCGATCTAAAGGTCAAATAAAAAATTAGCCGCGTAAGTACATTATGAGGCGAACCGGTTAAAGTAACGACACTATGTGTTAGATACTTCCGTAAGCTTTCAAACGATATCCACTTTGCAGTAATCGGTTCAGTAGAACCGGGTCTAACCCGGTTTTTAAATTTGGCCTTTCGGGTCTAATAACCGGCGAACCGGATCCGCAACCGTTGAAAATCATACATTTCCGTAATCAGCGCAACAAACCCTACTTTCGGACAAAACTTGAAAAAAAATCGGAGAGTTTTCGTGGGGTCGTTCCCGTTGGCTTTCGATTACACATGTGGGTTAAATGGGCTATTTTTGCATAAAATGACTCTAACATTGAATAACTCTACTAAACAGACTCCGATTTTGTTGGAATTTTTTTTAAAGATAGCTATAATTTCGCTCTTCAAGAAAATATATATTTTTTTGGGGGACAGACCCGATTATTTCGCTTATTTTAGCCGGTTCGTCTGAATATGTGCATATTTCCCTTATAAGTGCATAAAAATCATGTGTTTTTTAGAACAGCTATATCTCAAGAATGGTTCCTTCTAAGAAAAAAATTGTAAGGGTCAAACTTGTAGATAATTTTTCGGTCTACAATATTTACTTTAGTCACTTTTTGATTAGATCAACCGTTTTCAAAAAATAAATCCGAAACCCTAAAAACCCTTAAATTTTGACCTTTGACCCCGAATAATTTTTTTTTTTTGCACACATGGGATCGATCGGGACTTTTAGGACGTTGCTTCTAATGGCAAACCCTAGCTATCCACCAAAATTCAGCTTTGTGGGAATTTTTGCTATTTCAATGTCTATTTTGACCGGACTAAAATACATGTTTTTTGTGAAAAAAGTGTTTCAATTTGCACAGGCTGAGGGTATATCTCTGTCGGCAAAGCCGACTGATACTTTTTTACTTGTTTTCTATAGAAAACGTTTTGATGCAGCCCCCATAACACGGTACCACCCGATTTTCGGTATTTTAAAGGTTTCAGCTTCATTCACCGAAATGGCTGAAATTTGCTACTTAGTCTTCGTTGGGGGTACACAACTTTCTTCCAGAATTTTGTCGGTATAGGTCCACGCCTTCATATAGCCCCCATAGAACGGTACCTTCCGATTTCCGTTTGTGGCCTCAACATTCCACAGAAATGGCTGAAATTTGGTATTTAGTCTACATTTGAGGTATAAAACTTTCCAGGTCCACGCCTGCATATAGCCCCCATAGAACGGTACCTCCCAATTTCCGTTATTTTGAATGTTGTGGCCTCAATATTCCACCGAAATGGCTGAAATTTGGTATTTAGTCTTCGTTGGGGTTATATGTATTATGTTTGTATGTCTTTAAGAATTGCAGATTGCTTGTAACCTAAATAAATGGACACATAAGCCTTCCATAGTCCTTCTATGGGGGTTATATTAACTATTTTCGGTATTTTGAAGGTTATGCCCACAATAATCCACCGAAATGGCTGAAATTTGGTATTTAGTATACGGTATAGATAAAAACCTTTCTGAAGGAAATTCGTCGTTATAGGTCCACGTTTCGATATAGCCCCCATAGAACGGTACCTCCCGATTTTCGTATTTCTGAAGATTGTGACGTCATCATCCCACCGAAATGACTGAAATTTGTTATTTAGTCTTCCATGGGGTTATAAATTCTACGTCTTCCTATATCCCCCGTAGCAGCGTTCCTCTTGATTTTCGGTATATTTTAAAGGTTTTAGCCACATTATCTTACTGAAATATCGGAAATTTGGTATTTAGCCTTCTTTGAGTCATAGAACATAGAACGGTACATACCGAATTTCGATATTTTGAAGATTAGACACATTGTTTTACTGAATTTGCTGAAATTTGGTATTTAGTCTTCTTCATAAACGAAAGGAAATTATTTGTTCCATTTTACATCAATACACCTCTTGGGAGGGTATAACAAGTTCGTCCCGGCCGAACTTAACGCCGTTCTTACTTGTTTTCGATATCACAAAGGAAAAAATGTTATAGTAGTAAAAAATTGTAGATTTTTGCAAGTTGTGGAACAGATGTATTACCAAAAGAACTTACTGGGTATGAATTTACATTCTCAAAACCACTTATCCACTATCGCTAAAACGGCGTTTGCTTTATAGCTTTTTGTCGGGTTAACCTTCTTTATGAGGATTTATTTGAAGTTTGGGATATGGCTATCTTCAAATATAAAAAAATTTGTTAACGAAATAAGGAAACCTTACAATTCATTTTTTCCTTCTACTTTAGCCTGTTGATTTTCTGCATATCATTTACAATCCAACAGGTTTTCTCTTCACCATTTCCCTAAACTGTCATATCAAAGTTCTTGACAGCATGTACCTTTCATATTCAGCAAAGCTATTCAGCATTTGTTTATACCCTCAGCCTTTAGGCTAAAGAGGGTATTTACACTTTGATACGACCAAAAATGTGCCTCATCGAAATAATGGTTTTAGACCCCAAGTATGTTTGTACGATATCCGTTTCAGACAATTTTGAGTAGATCTAGCAATGTCCGTCCGTCTGTCTGTCTGTCTGTCTGTCCGTCTGTCTGTCTGGCTGGCTGGTGCGCACGATAACTCTCGAACGGATTAATCGATTCGGTTCAAATTTTGGGCATCGAAATATTTTGTCCAGATTCGATTTAAGTTCGAAGATGGGCCATATAGGTCCACTTTTTCAGGTACCTCCCCCACAAATGTTCAAAAATTGTCGCAAAACTTGTGCCCACGATAACTCTTGTAGGGAATAACCGATTTGGTCCATACTTTGCACATCGTGTAATTTCTACCAAACTTAGATGAGGTTCTAATATGGACTCAATCGATCCACTCCTTCGGGTACCTCCCACACAAAATTTCGGAAAAGTTCGGTTTAGGACCTGGTCTCGAAGGGCTTCGATTTTTGTTTACGCAAGTTGTATTCCCTGTCCTCTATACGACGCTGTAATTTTTATTAGGGGCAAGTCCAATACTTCCTGAGAAAATAACCTGAAAGTTACAAAAACCCTATGACATCGTGTGTAGTGGTTGGAGCGCAAGATAACTCTCGAACGGATCTGCCGATTCGGTCCAAAATTTGGCTTTCGTAATATTTTGTCCAAACTTAGTTCAAGTTCAAAGATGGATTTTATCGGTCCACTACTTCCGGTACCTCCCCCACAAAAGTTCGAAAATGTTCGGAAAATTTGTGCGAACGATAACTCTTGAAGGAAGTAACCGATTTGGTCCATACTTTGCACATTATGAAATTTCTACCAGACTTAGATGAGGTTCCAATATGGACTCAATCGGTAAACTCCTTCGAGTACCTCCCACACAAAATTTCGGAAAAGTTCAGTTTAGGACCTGCTCTTGAATTGCCTTGGTTTTTGTTGTAGCATCTTGTATTCACTGTCCCCTATACGGAGGTACAAGTTTCCTCAGGGGCAAGTCCATACTTCCTGAAAAAATAGCCTGAAAGTTGAAAAACAAACCCTATGACACCATGTTTATGGGTGGAAGCGCAAGATAATTATCGAACGGAAATTCCGATTCCGGCCAAAAATGGCATTCGTAATATTGTTTCCAAACTTAGTTTAAGTTCGTAGATAAGCCATATCGGTTCACTCCTTCAGGTACCTACCCCACAAAAGTCCAAAAATATTCGGAAAAATTGTGCGCACGATAACTCTTGATGGGAGTGACTGATTTGGTCCATACTTTACACATTCTCATAATATCTACCAGATATAGATCAGGTTCGAATATGGACTATATTTGTCCACTCCATCCCGTACCTCCCACACAAAATTTTGGATAAGTTCACATTTTGATTTTTGTTGAAGCAACTTACATTCGCTGCCTCAATTACGATGGTAAAAGTTGTTTCAGGGGCAAGTCCATACTTCTTGAGAAAACAGCCCGAAGGGTGTAAAAACCCCCTATGGCACCCCCATGGTCTATGACGGTCCATTCCTTTAAGTACCTTTTCCGCAAAATTTTTGAACTTTAATCCTAATAAACATTTTTGTCGGCACAGGCTGAGGGTATATCTCTGTCGGCAAAGCCGACTGATACTTTTTTACTTGTTTTGTTTACAAACAAATCCCATTAAATCCTGTTAAGTGCAAACGTGGTATTAGTGTCCTTGAACTTGTTCCAAATAAAAACTATTTTTCAACAAAGAGAAACAAAATTGTTTACCCCTACCTTTAAATATCCGTTTTTATTTGCCGCACTTCCCAACGATTGTTTACAATTCAACTGTTGCTCATTGCTTCTTTCTTTACCTCATCCGTCATTGGCCTTTCGGATTTATCGAAAAAGTAAAGGGTTTGTATGAACTTTTCATTATAACGCCCCACATCACATATTCAGGTTCAATGGTTCATGAAAAAGTTTGTTTATACACCGGGGTTAGTTAGGAAGATAACTATGGTAATATCCCCAGTGCATTATTGTTGCTACTTTTGTTGTTATTGCTGTTGTCTTTTCTTTTCATTTATAGTTTGTAAACAATAAAATCTCCCAACAAATTGCAGCAACAGTTTATTCATAATTGAACAGATTATTCCGTTAGGATTTGTTTGTAAACAAAAACAAATGCTGAATAGCTTTGCTGAAGATGAAAGCTACATGCTGTCAAGAACTTTGATATGACAGTTTAGGGAAATGGTGAAGAGAAAACCTGTTGGATTGTAAATGATATGCAGAAAATCAACAGGCTAAAGTAGAGGGAAAAATGAATTGTAAGGTTTCCTTATATTACGAAATGTGATTTTTTATTTTCTTTAACAGATTTGTTTATATTAGAAGATATACTAGATATGTATATTGAAAAAAGTTGCTATGTTGTTTAAAAGAATATGGGCCATTATTATATGTATGTGTTCTTTTACTATCTGATGGATTTCAACACGCAAAATAAACCAATTTGGAGGCATTAAAAATATAATTTTTACATTGAAAGCTAATGTTAAGAAGCTCCTCCTTGAAATTCAATCATCACTTTTAACTTTAAGTTAACCGGAACGCTATAAATCTGTGCGGTAAATCCAAACAACAACAAAAGAAGACTTATAATAATGGGGGTATGTATGAAAAAATCATATTCTAGGGGTCAAACCTTGTTCTTTATTTTACTAACTGTTGGTCTGTTCCTTTACTTTTGAAAATGGTAAAACCGGCAAAAGTATTAAAATTTGTAAACTGCTGACATATGAATTGTATGGTGTCAGAAGTAAAGGAACGCTTTTCGAGTAAAAAGTGGCAAAACTTGAGGATTCTTGCACGTAAAGGAACATAGCTTGTATTCAGGTATAATTTCCACGTCTTCTATTGTCTTGTGTGTGCAACTCCAAATGATAAATTTGGCTGGATTTCGCACGAAATCACTTTTATAATTTGCAACGTAGTCGCTATAAAAACAAGAATGTATAAATAAGAATATAAAATAAAGATATGTATAGGTACAAACTAAAGTTACGAACATTGGTCCGTTAATTGACGAGGCAGAAAATCTTAATGGAGTGGAGTTGGAGCCCGTGTCGAAATATGAACTGGAGTGGAAGGACAATATAAAAAACCCTTTGGCCGATAAAGCAAAATTAGATGCGCTTGTATAAAATGCAGAGCGGATGAAGTATAGAGTTGGGCAATCTCGTTCCTTTTGCGGTTCGATCTTTTCCGTTCCGTTCCGCAAAAGGAACTAGGTCGTTCAGTTAGTTCCATAGTTCCTTTTAGTACCAACCTTTATATGTATACCCACACTCATACTCATTCACTCAGTTCATATCGTTCGTGCTTCTTCTTCATCAAAACAAAAGAAAAATAAAAGGCCTGTTCCCGTACTTTATAAAGTGGTAAAAGTCGTAAAAGTTGTAAAAGTCGTAAACGATTTTCATATAAATTTTGTGTACGGGAACGCAAAATGTGTAAAAGTGGTAAAAATTGTAAAAACTTTTTAGTTCTGGAACAGAGCTAAATTGTTTTCGGCTTTCTTCATGGTAGATTACAAATATTTAAAACAAATTTAATATGGTTTTGCTAATTAAAAATACTTACCCCCATGGTTTAATAAGAAAGGTTAGCCAAAGCTTTATGTCAATTTAATTTTTTTCATTCGAGTATGCCTAAAACTTCAAAACAATAGCTGTGTTCCAGAACTAAAAAGTTTTTACAACTTTTACGACTTTTACACATTTTACTCCAAAAACCGTTCCCGTACACAAAAAAGTTGTAAAATGTTCACTTCTCTTTAAACAAAAATGGCGCTGAATGACGCTCTCTTTAAAAACTTTTTACACGACAAATTTGGGCGAGTAAAAAAATAGTAACATGGTTGCCGGCGTCTGATTGGCTGATACGCCGACTTTGACATTTGTTCCAGTTTTTTTGACGTATTTTCCATTTTACCGTTCCCGAACTATTTCAAAAAACTTGTGTGTGACAACAAATTTTTTGCAGTTCTCTCTTTTACGAGTTTTACTATTAAAAAGTACGGGAACGAAGCTAATATAAACAAACTGTGTATGTGTGTGTGGTGTTTGAATAATATGCCAAACAATTTTAAAAACAATCGAATTCAATGATTTTTAAAATTGTTTTTAGACGATTTGTATGGAAGAAATTGGTGAGATTTGCATTGAAACAATCAGTTTATCATACTCACAACTCGACTATGTGGAGAAAACTTAACTCTTCATTCATTTTTCGCGTTTTTTATAAAATGCTCAAAAAAGCATTGTAAACAAACCCACTTGCTGCTTTTATTTTGAAGTTTTAGGAATTCAAGAAAAACAAGGGTTCTATAGATTTTTTCATTTAAATCTACCTCTTTACTTATACCATGCTTACCCCCTGTTTTTGTAACTAATTTTTGTTCGTTCGTCTATATTCGTAATAATTTAGGCATCCATAGCTCAGTCCCCAAATGACATACTGACCTAATTATTCCTGGACGCGTTCTATATATAGTTAAGAATTCCTCATTTAAAAATCAACGCTCTACATTTTCGCTCAGGCGAGTAAATCGATCTACAAACTTTGACAATTCGTGTGAAAGCAATAAAATTATTTACAAAAACAGGGGATTAAATTGCTTTTTTTAATTCGGCAAAGATCAGTTTAGTAAGAAATGAAAAACGAAATTACACTATGAGATTTCTTATTCACTAATAAAAGACAGGGAGAGAGAGACAGCTGATGTTAAATGAACTGATGGAACTAACTGAAAGAGAAGGGCAAAAAGAATGGGAGAAAAACGAACGAGGGAGCAAAAGGAACTAGCTGAACCGCATAGTCGGACCTAGTACCGGTCGTTCCTTTTGTGGAGTAGTTCCTTTGAACTAGTTCGTTCCGGAACGACACAACTCTAATGAAGTAAAGTCTGTTGCGATTAAATTTAAAGGGGACTTTTTATAATGTATGTATGTTAAAGTAATAAAGTTCTTTCTATTCTTGTTTTACACAAAAAAGTAATCCTTTTTTCCGCAATGGCTTACACATTCAGAAGAATGTCTTTAAATTCATTTCAAAGCATTGCATCATTGCATTTGGATTAAAAATGGACTGCTTCCTAACTGCGTGCTGAGAAGCAAAATGGAGTGCTTCATCCATTGAGTTATTCATAGAAAGAGATGTACAGTGAGTGTCAAAAATATTCGGTTTTCAATTTTACCAATAATAACACCTCAGTAATTCATAAGTCCATACCCAATAATTAACAAACCAAATACTTAAAAAATGTTGGTCCTGTGGCAATTAAAAAATGTATATATCGTTGATCCATTACAACCCTATAAGCGTGAAAAACAAAGAAAAGTTTGTAAACCCTCTTTTCTATGCGTCAAAAATATTGGGGTTTTGTAACATTTGTTAAATATTTTACCAAAAACAGGTCATTATCGAACTTTTTCTGCAATATTAGTATACATTTTAATAACTGCGAATTGTTCCTGTGTGTAAAAATATTTAGCATTTTTGCAGCTAAATTCAGCATAATTCTTTTCTATTTAGTTCCGTTTAATAAATAGTGATTAAAAAATAAAATATGGAAATGAAAATGTGAATAAGAAAATAGAATATAAAAAATAAATATAGGTTTGGCAGGGCCCTACTTGTTATACCCTCCACCATGAAATATTCTGAATTGATATAGAGTAATTAGATTTGTTTTTGTTACGAAAGTTCCAATGCCATTATTTTAGATGGAGAAGTTTTTTTGACCACTGGTAACTATAAATATCAAATGACTTCCAATTTTGCCCGAAAATTTAGAGAAAAAAAACTGAAATCAGTAGTGCCGTTATATGAGGCCACCGAAACGTGGCCAGGTGTCCGCGATTTATGGCACAGTGTTTTAACCACTTTGAACCGAAATGACACTCAAGTACCTTAAATCATCAGCAGGTACCGTTTTATAAGACATATTCCAAAACCTTGACCTATGTCCACAACTTTTGGCGGTGACGTTTCTGATCACTACACTAATTACAGCCAATATAAACCGAAAATATATATTAAAACTTAAAATACCTGAAACCGGGCGGTGCCGGTATATGTATCAATAGGTACCGGTATATGTGCCTAAATGCTAAACTCGACATAAAAAAAAAAGATTTCAGAATCACATTTGAATTACGTCGAATTTGGTCTTTAGTCATTTACCAGATATGACTTACTGGCGTTTACACCTGACAGTCTGTCTTCAAATATAACTCTGATTTACTAACACATACATACATTTGTCGGCTGTCTTCCAGCTGTCCATCATTTTTTCACAAACAGAAGGGTTAACAAATGTTTGACATTTTTCTAAAAATAAGAGAGATAATAATTGAAATGTATTGACAACAAAAGAACATGAACAAAAACAAAATATGTGAACGGAAAACAAAAATAAATTGATGATTTTCATTCATAATTTTACAACTGTTTTTGCAGGTTTCTGGACGTAGACACGTCACACAGGCAAGTTTTGGGATTTTGACAATCAATACATGAAGTCAACTGTCCTGTCATGTGTAAACGCAGGGTTAAGCAAGAATTCCATGCTTCTTATGTCCGTGTTTAGATGTTCAAACTGGAATGGCAAATGTTCTTCTCAATTACTTTTAAAATGTCCTTGCAGTTTAGACACGCAAATAAGATTTGTGTCAAATTTCTAATTCTTTATCACACTCATTTTCTCGTTTGATCATTCAAAGGCAATACTAAGGCGATAATGTTTATAGAAATTAAATTAAAGTTCATTAAAAATTAAATAAGTACATATCGGGATTTCTGAGTGAAATCCGACACTTTTTCAAGATGAGGTTTTTGATTTCCTTTATTTTTTGCTGCGGTGATGCTGCTCATTAGCAAAACATTTTAGTATATTTTCAGATTTTTTTGGACTATCGGTTCCAGAGATATCGCGCCTTGAAAAAGTCAAATTCTGTAAAAACTACATGCAAAGAAATACTCATAACTTCTTTAATATTGGTCCAATTTGAAAAAATCTTGTTTTGTATGTTTTGTTGTTTTATCAGCTGTTAAATAAAAAATAGCAAAAAAATTTGCACAGTGGGCTTGGATGCTATTTTCGCGATTTAATATTTAAAATCTAATTTTAAAGAAGTTCGACCCCTTCGATTTTCTTTAAATTTTTTTGTATTAAACTACGTTTAATTATAAAGTTTTTAATTCAAATGTATGCGTTGTTGTTTATTTGCCGGCGGAGAAAATAAACTGAAAGAAAATGCAAAAAACCTGCAAATAATAAAGAAACAAAACAGAATTTGCGAGTACAGGGGTGTGTGTACCCTCTCTTGTTCCTCTCTACTCCCTCGCCCATAAACTCAATTTTCTTTCCCATTAACTTTGAACGTCTAAATATGGACTATGTGTCGAGGCCTTAACCTTACCCTGCGTTTACAAATGACAGGACAGTTGAGTTCATGTACTGATTGTCAAAACCCCAAAACTTGCCTGTAGGCGTCCAGACAACTGCAAAAACAGATGTAAAATTATGAATGAAAATCATCGATGTGTTTTCGTTTTCCGTTCTCTTATTTTGTTTTTGTACATATTCTTTTGTTTTCAGCACATTTGAATTATCATCTCACTTCTTTTTCACAAAAATGTCAAAAATTTGTTAACCCGACTGTGTTTGAAAAAATGATGGACAGTTATGATTTTTATGGAATGTAATAGTACGTTTATATATAACCAGATTTAACAACTCCACTTGGTTTCAAATGTCAATTTTATTGCTTACCCAGCAAAATTTGAAGGAAGGGGTTTAATGCGATGACGTGATTTCATGGCATCTTTTGCATTGGGTTAAACGATGTCGTGAAAGATCCGTTTTTTTCATTAGCCTTTGAACCAATGCAAAGGAAGTCGTGAAAGATCCGATCTTTTCATCAGCATTTGAACCCATTCCATCGATCCAATAGAAATGAATTTTGTGTTTTTATTTATACAATTTTTTTTCTAAATATATAAGATTAAGTATTTACAATAGGCTTAATGTTGTCGAACACTCGAAATCACTACCAACGTTGTTAAAACTCTCTTCGCAATGATAATGTCATTGGAAAGGGTTAGTGAAAATGACATGCCAAAGCATTGGTGGAAATGACATGCCAAAGCATTGGTGAAAATTACATGTCAAAGCATTGGTGTAAATGACATGCATTGGATCCAGAAATGAATAGCATCTTTTGGGGTCCACGCTCATATAAAATTCATCGATGAAGATGCTAAAAACCCAGCAAAATTTTATGGAAGTGGTTCCATGAGATGCCATGATTTCACTGGATCTTTTGCATTGGTTCAAATGAAGTCGTGAAAGATCCGATCTTTTCATTAGCATTTAAACCCATGCAAAGGAAGTCGTGAAAGATCCGATCTTTTCATCAGCATTTGAATCATTTTTACAGATCACTACAAAAAAAAAACAAGTCGATTTGTACATCCCTACATGTAGCGACATCAAAACAAAAGAGTATACATTTCCAAAAATTTTGTTATAAAATTACAAATTAAATGTAGGTTCACGAACTAGAAATTCTTAAAGGAGTGCTGTTGGAGTCCATGTCGAAATCTGAACTGGTGATGAGAAGATAATAGAAAAGCTTTTGTAAGATGAAACAAAATCAGTGGCTGAGAGTGGACGAAGTAAACTCTGTTGCGGTGCAGCGGCGGTGTTTAGACTGCCACAGCTGGGACAGCCGGAAGTCAAGTTTCTCACTTAAATTTACAACCTGTCGCTTGCTAAACACATCGTTCCCGAAGTCTGGAAAATAGGCCAGCTACTGAAGCCCGAAAAGGATGCCAGCAAAGGTGAATCTTACAGGCCGATTTTGTCGCCCGTAGCAAGGACCCTTGTGGCTTTAGTTCTTCCACTATCAGAAATAACTTTCCAGTTGCCGATCAATAGCATAGGATCCATAAGCAGCACAACAACTGCGCTGAAGGCCATCTCCATATTAGCCGAAGACTCACTCAGAGCAAGCTGTGCGATAGAACAGTGATAGTGACACTTAATTTAGCAAAGCCCTTTGATATTGTCAAGCACCCTCGTTGTTTGATGCCATCGAGCAGACTACGCACTGCCCAAGTTTGAAACGTTGGATAATAAATTTTAAGTGTGGATGACAGTAGTACGTAGAATTTAGGATCAAGAAGTCCAAGACCCGTAGACTGAAGAAAACCTCTACTGAATTCCAAACGCTGCAGACGGCATTGAGATCGTAACGTATGCGAATGATTGTACTATCTTGGCGTCAGGTGCCTTCCCTGACGACATTTGTGAAAGACTGAGCTCCTTTTTGTCTGATCTTACCATTTTTTCCACGCGAGGAATATGCAAATACCAGCTAATAAATCTACGGCCTCTCTGTTCACTACCTGGGCGGCCGAGTTGGGAACAATAGAGTTGAATGTCATGGTCGATGATAGCCGAATTCAGACCACAGGCCCAGGCAGCCAGGGGGTCTTCATAATCTAGAAAGAGAAGTCTAACGTTACAAGAGAGAACCTCGATCAACAAGCCTTTCAACCAGGTTTAAGTAGCATTCACACGAATGCAGTCGCAGATGCAGTAAACAGTTATCGTGTGAATGCGGTCCTTGGAGAACATCCACTTTTGGGTCAATACTCTCGGGATGGTGCAGCTATAGGGCAAGTACTGATGACACCGTGGAAAACATCTGCCCAGCATACAGCACAGGCCCCCACGACACACTGCTCCTTTTCAATTGCCCTACCAATCCTGCTAAGAAACTTAAGTTTGCCGCTTTGTGGTTACAGACCATATAAATAGCGAAATTCTTACGACTGATAGACCAAGAGTCAGATTAAGCAGAAAAATGAGAATACAAACATATTAACTACTGTTACAACAACGAGAACAAACTGCAAATATAGATGTAAACTTTATGATGATAAATAAATTATAGTTATTTCATTAATTCCTTTGAATTAATAAAATAAAAAAATTAAAATCATTTTTCAATACAGCATTTTCCATTTTCCGAACAAGACGTGAAAATTACATGCCAAAGGGTTGGTGAAAATGACATGCCAAAGATTAGTGAAAATGCTATTCTTGGGAATTGGTTAAGATGGCATGCCAAAGGATTGGTATAGATGCCATTCCAAAGAATTGTTGAAGATGCCATTCCATCGATTTAGTAAAGATGACATGCTTAGGATCTGAAAATGAATTGCATCTTTTGGGGTTCACGCTCTTGTAAAAAGAATGAGTGAAGATGCTGAAAAAATGACATTCCATTTCACTTGCACCCATTCTTGAATAGCATCTTTGGCATCGAACATTTTGCTGGGAAGATGACATGCCAGCTCACTTGCACCCATGATTGAATGACATCTTTGGCATCGAACATTTTGCTGGGTATATTTCCAATAAATCCTCATAAAGAAGGTTAACCCTGCAAAAGGCTATAATTGGCCTGTTCCCGTACTTTATAAAGTGGTAAAAGTTGTAAAAGTCGTAAATATTCATATAAATTTTGTGTACGGGAACGCAAAATGTGTAAAAGTGGTAAAAATTTTAAAAACTTTTTAGTTCTGGAACAGAGCTAATATAAACATGACCTAATGGGTACTTTACACGATATGTATTTTACATATGGGTTGTCACTTTGCGTATACATTTTGTATATAAAAAGTGACAACCCATATGTAAAAAACATATCGTGTAAAGTACCCATAAGTGCATATTTTCTATCTTCTGAAAGTCATTTAGGACTCGGTGACCAATTTCAAGAAATTTAAGGGCGGTTCAGCCGTAATTTTTCATGAGATTCCTCTACCTTCCCTCCCAGTCCTTGGTTTTGGCTGGCTTATGCGTTTCGCGAAATCTATTATTTCTATATTTTCGTGACTTTTGCACAGGATTTCAACTATATTCGATTTCCTTTTATTTTTGCCGTTTTTATAATGAAATATAACCAGTTTTCTCTTTTCTAGGATAGCGTTTTTCCTTAGCGCTAAATTTTAATAATTTGCTATAAAATATAATCGGTGTGAAACAACTTATCAACTTTTCACTTTGTACTTAGCAATATTTTTGAACATTTTCACATTTTTGTGTTCCACAGAACCGTTATTTTTGGTAAGTGATATATTAATTGAGTGCCTAAAGGCCTGCGTACATAAGCTGCCTTGCCTGCTTACCTTTGGTCTGTTCCAGAACTGCAAGACTCTACTAATTTTTACTATTTATTCCGATAACATAAAGGGAAAAATGATATCGTAGTAAAAACAAGTAGCTTCTTGCAGGTTCTGGAACAAAGCAATAGCTTACTTCTGATAAAAGAATAAAAAAGAAAAGGGCAGCCCAGTTCGAAATTTCCTCGGCCTTCAGAAGCAAGCAAGGTAAGCAGGCAAGGCAGCTTATGTACTCACCCCTTTAGTTCTTAACAATTATTTGCTCTCTTTTTAATGTCTGTTCCACCAACGTTTTCTTCTGCTAATTTTTGATAAGTGCAAAGTGAAAAGCGATAAGTTGTTTCGTGGAATACGGCCCAGATCTAAAAAAAGTGTTGCAGATAAATGCTAAAATAAATATTAAAATTCCAAAAAAAAATTAATTTAAAACAGTGTTATTCACCTCTGGGCTCGCGAGCCGTGTCTGTGTGAACACACACAATCTCAATTGTGGTGAGTTTGAACGTTGCTCTCACCACCAGTGTTGCCGTTCGAAAATTTTTTTTCAGCCCAAAATGTTCCTAAAAACGGCCCAAAACGACCTAAAACGGCCCAACATTAAAAATTAAAACAAAAATATATACATATTTCTAATAGATACCTTTTATTACTTTTAGAAAAATCGCAAAACATTGTCTGAGATATAATGATTGGAAGGCAACAATTTATTGTGATTTGAATGTAGCATATAAACTTTATATGCGTGTTTCTCGAAACGGCGTTTTTGAAGTCGGTGCCAACGATAGCTCTAAAACGAATTGACCGATCTTCATATGAACTTATTATATTATTCATGTGAGCTTATTAAATACATAAAACGCTTGCCTTTAAGCGAGACAGATCAATTTTTAAATTTTTTCGGTAAAGTCGAAATTTTGACTTTGACAGCTCAATTTTTTTTAAGAATATTTTTTTTAATTCTGTTTTATTAGGTTCCTAAAATGCTTACAAAAATATACTATGATCGGCCCATCCGTTTTCGAGCTTTTACAAAAAGATGGTTTCGCAGATAGCCATTTACCTCAAGAATATGCACTATTTTTCAACAACAAAAATTCCAAAGGTAATATAAGATGTATTCTTTGAGATGAAAGAAAGTATAGTTTCACCAAGTCAGCAAATTCCAATATGTTACTATTAAATCGGGGTCACATTCTACAAGTCTGAGAAAATGTAATACCTAGTTCATAATAGGCAAAACTTCGTTTGAGGTTACCTTATATGGAGTTATTGTATTTAGTAGTTTAAGGGCCATTACTACATCCTTTCTTTTACTATTGAATGGATTTGAAAACGCCAAAAATACCAATTTGCATGCATTAAAAGTGTAATTTTCGCACTTAACGTTAATACAAAGAAGGTCCTCCTTCAATTTTAATCATTACTTTCAACTTTAAGTTAGCCGAAACACTTTAAATCTGTACGCAAAATCCAAACTACAACAAAAGAAGAGTTGTAATAAAGGGGGTATTTGGGTCACTTTTATAGTCTATTCTCTTATTATTTTGATCTAGTAATTTAATATAAAACTCCAAAACAGCAAATTTTATTTAAAAATTTTCATTTTCTGTTAAGTAAGAGTGCATAAATGTAATTGTCTGCTTTTGTGCCAACAAATATTTATGAAGTTTCGAGCTGGTACGATTTTTTTTGTAGTCAATGCATGGCACAATTACCCAGGTAGTGGCATCGTAAAATTTTGAATATGTTATGTCAAAACTTTCTTTATGTTGTTGGGGAAATTACAACAAAAATCATTTTTTTATAAAGGGATTTGACTTTTCATATTCGATCAGCTGGTGTGATACCACTACCTGGTAGTTCTGCCATGAGTCAATGTCAATATATTGATGCTCTTTTTTATTTTTTTTATAAAAAAAGACAATTTGAGTTGGCACTCGGATATAAATAGGATAAACCTGAACTATCTGTTTGAAATTCATTCTTAAGGTTGTTAATTATAGGTAAAGTATATGCCAAAAATAGAAAAAAACCTCTAGCTTGGCATGATTCCGTTGCCACCAATTTTTTATTAAATTTTTTTATTTATGAACACAATGCATGAATCTTTACCAAATACTTAAGTATCATGAAAAATATATTTTAAAACCCGGGTAACTAAAAGTTAAAAGTGACAATTAAACTACTAGGAGGACCTTCTTGGCATTAAGTTTTAATGTTAAAATTATATTTGTAATGCCACCAAATTGCTTTATTTTACGTTTTCAAATCCATCCAATAGTAAAAGTAAGCATGTAATATAATATTTGATATTTTATAAAATATTGTTTAAAATTATTAGCCCGAAAACGGCCCAAAAGGGATCTGGGCCGCCCAACGGCCCAAAATTAAAAATTATTTTTTATTCGGCCCAAATTTGGGCCGAAATGCCCAAAACGGCAACACTGCTCACCACCGATCATCTTCTTTGTTTTAGCAATGCATTAACGCACACGATGTTTATCTAGAGAGGGATAGATGTGTGCCCAACAAATTCAACCGCTTTGGTTGAGGGAACCTCCACCATAGGATGGGGGTATATTAAGTTTGTCACTACGTTTGTAACTACTCGAAATAATAATTGTAGACCCCACAAATACCCCCAATATATATTATTGATCAGCTTGCAATTCTACATCGATATAGCCATGTCCGTCCGTCTGTCTGTCTGTCCGTCTGTGGAAATCACTCTAGCGTCCGAACGGATTGACGTAGGTGGATGAAATTTTGGGAAAATCTATTATTTGTACGTAGGACTTTTGGTATTGAAAGTGGGCTATGTAGGTCCACGCTCGTATAGCCCCATACAAAATGACGCGTGACTCGTCGTCGTTTTAAGGAATTTTTAAGATATTTGTCCCATTTTACCACCGAATTGGTTGTAATTTGGTATTTTGTGTCTCCAGAGGCCAAAAAACATTCCTACCAAAGTTGGTTTATATAGGTCCACGTTTTGGTATAGCCCCCATATAACGCCCCATATAAAGTACGCGTCATTATACCCTACACCACTATGTGGGGAGGGTATTATAAGTTGGTTTTGGCCAAAAAGTTTGTAACGCGTCGAAATAATGGTCCTAGACCCATACTTATATATTCCAAAATGAATGTCTCGACGAGCTGAGTCGATCTGGCTATGTGTGTCCGTCCGTCTGTCCGTCTGTCCATCTAAACCTTGTAATCACGCTACAGGTCGCAATTTTGATCGGATCGTCACCAAATTTTGGGTGTTGATGGGGGTCCCGGAGGGGAAGAAGCCTATTGATTTTGGTGATGGTCGGATAATATTTAGGGGTCGGAAAAGGCAAAAAACTTAGGTGGATAAAAAAACAACGTTTTTTCCAAAGCGAATATCTCAGCTTCTATATGGGGTTTACCAAAAGCAAAACCTGACAATGAAAGTACAAAATATAACCGTTTTAATGATGTAAAGTTGGTGCTCGTAGGTGATCAAATAACGAAGATATCACAATACTAGCAAATAGAACCCCAATTTTCATTTTTGCGATTTTAATTATTTTGACGAATATCACAGATTTGGTTGAAAACTTTCCAAAAGCAAAGCATGTCTATGAAAGTAGAAGATCCCGTCTTTACAATGATGCAAACTAGGTCGGCGTAGGTAACCAAATAACGGAGATATCGCAATAGTCGGTGATACATCCCATTTTTCTATTTTTTTGGAAATCACTAGACAGCGGAATTTTATGCAACCCCTATTTTTGGTCCGATTCATGTCAAATTTTGAGACTGGGCATATTTTTGGCTTCTGATTACATTGCAATCGAAACATATGACATATGCAAAATTATGCAAAATGCATAAATTTTTGCATATGCAAAATTTATGCATTTTACATATTTTCTTATGCAACAAATATTTCAATAATAGGTACAAAAATTTTTGTGTGTAAAATTTTTCTGTTTAAAATTCTCTTCAGACAAGTCAATAAAATAGAGAAATGTATAACCACAGCAACATCCTTCAAAATACCTGCACCCAAACTGACAAATTTTAGGTGGAAAGATTTTTACCCCCAGGGAAGACTTAATACCAAATTTCAGCCATTTCGGAGGGATATTGAGGCCACAACCTTCAAAATACCGAAAATCGGGAGGTACCGTTCTATGGGGGCTATATGAAGACGTGGACCTATACCGACAAATTTCAGGTGGAAAGTTTTATACCCACATCGAAGATTTAATACCAAATTTCAGCCATTTCGGAGGGATATTGAGGGCACAACCTTCAAAATACCGAATATCGGTAGGTACCGTTCTATGGGGGATATATGAAGACGTGAACCTATACCGACAAATTTCAGGTGGAAAGTTTTATACCCACAGCGAAGACAAAATGCCAAATTTCAGTCATTTCGGTGGGATATTGAGGCCACAACCTTCAAAATACGGAAAATCGGGAGGTACCATTCTATGGGGGCTATATGAAGACATAGACCTATATCGAGAAAGTTCAGGTGGAAAGTTTTATACCTCCAAGGAAGACTTAATACCAAATTTCAGCCATTTCGGAGGAATATTGAGGCCACAACCTTCAAAATACGGAAAATCGGGAGGTACCATTCTATGGGGGCTATATGAAGACATAGACCTATATCGAGAAAGTTCAGGTGGAAAGTTTTATACCTCCAAGGAAGACTTAATACCAAATTTCAGCCATTTCGGAGGAATATTGAGGCCACAACCTTCAAAATACCAGAAATCCGGAGGTACCGTTCTATGGGGGCTATATGAAGGCGTGAACCTATGCCGAGAAATTTCAATTGGGAAGTTTTTTACCCCCAACGAAAACTAAATACCAAATTTCAGTCATTTCGGTGGAATATTGAGGCCACAACCTTCAAAATTTCGGAATTTGGGAGGTACCGTTCTATGGGGGCTATATGAAGACGTGGACCTATACCGACAAATTTCAGGTGGAAAGTTTTATACCCACATCGAAGATTTAATACCAAATTTCAGCCATTTCGGAGGGATATTGAGGGCACAACTTTCAAAATACCGAATATCGGTAGGTACCGTTCTATGGGGGCTATGTGAAGACGTGGACCTATGCGGACAGATTTCAGTTGTAAAGTTGCATACCCCTAACGAAGACTTAATACCAAATTTCAGCCATTTCGGTGGGATATTTAGACCACAAACCCTTGAATATATATTTGCATATGGTTTTGCATATGCTCATTTTATGCAGATATGTACAAATATGTCAAAATATGCACGATATGCAGAATATGCAAAATATGCAAAAATTTCTGGGCATAATTCGTTTTATTTTGTAATAAAACGAGTTTCTGTCTAATCAAATTTTTTCTACGACCATCCTAACCATATATGCATTTGCATAGGATTCCGCAGTCTAGAAATCACGCTACAGGTCGCAATTTTGATCGGATCGTCACGAAAATTTGAGGGTTGATGGGGGTCTCACAGATGAAGAAGCCTATTGATTTTGGTGATGGTCGGATAATATTTAGGGGTCGGAATGGGCAAACACTTATTTGGAGAAAAGTCAACATTTTATTTCAAAGCCAATATCTCTGTTTCTTTAAAAGGTATATAAAACCTGGCAAGGAAAGTAGAAAATATCACCTTTAAAACGATGTAATGTAGGTTGTCGTAGGTGGTCAAATAGCAGAGATATGGCAATAGACGATAATGCATCGCATTTTCCGATTTTTTTTGTAATCACGCTACAGGCCGCAATTTTGATCGGATCGTCACGAAATTTTGGGGGTTAATGGGGGTCTCAAATAGAAAGAAGCCTATTGATTTTCATGATGGTCGGATAATATTCAGGGGTCGGAATGGGCAAACACTTATTTCGAGAAAGGTCAACGTTTTATTTCAAAGCCAATATCTCTGTTTTTTTAAAAGGTATATCTAAAGCAAAACCTGGCAAGGAAAGTAGAAAATATCACCTTTACAACGATGTAAAGTAGGTTGTCGTAGGTGGTCAAATAGCAGAGATATGGCAATAGTCGATAATGCATCCAATTTTCCGATTTTTTTGTAACCACGCTACAGGTCGCAATTTCAATCGGATCGTCACGAATTTTTGGGGGTTAATGGGTCCCACAGAGGAAGAAGCCTATTGATTTTAATGATTGTCGCATAATATTCAGGTGTCGGAATAGGCAAAAACTTATTTGTAGAAAAGGTCTACGTTTTATTTCAAAGCCAATATCTCTGTTTCTTTAAGAGGTATATCAAAACAAAACCTGGCAAGGAAAGTAGAAAATATCACCTTTACAACGATGTAAAGTAGGTTGTCGTAGCTGCTCAAACAACAGAGATATCGCAATAGTCGGTAATGCATCCCATTTTCCGATTTGTTTTTAATCACGCTACAGGTCGCAATTTTGATCGGATCTTCACGAATTTTTGGGGGTAACGGGGGTCCCACAGAGAAAGAAGCCTATTGATTTTAATGATTGTCGCATAATATTCAGGTGTCGGAATAGGCAAAAACTTATTTGTAGAAAAGGTCTACGTTTTATTTCAAAGCCAATATCTCTGTTTCTTTAAGAGGTATATCAAAAGCAAAACCTGGCAAGGAAAGTAGAAAATATCACCTTTACAACGATGTAAAGTAGGCTGTCGTAGCTGCTCAAACAACAGAGATATCGCAATAGTCGGTAATGCATCCCATTTTCCGATTTGTTTTTAATCACGCTACAGGTCGCAATTTTGATCGGATCGTCACGAATTTTTTGGGAGTTGATGCGGGTCTCACAGAGGAAGAAGGATAATATTCAGGATAATATTCAGGAGTCGGAATAAGCGAAAAGCTTATGTGGAGAAAAGTCGACGTTTTTTTCTTATGCGAATATCTCCGCTTCTGGTTGGAGTATTCCAAAAGGAATACCCGTCAATGGAAGAAGAAAATATCTCGTTTATATTGATGCAAAGTATGTTGGCGTAAGTGAGCAAACCGAGATATTGCAAAATTCAGTAATATGCCCAATTTTCCATTTTTTGTAATCACGCTACAAGTGGAATTTTGATCAGATAGTGGCGAAATTTTTGGGGGTAGATGGGGCGCCACAGAGGAAGAGGCCTATTGATTTTGGTGATAGTCGGATAATATTTAGGGGTCGGAATGGGGAAAAACTCATTTGGAGACAAATTTAATGTTTTATTCTTTGTGAATATATCGGTTTCTAGTAGGGGTATTCCAACGGCAAAGCCTGTCAATGGAAGAAGAAAATATTACCTTTACATTGGTGTAAAGCAGGTTGGCGAAGGTGGTCAAAAAAGGGAGATACCACAGTAGTCGGTTATCCATCCAATTCTTCCATTTTTTGCAATCAAGCTACACGAAATTTGCTTTGCTTATGGGGGTCCCAGAGTGAAAGAGGCATATTATTTTTGGTGGTAGTCGGATTATATTCCCTAAAAGAAATGTTTTCCAGTGAAAAGCATATGCACAGGGGTAGTGGTGTAGGGTATCACATGGTCGGCCCCGTCCCGACTATAGCCTTTGCTTACTTGTTTTAATATATTTTGAATGTATTAGTCCCATTTGACAACAGAATCGGTTGCAACTTTGAATTTTGTGTTTCCAGAGGCTAAGAAACATTTCTACCATAAAATGTTTATATAGGTCCACGTTTTGATATAGCCCCCATAGGACGATATCTCCCGATTTTTGGTATTTTGAAGGTTTTGTCCTCATTATCACACCGAGATGGCTGAAATTTGGTATTTAGTCTTCGTTGGGGATATAAAACTCCCAACCCCCCCCCCCCCCCCACCCCCAGAAATTTGTAGGTATAGGTCCGCGCCTTCATATAGCCCCCATAGAACGGTAACTTCCGATTATCGGTATTTTGAAGGTTGTGGCCACATTAATCCACCGAAACGGCTGAAATTTGTGGTGGAGGGTATAAAAAGTTCGGCCCGACCGAACTTAACGCTTTTCCCACTTTTGCCTCAAAAACTGGGCAAATTACCTATAGTGCGTCCGTCGGTCTGTCCGTCTGTGGTAATCACTCTAGCATCCACAAAAATGGAGATAGGACACTGAAATTTTGGGAAAATGAGTCTTTTGTTTGCAGGCTGGTCAAGTTCGTACATGGACTATATCGACCCATGTTTTGGTATAGCCCGATATAACGGTTCCGGCCGATTTCAGGTATTTTGCTGTTTTTGGCTAAATTTTCAGGTCGAATTAGCTATAATTATAAATATAATTTATTTAAGGTTCCAAAAAACTTATCCACCTAAAATTGTGGACGTAGACACTACGTTTTGAAATAGCTCCCATATAACGTTTCCATCCGATTTCTGGTATTATGGCTTTATAGCTAAATTTTCAGACCGAATTACCTATAATTTAGCATTTAGGGTTCCTAGTGGTCAAAAAACGTATCGACCAAAAATTGCGGACATAGGTTAATTTTTTGGAATAGCCTAGTATAACGGAACCACCAAATTTTTCGTATTTTTATGCTTTTAGCTACATTTTCAGAAATAGCTGTAGTTTAGCATTTATGGTTTTCAACAAATTGGAAGTCATTTGATATTTATAGTTCCCAGTGGTCAAAAAACTTCTCCATCTGAAATAATGACATTGGAACTTTCGCAACAAAATGAAGAACTACATACATACATAATTACATAATTATTTCATATCAGTTCAGAATATTTCATGGTGGAGGGTATAACAAGTTCGGCCCTGCCAAACCTAAAGTTGTTTTATTATATTTTATTTTTTGCTCACATTTTCTTTTTTTAATCACTATTTATAAATCGGTTTTGTTTATAAAAAGTACTAAAATATTTGGGATTTTGTGGATAGAATAATGCTAAATTAAAAATTGAAAAATGCTAAATAGAATTTTGCGGCTAAATACTAAAAAATAATGCTAAATTTAGCTGCAAAAATGCTAAAATGAAGTCTGTCTGGTTACTTTCCCAGCAAGAACTTTCTCAGAGAGTAAGGGGTTTTTATTCTCTTTTGCTAGAAAATTGTAAAAAGTAAACAGACACCTTCCCAGCAAAAACCAGCAAGCAATCAGCTGGCTTGCCAAAAAAAAAAACAATTTGTCCGCCAATAAAGGAAGCAAACACGTTGTATTTTATTAAAAATAAAAAAGAAAATGAAACAAAAAGGTATTTTTCCACTTTACAAATTTGTTCTCCATAAAACAATACAATTAGAATATGTTATTTCCTCAATAAAATAGTTTTTAATTTTCACAAACATAAATCAACAAAAAACTAAAAACAGATGATTGACTGTTTTCAGGAAGAATTGGTAGTGCTTGCTAGAAGAAATTTGTCCAGCAAGAATTTGCAATTCTCAGTGAAAGAAATGTCAAAATGTCTCTCTCGAATCGCTCTCTTTTGCTGGTTTTTTTGTGTTAACAGACGACTTCCAGCAACAATTGGTACAAGTTGTTACAAATTTTAGGGTAACCAGACAGACCTATGGTCACATTGATACCCCTATCACTTTGGTGGATTGAAATTTTTATATGGTTCACACCATGTGTACAAAATTCAGATCTGTAAAAAGTGGCAGTCGTTATGCATAAAACATACCGTGTAGAAACCCCATAAACTCTAAAGCCACACGCTGAAACTTTCCCATTATTTTGGCGTTTATAGATCGAGTTCCATACTAAAGTAATTTTATGAAATCACTGTATTGGGAAACTCGACCTAAGAACGCCAAAATAATGGGAAAGTTTCATCGTGTGGCTTTAGAATAACCAACCCTTCTAATTAGACCATGGCACAACCCAGCAAAAAAGTTTGGAAGTAGTGCAATTCAGAGTTATGATTTCAATACATCCTTCGATGCAGTCCACACGGAGTTATGAAAATGCACTGCGCTCGATACATTTTGGAAGCAATCCCTTCCCAAGATCCCTAGCCAAGCAAACCAATTTTTTGATCCCTACAGTCGCAGTATTTTTTTCTGAACACAAGAACGAGTGTTAAAATTCTAAGAATTTGTTTTATAAAAAAATAAAAAAATACAAACTAAAGTTATGAACATTGCTGTAATTCACGAGACGCAAATTATTTTTGAAGTGGAGTTGGAGTTTTTTGGAAATCTAATCTGAAGTAGGAGGAAAAATGAAAAACCATTTGGATGATGAAGCAATATCAATTTCGATGTCATAAAAAGCAGTAGAGGAAGTAAACTTAGTTACGATCAAATTTAATGGAGAGTTTTTATAATTTTATGTTAATGTAATAAAGTTAATATTCTTGTTTTACACGAATAAGCAATGTATTTTATTTATTTTGGGATATTTGCAATGGCTTGCATTTTATAACATCGTTAGACTGCATTTAAATTCAATCCAAAACACTACATCAAAGGCTGTGATTTGGATCGAAAATGGAGTGCATCCTAGATGTGTGCCGTGGAAGCAAAATGGAGTGCATCCTAGCTGCGCGCTCTCTTGTAAAATTCATAGGTGAATTCATAGGAAAAGATGTACTCCAGCGGCAATTGTTCTAGTGATTTAACTGCATCCGCGGATGCAAACTTTTTGCTGGGAATTACCAAGATAGGGGTATCGTAAAATTTTGAAAATGTTATGCAAAATATTCTTTATGTCATTGGGGAAATTACAATAAAAATTATTTTTTTATAAAGGGATTTGATATTTCATATTCGAACAGCTGGTGTGGATTTATGTATAGTTGCATGGTATAAGTAAAGAGGTAGATTTAAATGAAAAAAATCTATACAACCCTTGTTTTTCCTGAATTCCTAAAACTTCAAAACTAAGCAACAAGTGGTTTTGTTTACAACACCAATTTTGAGAAAAATGAATGAAGGACCAATGTTTCTCCGCATAATCAAGTTGTGGATATGATAAAATGTTTGTTTCAATGATAACCTGTCGAATTATTTCCATACAAATGTTCAAAGAATAATTTTAAAAATCATTGAATTCTATTGTTTTTAAAATTGTTTGACATATTATTCAAACACCACACACACATACACAGTTTGTGTATATTGTTTTGAAGTTTTGGGAATACTCGAATGAAAAAATTTAAATTGACATAAAGCTTTGGCTAACCTTTCTTATTAAACCATGTATAGTTGTCTTAAACGGCGTTTGTCTTAGAGCTTTTTACGCTTAACCTTCTTAATTGAAGATTTATTTGACGTTTGCGCTATGGAATAGACAGACATTGGTTTAATAAATCCGATTAAGTGCAAACGGCATGGTAGAACAAAGAAGGTAAAGTAAATACTACAACAAATACAACTCAACAAGAACCACATAGAATTTTTTTTTGTTTGTAATGTTAGTGTCAACGGAAATGTAAACAAAATAAGGAAATGTCTATAAATTATTGGAATTTAAAAAACCAATAATTTTTCACATTTGATTGAATATTTTGGAAAACATGAATGAAAATTCGGTACATTTTCAATTTGAATGTTTCCATATTATTTCACTAACTGCATACCTTCTCACAGTTAATAGAAGAATTCTTGCAAAAATGTTTGGGATCGCTGGAAATCCATTGAAAAAGGAAAAGATGTTTCAAACTTTTGTTTTTGAAATCAAAGAAGCACATGCTTATTAGGGCTTTATTTTTTTCAAATTTTACAAAATATCTCACATATTAACATAAGCTGCCTCGCCTGGTTGCCTTCCTTTCCTGCTTCATTTCTGAAATAATAAAAATAAAAGAATAAAGAAGGCCGAGCAAATTTCGAACTGGGTTGCCTTTTCTTTTTTATTCTTTTATCAGAAGCAAGCAAGGCAAGCAGGCGAGGTAGCTTATGTACCCAGGTCTTAACCCTGCGTTTACAAATGCCAGTATTGGCAAGACAATAGCAAAAAAACAAACCTTTTTCACAACTATGAATGTATTGGTGAAAATGGTTTGCAAGTCTTGACAATACTGTCTGTGTGTAAACGCCTAGTAAGAGATGTTTAACTTTACTTTTTAATGGTAAGGGTGGTAAAAGAGAAAAGTGTCAAAATTGCTCAAAATTGCTCTCTCATGAACATTTTTACCAGAAAAGTAAAGGAACGGAAAAATGGTAGATATGACAGCAATGTCAAAAAGAAACATAAAAAATCAATTTTCGTCTTTTATTTCAAGTTTTTAATTTAGTTGTGTCAGCGTTCGACTTTTTCTTCTGTTTTTCGTCTTGAAATAATCGTTTCTTGAAATAATCGTCAAACAAAAGTCGAAAAATCAGTTCTGCCATTTTTTACCTGCAGAAATTTTGCTGGTAGCCTGTGGTAGCAGAGAAAGCCAGTTTCGCTCTCTCTCCACTCTCACTCTCTTAAAAATTGCTTCCAGTTTTTCCACTTTTCGGGGTTAAGGAACGCTTTGCAGGTTAAAAATGGTAACAAACGGTAAAAATGGTAACCTCAGGTAAGTAAAGGAACACAGCTGATATGAAGAAGTCTTTATGGGAAAAAGTTTTTTTCAGAATGATATTTTGTTTTCCTAAGAAAGGAGGGTTGGCGTTTTTTATTTGGGATGATGACTTCTATTTTGCTTTTCAAAATAGTCAGGCTTAATCCCATAGTCGTTGTTTTAATATTTTATTAAAACAACTTTAATTTATTAGTGGGAAAAAATAGCGATGTTTATTAAGGGGTAAGGCAAGGAAGACTATAGTTTCAGATCTCGCCACAGATCTTCTTCAGTTCCCTTGTTTCTTGTTTTTCAACAAGAAACTTTTTATACCCAAGTGTCAATTGCCCGCTCAAATAGTCCCGGTCCACACTAGAGTGATTTCATTGAAAAAATTGCATGAAATTATGCGTCTCTAGATCGACTTCCATAGTAGAGTAAAATCATAAAATTGCTGTAGTGGGGAATTCAATTTAAGAACGCCTAATTTCATGAAATTTTTTAATGAAATTCACGCTAGTGTGGGCCGGGACATATAGCTCATTTAGACTAGTTATAAATCCTCGACTGGTACAAATCTCATTGCATTTAGATATACATTTTGGAGGATTTAAATGGCAGTCAGCTGATTTTTGTTCATAGCACAATTACCAAGGTAGATGCATCAGCCCATCTGATCGAATTAGAAACGTCAAAAGATTTTTTTTTTAAATTGAATTCGTCCCAAAAAACATACGTAAAATTACAAATTTATTGTTTAATACTGAAAATGTCAGCACATTATGCTACTAATGCTAACTAAAGAGCAAATAAAGAATTATTCTATCGCAGTCTGCCCATCTAAAATAAGTAAACGAATTATTTTATCGTTTAGACATCGTAAATATTAGTCTAGGTTGATTAAAATCAACTTTGTACATCAAAACAAATTTAATTTTTCCACCTTGTTTACAAATTTTTACATTTTAAATTATTTTTATTGTTGCAATTCACCGATGCATCTACCTTGTTTCTTGTGCCAGCCTGCAACTTTTTGTATTTTCTAGCAACATGTTGCAAAAAACAGAGTTGTGTACAAAGATTTATGCCGGATTTAAAACAAATCCACTCAATATGAGGATTTATTTTTGTATGGGAAATCTGGTAAATTTTGGCCGGATTTAGCTAATAAAACCTGATAATGGGCTAAATCCGGATAATGATGTCATATCTAAATGACCTAATAGATACGTGTGCAAAGAAACACTCTGATCAAGAATTTCTTTGGCACTACCTAAACTCGAGCAACTTCACTTGCAAACAAAACCAAATCTTTCCCACTGCTATGCGGTCGTCGATTCTCGACGAAAAAGCACACAAAGACATAAATACAACTAAGACTAGACAAAATGCATGCAACAAAAAAATGTTTACGAAACTTTGTATAGAAACATTACCCTTAACAGGTTGCAGTTAATTCAAAATCGCAACCAAGGAGGAACATTTCATGTAATGGTATCAGAAACGAAATTTATGAATTCAAGGATCTATTCAAGAATAATTCTATGTCAATTGGATCGCTGAATTCGGTTAAATACGTAAAAATGTATAAAAGAAAAAATGTTATATCACCATATCGTGATATAACATTATGTTAAATTCAAAAGCCATTCACTGAAGAATGATAGCAAAAAAAATGTCTTATCTTGTTGTATTTATGTCTTTGAAACACATTACTAATTTGTTGGTATTGCATACTACAGCATAAATATATTAAATGTCGTATTGAATTCGACACTAACGTTACAGCCCAGTTCAGTCAGCTGGGTATTGCTGCAAACGGGGTATTTGATAGTGTGCCAAAAAGATCAGTGACATCCTATAGAACTTGTCATAACAAAAAAACGTAATTTTAGAGGTAAAAATTGTCAAATCGCCATTATTGTTTTTTTGGACAAAAATCGTCACTTATGGCAACACCGGTCGGCATTTACGACGGAAAATCGACTTATCGATTTCCTTTTTAATCGAAAGTCGTCTTCGATTTTTAGACTTCTCAAATCAAAAAGTCGACTAATCGTGTAATCGAAAGTCGACTTGCGTATCCCTATTTTTTAGGGAAATATTTCAGCAGGATATTCGTACTCAGACAACGAAGCGAATCGATTTTTTCGGCGGCGGCGGCTCATTACTTGTAAGCCCACGGCGGCGGCGGCGCGGCCATTTTTGTCGGCGGCGGCTGAATTTCGGCGTATTATGTCAAAAGCAAGAACGTTTTCAGACGATAAGGTTTGACTGCTCAAAAACGTGGTTTCCGTTTTGACTCTCATTCGTAATTTCCACATCTAGTGTTGCGTTTTTGAAGTCATTTTATACAAGCGTACTTTTTGAACAAAAAGAAGTACGGTTTTACATAAACGTACCAAAAATATTTATGTGTGTATTGTATTTTAACATTTTAAAATAGAGTAATTCTTGTAAATTTCACAAAATCAGGAAAAACGAATGGGTTAAAATTGTTAATAACGAATTCCGTAATAATTGTTAACACCTGAGGGTAAGAAGATTCCTGCTTTACTGCGTAAAATTCATACATTTTTTATTTCAAAACATTTAACAATCACGATAAAATAAAAAATAAATAAATTTTACAAAATCATAACATGTACATGAACAAATTTTTACATAAATTTATTTCATTAACTAATTTATTAAAAAAGTACCTATGTACGTTTTCGTTCAATTAATTCCACATTTTGTTTCAACACTGGCACAATTTGCGAATGAGAACCAAAACGGACAACGCGTTTTTGAGCAGTCAAACCGCATCGTCTGAAAACGCACCAAATATTTCCTTTATGACGAGAACAAAGGAAGAAAACAACAATTTGTTGTGGCGATATAGCAGGGGTAAGCAATGGGGCTCCCATTTGTAATTGTGTGCGTACAACTTTCTCACACACACAATTTAACTGATTGAAAAAACATGGCACTCACACAATGACACCCCGTAAAGTATGCAATAGAAGAATATGTTGCACACCATTGCGATATAGTCAAATGACTAGCCAACACCACTATAAATTCGGAAAAAAGAAAACAACAAGCTCAAACAAATGAATGGAAAGAAGAAATAGTTAGAAAAACGAAAAAACGTGATATGATTTTCCAATACTTTGGAAAAGCATCCAGAATTTCATAATTAATTGAAAAAATATCGGCGCACGCGTCTCCACTTAAGTTGACGGCGGCGAATTTTAGCCGATTTTAGCCGATGTAGTCGGCGGCGGCTGAACCCTTAAAAAATGAGGAGCGGCGGCGCGCCGCCGATTTAAAATCGACTAGCTTCCACGTCTGTTCGTACTGTAGTGAAATTTATTCTTATTTAAATGCAGCAAATACAATAAAAAATGTCAGATGACGAATCTCTGTCACTGGGACAATATAAATTAAAAGATACCACTATGTGGACGCAACGTAAACAATCTTCCACATCGACCAACAACTACGACGACATGTTTGGTTTGGAACATATGGAGGAAAACTATAGTGTTGAAACAACTGCTATCCATCGTAAACTCCAGAGTAAAATGGAAGCCCTGCGAATACTTCGCAAGGAACTGGAGAAATTTCGTACAGAACGTGATCAATTCAAGTTAATGGCTGAGACTCTTCAGCTGCGTTATGCGGCCTTGAGGCGGAATAGTAGTTTCTCGGATTTAGCCAGTGATGTTAGTATTGGAATGTCAAATGGTGGTGGAAAGACAAATGTGGCAAAGATTCTACACGAATCAAGAGAACGCAATATAAAACTAACAACAGAGGTGGAGGCATTAAAACAAAAGTTATGTGAAGTTCAGGGTGACATTGAAGTTTTAAGAAATCAAAAAGCCACCGGCAACACGGCGGCAGAGTGTAAAAAAGATTCTAAACAAAATGGAAAGGACAACAAGGAGGATGTCATACTTGACGGTTGCTCAAAGGAAATGTTATTGCAGTGGAAACAAGAGCGCTCAAATTTTATTTGCCATTTGGAACAATTAAAGAAAAAAGTATGAGGAACGCTAGTGCCTGTTAATTCGTCAATTTATAATTGCTATAATTATTTATTTTTCAGAATGCTCAATTAGCTTTTGATTTAAAGGCGGTCATCGATGAAAAAGAGGAATTGACCAACGAAAGAGATGCCTATAAATGCAAAGCTCATCGGCTAAATCATGAATTACAGGTGGCATTAAAGGCTAAAGAAACCCACCCAAAGGTAAGAAAATCAGGGCATAATTTTATGAATACCCCCGCCATACTCATTGGTTTGTGTTTAATTATGTACAGTAGTAATTTGTTTCGTCTACGTAGCTGTTGTTAGTTTCCATATATTACACTACCTAAAAGTGGAATCCATGATTCTATAAGAACCACATCCAGAAAATGTCAGTGTCTTTGCAATGCAATGGATTTATGCATCGTTTCTTTCTGTGCCAAAATTGACATACACTTTTGGCCAGTACCTGCCAGTTTATGATAGGATTATATCGGGAACCAGTAGTTGGAGCAGTTACAAGAAGGACTAAGGTCCTTCATAATTGGTGGTGTCCCCGATCTGATTGTTTTATTTATTTTACTTGCAAAAGTTTAAGTTTTGTCCATTGTGAAATACAGTTGTGTGAAAAATAATAAGGACACTTCAATCCATAACCAAGATAACGTAGAATACTGACTAAAAAGTGAAAATGATTTTAGTTTATAAAATTTATTGTTTTCTTAAAATCTTTGTGTTTATTTCAGCTTTAGTCCATATTTTGTTGTATTCAAGTATTTGAATAACAACAAAATGTTTTACAGTGGATATGAAATTGATTAGTTTAGATTAGTAGCAAAGAGGACATAAAAACAGTGGTGGATATAAAATTCTTTAGTTCGACTCAAATTGTAGGGTAATCAGTTTTAGGGCCATATAGCAAATTTCTCATTTTGTTTAATTTGCTGGATGGGCTTATTGACCTGTTTATCGATACAGAGTCGGCGGAAAAGGGAACTGATGAAGTTGTTTGGTGACAACTGAAACTATAGTATTCCCTACCCTCCGCCCGCAACTAATCAATTTCATATCCACTGTAAAACATTTTGTTGTTATTCAAATACTTGAATACAACAAAATATGGACTAAAGCTGAAATAAACACAAAGATGTAAAATTCTGCAGTCCAACAATAAAAAACGCCAACAACAATAATAGGCATCAGCACGGCCTTGTTGATCAATGCGTAATGCAAAAACAACAACTTTCTCGTTGTTTTACCCCCGCTTATTGAAGCAACACTCCTATGTTCGTATTCTTTGCAAAGCAAAGACGACATAAAAACAGTGGTGGATATAAAATTCTTTAGTTCGACTCAAATTGTAGGGTAATCAGTTTTAGGGCCATATAGCAAATTTCTCATTTTGTTTAATTTGCTGGATGGGCTTATTGACCTGTTTATCGATACAGAGTCGGCGGAAAAGGAAACTGATGAAGTTGTTTGGTGACAACTGAAACTATAGTATTCCCTACCCTCCGCCCGCAACTAATCAATTTCATATCCACTGTAAAACATTTTGTTGTTATTCAAATACTTGAATACAACAAAATATGGACTAAAGCCGAAATAAACACAAAGATGTAAAATTCTGCAGTCCAACAATAAAAAACGCCAACAACAATAATAGGCATCAGCACGGCCTTGTTGATCAATGCGTAATGCAAAAACAACAGCTTTCTTAAAATGTTAAGAAAAGTTTTATAAAAACATTTTGATTGTTTGTAAACATATTTTATTTATCTTTTATATTTCATACGAATTGACGTAGTTTGGTGTGTGCGAAAAAATAAGGAACTTCATGACATCTTTTAATATGAACCAAATTTGAAAGAAATTTATGCAGGTTTTTACTAAATAATGGTAGATAAAGCGTTTCAGTTTCATTAGTACTTTGTAGACGAGCTATTGTTTTCTAAAACGGCAGCGCATCGTCTTAGAATTGAGTCAACCAAAATTTGGCACTCCTGTACTGGTACCGCGTCCCACGAACCTGTATAAATTGCCAAAAGTCGTCATAATTTGATGGACACTTTCCCCTGCTGGATCTTATAACTTCGTTCCTCAAACTTTCAATCGGGTTCAAATCAAGGGATTGTGCGGACCATTCTAACAACTTAACTTAATTGTCCTGGAACCCCTTTTTATACCCTACACCACCTTGTGGTAAGGGGTATTATGTCTTTGTGCATTAGTTTGTAACATGCAAAAGGAAACGAGATAGACCCATAATTCTTTTTAGGGATATACATAGAATCACTTTCTGAGTCGATTTACGCATGTCCGTCTGTCCATGTATTTTTGTAAACACAGTACAGGTCGCATTTATTGTCCGATTCGCATGAAAATTTGGGAAGATAGTTTTTTTGGTGCACGAAACACGCTATAAATGTCCGATTCCAATGAAATTTGGAATGTGCGACGGAATTTAGTCTAGAAATAAGTGTGCCAAATTATATAGAAATCGGTTCAGATTTGGATATAGCCCCCATATATATTTTCGCCCGATTTAAGAAATTTGGTGCACGAAACACGCTATATATGTCCGATTTCAATTAAATTTGGAATGTGCGACGGTATTTAGTCTAGAAATAAGTGTGCCTATTTATATAGAAATCGGTTCAAATTTGGCTATAGCGCCTATATATACTCCCGGCCGACTATATATGTACGATTTCAATAAAATTTGGAATGTTTGCCGGGATTTGGCCTAGAAATAAGTGTGCCAAATTATGTTGAAATCGGTTCAGATTTGGATATAGCTCTCATATATATTTTAGGCAGATTTGAGGTATTTGATGCACGAAACACGCTATATTTGTCCGATTTCAATGAAATGAATGAAATGTGTGACAGTGGTTAGTCTAGAAATAACTGGCAAATCATATCGAAATCGGTTCAGATTTGGATATAGCTCCCATACATATTTTCGACCGATTTGAGGTATTTGATGCACGAAACACGCTATAAATGTCCAATTTTTATGAAATTTGGACTATGTGACGGAACTTTGTCTACAAATAAATGTGAAAAATTATATCAAAATCTATTCTGATTTGGATTTAGCTCCCATATATATTTTACATGTTCACATTGTTGTAGGGTATTATATAGTCGGCCCCGCCCGACTTTGATCCTTTCCTTACTGGTTTCATGTTGCCGTGTTTTTCTTAGACCAAGCGATGTGATTTCTAGCAATTTGTATTATTTGTTGAATATTTTTATACCCTACACCACGATTAAAATGATACTTTTCTGACAATATGAGCTCTAATGTGGACACCAAAGATGGTTTTACGAGTTGTTGATGCGTCAAAATTCATATTTAATTCGTTTTTTATTTGTAATGATGTGGTAAAAGGATATTTTTTACTCATCGAATAACGCGTCTTATTATTACAGGTGTAATTTTTGGTGTTCTGCCACGAGTTTCTTTTTTGAAGTCCACTTAAGTCCATCCTCCACCATTGTTTTAAAATCCCAAGTTTTTCCTGTAATTTTTCTATATGAATGTCCTTCTTTATGTAAACATTTAGTGATTTCTCGAGTAGCGTCATTACAACCCGTACCCATATTTAAAAAAAAAACATTTAAAACATTTAACATTTAATGAATAGAAATTAATTCATTTTAAACTTGTACTTACAGGAAGGCATCACAAAAAATAATAGCAATTTATTTTCATTAAAACGAAAAACTGTCATTATTTTTCACAACAGAAATCGCGTATTTTACGAAAAATATTTGTTTTGTATAAAAACAAAACAGAAATAAACCAAAATCGTAACGGAATTTCTTATTGCAATACATGTACATTTTCAAAAACAAATTTCCATCGCCAATTCTTCCATTTTACACATTTTAGGAGAGATCAAAGGGTAGTGAACGTCACTGTCCTTATTATTTTTCACATAACTGTATGGTATGTACATTTGTGATACAAGCTTCTGTCAGAGACAACTGCCGTTGCAGTCCTCGGGTTGGCTTTCTGACAACTCTGAATATTTTCTAGTAGTCCAATGTGATGCGCTAACGTGTGTATACCACTTTCGTATACAAGGCTGACATCCGTATCGTCATTTGCTTTGTGTTGTTTAAACTTCGTCAAAATATTTCAGTTGCACAGTCATGCATTTTTCCTCGAAAATGCAACTAAATGTATAAAAAATAAAAATGATATATGTTTGCTTCTGACCTGCGTTATAAATACGTATTTTTGACGTTTTGAAACACGTAGCTTCGCAGTTGTTAAATACAACGGACGTTAAGAAACCTAATACTTCGCAGATTTTCAGTCATTTGTAAAGTATCTGACGATACGGAAGACCGTCAAATACTCCTCATTGGAAATTATTTCATTTTTAAGCAAGTTTTGTTTAATTTGACATTTCATATTCGAACAGCTGGTGTGACACCACTACCTAAATAAAATTGTACCATGTTTCCTCTTGAGTATTTAATTCGTATTGAAAAAACAAATCCGTGAAAATCTCTTAAGACGCTACTAAAAAATTTAATTGGGATCATTCTTTTATTTCAGTTCCTTGATATTGATAGTATCATTTTGGAGAACAAGTACCTGAATGAACGTTTAAAACATATTGAAAGTGAAGTGGATTTAACTAAACAAGCCGTAAGCAAATACAAGGTAAATTCAATACATATATTTATTCGGTTTGGTTATAGTTTAAGCTAACAAAAACAAATTAACCATATTAACATTCTCATCCTTTAACACCAAAAGACCATGTTGGAAGCTAAACGTAAAAAAGGTATTATGAAATTAGGTGCACAAACACCAGTTAATGTCGATGAAAATATACTTTCTCATAAACAAGGTAATGGGATTTCAAAGTATTTTAATTTTCTCTTGCTTCGTGTTTTTAATTCCTTTCTAGCTATCTTTTTTATTTTTTTGTTTTTCGTTCCAACATTCACTTTTAGATTTTTTTTAATGTTCCACAAACATCTCGGAGGGAGCGAGTTAGACTTCTCTCCTATCAATCAATCATTTTAGCTCAATGATGTGGGGCCTACTGTTTATCGCCGACTCCGAACGGCGTGTCTTATGACACCACTCGTAGAGAAGTTTTATTTGGCTGAAATACTCAGGGTGTGTCGCCAACATTACACTGAGTGGTATTTTGCCACCATTGGAAATTTCATGTTGCCTGTCCTGGTACCGAACCGCAGACATTCTGAATGCAAGGCGGGTGCGCATACTATTGCACCACGCTGACACCCGTGTACTATAAAATGACTTCTATGGCATTCTAGTAGGCACATTTTCACCCATTATCATAACATTCAAACGCTTTGGATTTCGCGTTTCGGATGACGTCTGCAACATCGCTCATCGTAAATTGTGGTGGCATCCCCTCGACTCAGAGGACTCGTATACGGCGTAGAACACTCCTCTTCGCAGGTTAAAAAAAACATGCGTACCTTCTTTCCCGGATTCGAGAGTGACTTAACCATTACCCACAATTTACTTAATTCTGTACCAATGTTATAGTACGGCTTTTTTGCAGAGTTAACCCACATCATGAGGATTTATTTGAAGTTTGCGCTATGGAATTGATATTTGATTTGAAATTCAAACCCACTGGGTTAATCTGGTTAAGTGTAACCGGGTTATTACATTGCTTCTGGTGGTCTAGCCACTTTTTCCACTTATGCTCGCATACTAACCTGTTGATTTCAAAAGTAAATTCTCTGACTCTTGGATCTTCAGGGTTCATGCGACGAAGCTCATCACGCTAATTTTCTAGTCCCGTCGATTCTGCTTGGAAATTTGGTCTTATTTTGGATATGTAGCGAGCGGCAGCAGCTGTGATTATGTTCCGGAAAATTTTCTCAGCTACCCGAGGACCTAAGGAAATGGGCAGTTCTCTGAAACGGTGATGGTAAATTTTCTGAACCCCTGCCAATCAGCTTTTCCAAGCTTCAGAAAAATACGGCGGTCGGAGGTTATGAAGTCGGATGTTCTACTAACGGAGGCGATGATCGGAATACGGTCTGAGCCAAGGCAAAACAAAGATGATGTCTGGCGAGCTATGGCCATCTCCTCTTATCGTCATAGGAGCGTCTTTGTTCACGGGAGAGCCTTTGTTCACTGTGGTCATTGTCTGGGACGAAATGCCAAAGCTCATGATGAGCATTTTAGTCCCCTTGTCCTTCAAAAGCGGCGGTATGTACACATTAAGCAACTCGACCTACCTGTTTCGTGGATCGCGGCGGCCACGATGTTCCTCCGACTCATATAGTTTACTATTCCAATGACTTTGTTCCGGAGACCGTTGCAATTGAATTGCAGCAATGATGCATTTTCGGGGCACTGAACAACAAAATGTGGTGTTAGATGCTGTGTATGTTGTTGTTGGGGAAACTGTGGGGAAGACTCGACGACGAAGTTGGAGACACGCTGGGACATGATCTGGCGCAACAACTTGACTCCTATCCAGCAGTTCTGGAGTCGGCTAAGACCAGAGCAACCTCGTAAGTGCACCCATTTCCTGAATTCATTACATCTGACCAATGGTGACCTATGGTGGATGTGGATTTGACAAACAGAACAAATCCATGGCCCGGGGTTCTTCTATCCCGGCAAGGACCAAAGGAGCTCGGAGCAGGCATTCCCGGCTACATTGCCGCTCCCATGGTAAAAAAATATACGAACAGAAACAAATACTTGTTGATGTGGCGGCCCTTGGTCGAATAATCCTCCAAGTCAATCCGGTGCATAGAACCGGGCACCGTGGGATTGACTTGAACTACTCTGGTTTGTTGTTGTTGTTGCTTATTATGAGCCCGATTATGAATGATAACTCCCCGTGAGTTTTCTCACTTTCTGCTTTAAGTTAAAACGGCAGAAAGGCAAAACTCACGGGGAGATGGCATTCATAATCATAATAATTGTTCCACAAACATCCCAGATGGGACAAGGGAGACTTCTCTCATATGAATGAGTGCACCCCGATTCATATTATCTCAATGATATGGGACCTACTGTTTATTGCCGAGTCCGAACGGCATGTCCTAAGACACCACTTGTAGAGAAGTTTCATCTTCGCAGTCCATGTCGTAAACATAGTGGCCATAAAATTAGTGGCGGATTTTTGCATATTCCTCGAGCAGAAAAAGGTGGTAAGATCGATCGATCGTTTTGCACTCAAGAGGACACTTCGGCTTGGTTCAAATTTTCAAATACATAGTTCCCCTTTTTATAGTAACTCTCCGTTCTTTGATGGTTTTTAAATTTTTACCGCAGGTTGTTTTTATACCACAAAGACCACATGCTACGTGAAATATTTTTGTGTAGATTTTCCTTCCGTGATATATTCATTTTTTTAATTTGTATAATTTTTGGTTTTCTTGTTATCCCCTTTACTTTTCTTTTATCTTTGTTTGTTGTTGTAATTAAATTACTTGTTATCATCTTTATTAAAACGTTTAACTTACCTTTTGCAGTTAAAAATCTACTGGAAAGTGGCATTGACTTACCTACAAAAACTGAAACCATTCAAGATTTGAAAACGTTATGCCTGACCTTGCTGGATAACTTGAATGATAAAAATTTGGCATTGAATCATCAAAAGAAAACCAACAAGTGAGTTATATTTGCGGAATAAACATTTATTTTATTATTTATTTTCATTATTTATCTTTTTATGTTAAGGATTCTGGCTACAAAAATAGCTGAACTGGAACAGCGAATGAAGATTCTAGCTGGTATTGAAACTTCGAATGATGATGACGGGTTCTCTCCCTCTGAGTTTCTATTAAAAGGTTATTGTCCATCCAAGGTTGATGCCGTTGCCAATTCGAAATCGGACAAAAATGAAGATGACGAAACAAAAATTAAACGCAGTGGTGGTGTGTCCTCAGCTACAACAGCACGTAGCACCACATCATGTGGTGGTGAAAGTCATGTTACCGAAGATTCGGGTACCATGTCTTCGGAAAATGAAGAATCCATGAAAATGCCACTGGCCACAAATTCAGATGATGGCATGTCTTCTCTGTCAACTGAGTCGGGTAGAAGTATTTTATCCTCTGAATATGATATTACCAATAATAATGATGTTGTCGGAGGAGGTATGGGTGGTATAAACCTTAATGATTTTACAGATGCCGCACTGTATGCATATAAAACAGCTTCCTCAACATCGGGTTCGGCTGCTGATCGTACAATAAAACAACAAGGTAAAGATAGTAAACGGCCAGTATTACCACTTCCCAATTCCATTGTCCAGGAACGTAATGATGATTTAAAAGATCTACCACCTGAACTGGCGGCCTTAGTACAAAAGGCTTTACATGAGTTGGATTTAAGAGATTTTGATGAAGTAGTTGGTGGCGTCTGCGAAGATGTTGGTGTCGAGGCCAAAGAAGATTTGTCCATGAATTTAGAAACCGAAGCCGATGAATTGTTAGAAGATGAACTAAACAGTGAAGATGGTGCAATTGGTGGATGTTCTAGTTTAATAAAGGCCAATTAAAGCATAGTTGTTATTATTAATTTCTTTCTTTCCCTCTCATATTTCAATTCACATTTACTTTACTAACAAAATCAAACCAAACAGTTCATATCAATTATGAATGCATGAATACAAAACTAACCCACTTTTTTCCAATATCCTATTATATCTTGTGCTCTGTCATGTTTCCCCCTAATACACATATTTAGAGCAAAAGACCTCTAATCAAAACAACCAACAAACAATATATTTTCTAGTCACTGTTTTATAAAGTGGGGAAATAAAACACCCCACAAAATGAAATTAAAAAAAAAATGAAATAAACTAAAAATATTTAACTGCCGCCCTTTTCACACTATGAATAAAGAACAAATCTAAAATCAAACCAAAAAAGTTTAAAAAGTACCTTTTACAACAATAACAACAACTCTCACACATTTATATCAATCACTTTCAATCTATCAATTTTTCTGCAATAATTTGTATACAGTGGAATGTCGATAATTCGTACTCAAACATCTTAAATAATTTATAATAATTTGTAAGTGTGTAGGGATTCGAATTATCGTGATCCTACTGTACATTGTTATTTATTGATTCGTAATTATTATTGCAGCATCAGTTGGTTTTTCTATTTTTCGAAACAGAAATCTATAGACGAATATAAGCTTGTGAAAACCTAGTAAAAACCACAAACAATAATCCTCAAAACGTAAAAAAAAACAATGCAACTGATGATGAATAAGATGAAGCAAACGGCTTAAAACATATTTATACATAGATTGTTAAAACCACATATAAAAATAAGACTAAACAAAAATATAAATTAATGAAAGAATGAAGAAATAAAGGTAATAAACGTTATAAAATAATCGATGGCTACGTTTTACTTTGGTTAAACAATATTTTGATTTTAGGTAATTAAAAAGTCTCGGGCCTAACTGGATTCAAAAATCATTTGCCCGTGTAACAAAAATTTCCATTATCAAATTAAAAATCTACTTTTCAATATATAATATTACGATTTTACTTTTTTCTTTTATTTTCATTTTTAATTAAATTATATATATAAAAAATAAATTATTTTAAATTATTGTTTGATTCGTTTGATTGTTGTTAAAACTAATATACACACATATTTTCTTACAACAAATTTTTGGTACATAAATAAAAAATCTATATAGTTGTGCTTCCAATTTTTAAACCAACGCCTTCACATCATCCCAACGTAAAAATTGCACTTAATCTGAAATTAAACATAAAACAAACAATGGAAACAAAACAAAAAATAAATATAAGGAGCACAGTGGACAAGTTTAACAGTTAATTGATATATGAAAACATACTAAAAATGATGAAAGTGACAAATAGCTGTATTGAATGTTAAAAAGAAAAAAGAACACTGATTACACTGTTCAACATTTTTATGGTAATCTTGTGCAAACAATTTGAACTGAGGTTTTTTGAAAGTACAGACCCAAACGACAAAAACTCTAGTTGGGGTTTGTTGTGTCATGTCCAGCTTGGATTTTATGGCCCCATCTACATACATATGTTCCCACAACATCCCTGAAGGGACAAGGGAGACTTCTCTCATATCAATGAGTGCGCGCCGGTTCATATTGGCTCAATGATATGGGACCTACTTTTTATTGCCGAGTCCGAACGGCGTGTCTTACGACACCACATGTAGAGAAGTTTTTCATGGCTTAAATACTCAGGAAATTTCGCCGGCATTCGCTGAGGGGGAATTTTGCCACCGTTGAAAATTTGATGTTGCTTGGCCTGGGATTCGAACCGCAGACCTTCTGAGTGCAAGGCGGACGTGCTAACCATTGCACCACGGTGGCCCCATCTAAACATGGTTAAATATTATTACGGTTGGCGTTGTATCCAAAGGTGGAAGCTGACGTGTCGTAACGACTTTTTGGTATTATGAATGTATTATGGTCCTGATGAAATACCCTCCGAAATTCTTAAATTAATAGATGGAGAAAACGTTGATATATTAGTTACTCTTTTTAATTATATATATGACACCGGCCAATACCCACAAGACTGGCTAAAATCAATCTTCATAACCATCCCGAAGAAGAAAAATGCAAAGAAATGCGATGAATACAGACTTATAAGTATAATGAACCACGTCTTGAAAATTTTCCTAAGAATTATTCATAGAAGAATTTATGCAAAATGCGAACTCCATATGGGCCAGTCACAATTTGGTTTCAAAGAAGGAATGGGTACCAGAGAAGCTCTACTCAGCATACACTCGCTGATCCAAAACTGCCGTGATGTGCAAAAAGATGTTTTTATCTGTTTCATAGATTATGCTAAAGCTGTATCAAATCCAGCACCATAAACTTATTGATATACTTGTATCAATCGGTATAGATGGAAAAGAAATTCAATGTATAAAAAATTTGTATTGGAACCAGACTGCATGTATTGTTGTTAACGGCGAACTCACCGACGAAATCAGCATATCGAAGGGCGTCAGACAGGGATGTATATTATCGCCACTTTTATTTAATATTTACTCCCAAAAAATATTTACAGAGGCCTTGCAAAATGAGAAAATGGGAATACGAACAAATGGGGTTCTAATAAATAACATACGATATGCAGACGACACGACAATCCTAGCAAGCAGTATAAATGGCCTACAAAAAGCATTAGACAAACTTACAACCGTAAGCGAACTATATGGGCTTAAAATTAACATCACAAAAACAAAATACATGATTATCAGCAGAAAGAACATCTATAATAACACATCGCTGACAATTCACAATACAGAAATTGAAAGAGTAACTACGTTCAAATATTTGGGGGTTTTGATAAATGACAAATGGGACGTATCACATGAATGGGCCGATTCCGTACAGCGAGGCGAGTCATGTCGCGTCGTCTATCGTCTCTGTGACAAAATTTAAAAAATGCACTACGTACAGCGATAGAAAATAATCGTCGATAAAAAGTTATTTTTATTTTATTTTTATTCGTTAGTAAAAATGTACGGCGACAGCTAATTTGTTGTCGCCGGAAAATGAACATTTCGGCGACAAAATTTGACGACGTCAGGCGATATTGCCATACGGAATCGAAAAATTGCATGTGGCAACGCGACACGACTCGCCTCGCTGTACGGAATCGGCCCAGAAATTCGATGTCGAATAGAGATGGCCAGAGGAGCGTTATATAAATACAATAAGCTACTAACAAGCCATGATATCGGAATTCAAACCAAAATCAGATTTGTGAAATGTTACGTATGGTCCATACTACTATATGCAGCAGAGACATGGACAATTAAAGCCAAAGATGAAAAAAAGATAGAGGCATTTGAATTGTGGATATATAGAAGAATTTTAAAAATACCCTGGACCGCTCGAATAACGAACAATGAAGTCTTAAGAAGAATGAACGTGGATCGACTATTGATTAAAACAATAAAAAATCGAAAAATCTATTATTTTGGACACATAATGAGAAATGACAAATACCAACTCATCCAAAAGATTCTTAAAGGGAAAATTGAAGGAAGGCCCAGCAGAGGAAGAAGAGAACTCTCCTGGTTAAAGAATATTCAAGACTGGACTGGCTACGACGATGAAAGGACTTTGTTCAGGGCGGCCAAAAACAGAGAACTGCCGACTATATAAATAAATAAAATTTAAATGTAAATTGAAATGTAATTCTTTTATTGTAAAACTATTTAATGTATGATCGCTTATATCCGAACAACGGATGGGCAAATAAAAGAAGAAGAAGAATGTATTTGTACAAATAAAATATACATTTTTAAAGAATTCTTTTTGACACAAAAATGAATTGAATTGTTAGTAGATCATTTTTAAAGTTTTAATCCAGAAAAAGAAAAACCAATCCAACAATTTTTACAATCAAAATAAACATGGTTAAATAAACATGGTTAAATATTCACCCTTATTACGGTTGGCGTTGTATCCAAAGGTGGAAGCTGACGTGTCGTAACGACTTTTTGGTATTATGAATGTATTTGTACAAATAAAATATACATTTTTAAACAATTCTTTTTGAAACAAAAATGAATTGAATTGTTAGTAGATCATTTTTAAAGTTTTAATCCAGAAAAAGAAAAACCAATCCAACCATTTTTACAATCAAAATAATGGTTTGGCGTAGATGTTTGTGCAGTGGTTGGCGTAATCGTTGTCGTCGTGTTATTTTTTGGTACCACGAAACATTTACGACAACGACAATTTTTTCTTACACAAAATTAAAAAAAAAAATATTTGCTTAATCGTAAAACAAATTGCTTGAAATAATCTTTTGTACAAGAATTAAGAAAATTGCTTTGCATGAATTGTTAAATGAGGACTCTAACGGATTTTCTATAGAAAGTTCGTCATCTGATAAAACACGAGTTTATTCTTACGAAAATAAGGGTAGTAAAATTTTGTATTTCTTTTAGTTGTTTTCCAATATATTTAAATAATTATTGCCTAAAAATTATTTTGAAATTTATTTTATTTTTATGTGCTGTCGTTAACAAAATCGGCCCTACTACCTACCATAAATACTACCCACCCTAATGTCTCATTACTGCAGTAGAGACAACAACACCATACACATATCACTTGTATTACCTATTCCTGGGGAGTTACTCTGTATTGCGATGCGTTTGCGTTTGGTATTTTGTTAGCGCAAGATATTTGCGTTAGCGTACGATTTTGACATACGTTTTTTTATTACAGATTGCGGCAATGCCAGAAAGGAAAAAGGAACAAAAATAGTTGCGAAAGGACATACGAAAACGAATTAGAGACGCATTTAATTTCCTTACGCATCGCAATAGAGAGTAACCCCCCTGATTTGTACTACCTCACTAAAAGGAATGTTGAGTTCAGTGTATTTCCTGTAGATTCGCCTTACAAATAATTCTCATTCACTCCGTAAACCCAAAGGGATAAGGTGTTGGGATTTCGTCGCTGAATTTTTGGAGTGTTGGCGTTAAAAGAAGTACAAGATAAGATGTGTGGCATTGACCGCAGTCACTTAAACCGAATCTAAAAACGGCGTTCGCTCCTGCCGATCGTTCGCTCCTTGCACTTCGTTCGCTCCTGCCGATTTGTTCGCTCCTCGCGATTCGTTCGCTCCTTGCGATTTGTTCGCACAACCGAGTATCACCATTCACCCGAACGTCACCCAGTCGAAAACCGATCGTTCTGTCGAGCCGAGTATTGCCAAGCGAAGTATTGCCGACGACTGCATCCGATTACCACAGAGCCGAGCAACACACCAGACGACTGCCAACGAACCGACAGTATCCGACGGCATCCGATTACCCAGAGCCGAGGAACACACCCGACGATTGCCAACGAGCCACCAACAACCGAATACCACCGTGCCGAGCAACACACCCGACGATTGCCAACGAGCCACCAACAGCCGAATTCCACTGAGGCGAGCCACACATCAGACGACTGCCGAGCCGAAAAATGTAAACTACGCCAACGACACTTGCATGTCTACGACTACGCCAACCGTAATAAGGGCGATTGACTTTTTAAAGCAATTCGGGGCTGTATCTCTGAAACACTGCAAATCTTCTTCTGACCTCTGAAGCAAACTTGTAAATAAGGACAAGAAATTAAATATTTGGAAAAATAATGAACTCGAAAAACTGCTTTTATTGCTTTAAATCTTATAATATATCTAAAAATTCCATAATTTGTATACATTTCGCACCATATCTCCAAAACTGTTAAATATTTAATAATATTTTCTTTTGGAAAAATATTTGCTGGAATGTAAAACACAACAGAACATGCCATTGTTGTAAAATGCATCTATCGCGTTGTTTTTAGTAAATTTTTTTAACTACAATTTAATAAATATGTCAATGATGTGTAAAATCCCAAATGCGAGAGTAAACTGCTCGTGTGGACAGTGTTTGAAGTACGTGTTGAAAAAGATGTGATACAAAATACCGCTGAAACAACATGAAATAAGCATTTTAGAGTTTTAGAATATTTCGAAGAACATTATTTTTGCACATTCACATTCTACTCCTAATAGTTTGGCTGATATTAAACAGAATTCATCAAATTATGTAAAATTTTCTATATTTTATCGATTTTGGTGCCCTAGATGTAGTTTTTTATTTGTCTGTTCAACTGATAAGTTCTACTAGTTTGGGGCTACAATATTGCTAAAGACAGCAAGGCAAAATTCCTATTCGTTGCTGAGATAAAGGTCCGATAAATGCAAACAAATGTAGTTTTAGCCCGGCCATAAAATCCGAATTGGATCTGACTGGACAAAAACCAAATAGGGTTTCTGTAGTCTCAATCTGTACATTCAAAAAAATCATACTAGAAGTTGTTTGTATTTTCAGTGTTGCATGGTGTTATTATACCTAGGATTTTGTATCTATTCATACAATCATTAAAGGTACACAATTTCTGACTGACAATGGATGTGAACAGGTTGGTCGGTTAACATAATCGGAACAGTGGTTAAATCATTTGAAGAGTTGCAACATTGAAGTCGGAATAAGTGAATTGTAGGCAACGATTAAGTCACTCTCGAACCCTGGAAGGAAGGATGATAGGACCTCAGACACGTTTGGCAACGTTACATCGGCAGTACTACGTCGCATTAGGTCTCTTCTGCTCAGGACTATGTTGCGAATGTCATCAGGAAAGCTAAATCATCCAAAGCGTTGGGCCCTGATGGAATCTCCATGGTAATGCTGAACCAGCTGGATGTGCCGGGAGTTCTCAACCTGTCGCTAGCCACCCACATCATTCCCGAAGTCTGGAAAGTGGGTAGGGTAGTGCCGCTACTGAAGCAAGCAAAGGTGAATCGTACAGACCGATTTCGCTTTTGTCGCCCGTAGCAAAGACCCTTGAGGCTTTAGTTCTCCTCCTTATTGAGGCTGCGAGAAGCGGAACCGAAGCCAACCCAACCCGAAGTCCAGCTCTCCCTTACAATTCTTGATGAACTCTGCGCTTGAACTGTCCATAGTGAACTTCATCACCGTGCCTTTGCCTTCTGGATAGGATCTCACCAATTTCCAGCTATCAGTCTGGATGGGCCTGTTTTGCTTCCGGATCAGCTTCAACACCTGTGCCACATCCGAAGCTGGAGGTGGCACCCATGATGTAGCGGCTACTCTTGATGGGATCTCGGCGATGGGAATCGCAGCCAGCCTGCAGCCGTCCCACAGAGCGCCAGAGCTATTTACTGTTTGGGTGAGGAAATCACGCGATTCCTCATCCTTGCTGTTGATAACTTTGACACCCTTGTATACGGATGCCCTGCCGAAGCCGGTCTTCCTCTCATCCACATCATCGGAAGTAATGACATTCCTCAGAAGACCTTCTACCAGCAACCAGTGATCGTCACTGATCCTACCTTCAGGGTCAGTTCTATCAATGATTGCCACCAGAAGGTCATCTGGGGCCGTCATTCTTGCAGGCCTGCGTGGCTCATATGGCTTCTCTCTAGCAGGTTTAGGAAGTTTTTGGCCCGGGCTGCCTTTACAGGCCCTCCCTGGTTGATCTCCCTTAACCGTCTGTCGGGCGGCCATTTTAGCATACGATGCCGGTCGATTGTCGGACTGGCGACCACCCAGCCTCTAGCATCTGGATGCGGATCCTCAGAAGACCTCACTCTCTTCATACCTGGTTGTAGTGAAGAAGTAGTCTTCTGACCGCTAGCCAGCTTTGAGGTTGAAGGGCCGTCAGTCCCATCAATCGCCCGACCTCCAGCAGAGCCGATATTCCCTTTCGGGCAAATTTTGTTGTTCCTCGAGGGGCTTGATTTGTTCCTCGTCACTGATACCGCAGATGCCTGTTTAACAGGCTTCCGTAAATCAGCGGCCTTGGAACATTTCCCGCCTATATTTTCCCCAGCAGCTCTTGTGGCATTCACCGGCGGGGTTGTCACAGTAGCTGGGGGCTGATGTGGCAACTCCTCCCGTGAATTCCCAATTTGCTTCTCCGACTTCGAGCACCATGTCGGTGGGGCCAGTGTGGTCCGGGTGTCTTCCCCTACCGCAGACACATTAGGGGCCTGCAAAGGGTTCGAACAGGCCGGCACTACTGGTTTTTGTACTGTGGCTGGTTCCGGGGAAGTCAAGCCAGTCGTTGGGCTGGCGCCTACCTCCGGATCCGGCCTCGGAATCCGGTCGATTGGAAGTGGAAGCTTCTCAAAATGAGGGTACTTCCTCTCAATACGCCTCAAGAAGCGGAGCTTCAACCTAATCTCCCGGAATTCCGCCGTGGAGACCTCACCTGGAGACTTGTCTACAAATCTAGAGCAGTAGTTAACTGCTCTTTTGTAGCCATGCTTATCCTTTCTCTCCCGGGCCTTACTACTCTTGATGGATGGGGAGGTGAGAGAATTTCCATTCTTCTCATCCATAGCCTCATCCACCAAGGCGTCCTGCCTGGGAAGAGTGGGTCTATCGGTCGCGACCGACGTAACATCCCCTGACGGAGTTACTCCCTTCCCATCCGGTTTTGTGCTCCCAGAAGCAACAGAGGGGGACATCTCCTTGTCCTTCTGAGATGGGATGACTGTAGTATCCATCTCATCATCCCAGTTGCTTATGGGAGAACTTTCCCGACTCAGGTGAAGGGACGCACTTTCCCTCAGGAGGTTGAGCAATTCCCTGCTCTGCGAGTTTATTGAGTCGCTAACTCTGTCCAGGGTCGGTGTGGAACAGTCGTCCCCGCCCAAATTTAGGTTAATTGCACTAGGTGCAGCAGTGTCCGTAGTCATAGCAGGGGTCGTTATCAAAGGGGTTTGGGTTTTTGTTGTTTTGTTTTTAATATTATCATCCATAGAAAGATTTTTAGATGGGGGAACTGAGTACAACCATGGCATAGCCCTCCACTACCATGATTGGAACTTGACAACTAAGCCTGCTACTCGTTGAGGTGCCCAGGTATCAACGAGGCTCCGTTATAATACAAACCTTAAACACCGATAGGCACGTGGTCGCTTAACACCCCGGTGTTAGGGGATCTCGAATTATTTTGGTAGGAGATCAGTAACCAAATATATGTCACTCACCCCAAAAGTACACTGTAGGATTTCAGTGTATTGTGTAGGTCTTCGACAAGGAGTGGATAACCTTTGGTCAGTCACAACCCCCCAGTTCAACACTAAAGAAATTGAATGAGCAGATTGTGGCGTCAAGCCCCCGCATCGCGCCAAGATTGTTATCCCCTTCGGGGGATTCATTAAAATTTTTATATGGTTCACACCATGTGTACAAAATTGAGATTTGTAAATAGTGACAGTCGTTATGTATAAAACATACCGTGTAGAAACCCCATAAGTGTGGACGCCAGTAGCACGTCGAATTCAGAAACAAGCAGGATGATTATGAATGTAAATGTGTTTCGTTTTTCTGCCGCTTCAACTTAAAGGAGCAAGTGAGTTGATATTCATAATTGGGCTAAGAAGTCCAAGTCCCTTAGAGTGAAACAGGGAGTTCCCCCAAGGCGTGGTGATATCTCCGGAACAGTTTAACCTTTACCTCTCCTGTATTTCGGGTGCCATTGGGCACCCCCGAAATGGTTCTGAGATGTATTTCTAACTACGTCACTGGTTGATTGTAGCAGAATCCCGACCACTAACTATGCCAACAATAGGGGTCACATTCGACAGCATGTTCATGTTGTCCGCGCATGCCACAGCTACCTGCGACAAGTTGAGATGCAGGAACTAGGTAGATTTTTCGAACAGTAAAATTACTTTTTTTTTCAAAAAAATATTTATGGATGAAAAAGGTAAAATTTTAAACAAGATTTAGTATATTATATATTAAGTCTCATCTGTCAGCAAATAAAAAACTTCTTCCCTTGAAAACTCCCCCTCCCCATCGATGGTAGGGGTATATTTTTGAAACCTAAATTTTTGTATACTTTTTAAATTAATTTTAATAATCAGAAAATCATTTCGCGAAGAGCTAGAAACATAATTTTTTCTGTGTTTGATACGGAACATCATAGACTTTAAATCCCCACAAGATTAAAAACGCACATTCACTCGTTTTGGGATAAATAAGCCAACATTATCAAAAATTTAGGTGTTCTATTCTACTGACGTGGAGTGTATATATATATATATATATATCTATCTATATATATATAAAAATGGTGTAAAAAATGTATAGTAATTCATAAAATGAGAACGGCTAGGCCGATTTCTGTAAAATTTTTTGTCAGTTATTCGAATTTTCGAGGAGAAGGTCTTTACGGAAGAAAATTTTGGAAAAGTCTCGCTGGAAAAGTCGGAAAATTGGAAAAATCGAAAATTGAGTTTTTGTACGAAATTTTATTCCTTAATAGCGAGACGAAGTTCGCCGGGTCCGCTAGTATATATATAAAAATGGTGTATAGTAATTTATAAAATGAAAACGGCTAGGCCGATTTCTGTAAATTTTTTTGTCACTTATTCGTATTTTCGAGGAGAAGGTCTTTACGGAAGAAAATTTTGGAAAATCTCTCTGGAAAAGTCGGAAAATTGGAAAAAATCGAAAATTGAGTTTTTGTATGAAATTTTATTCCTTAATAGCGAGACGAAGTTCGCCGGGTCCGCTAGTAAATTATAAAAAAACAAGTGAAAAAAGTGTATAGTCGGACGGAGCCGACCATGGGATACCCTATACCACTATCCCTGGACAGTCGCTCTCCACGGAACTTCTTTTCAATGATTGTGAAAATTTAATTATCAAATATCAGAGATGTAATGTATAATACTTATGACCAAAACCAAAAAGTTATCTAGCATGACAAAGGCATTTTTGTAGCAGGAAAGGAAAATTTAGTTCACACAAACTAAAATGTGATGAAACCCACTTATGTAGTACTACTACTTCCGTTGTTTAACCGCTACGTTATTGATATTTTTACCAATTTCACACAAAAGTTTCAGTCCATTTAACCCGCTAAGTATTATCTGATCTTCACGTTGGTTTGTACGCTTCTTCTTCATCATAAACTCAAACTTTGTTTAAAATTTTGCGGGTTATTATTTTGACATACAGAGCCGCTACAAAATTAGTTAAAATTTTGTTTTTGGTCCATTTCATCCCCTGAATATTTCACGATCATCACCAAAAACTAATCATTTCTATTCTGGCCCGAAACCAACCTCCTTAAACAATTCGTTACAATCGGTCCATAATTGCGGCCTTAAGCTTGTTTACAATTTGTATTGAACGGACACACATCGCTAAATCGCTTTATCTCGTCGAGATATGAATTTTGGCATACCAAATAAGGGGTCTAGGACGAATATTTCGTGGTGTTACATAAACTTTTGGAGAGACAATATGGTTTTTGTTCTATATGTCAATGGCTATATCAAAACGTGGAAATGTACTGACAAATTAGGGAGAAAAGTTATTATAGTGCCATAGAAGACTAAATTTCAGCAATATCTGTACGATAGTACGGCTAAAATCCTTAAAAACCCTAAAATCAGGAGATACCGTTCTACTGGGGCTATATAAAATATAGACCAGCGCTGACTAATTTCTGGAGGAAAGAGTAGTAGCCCCAAAGAAAACTATTTATGTATTAAATTACAACCATTTTTGTAGGATAATGCAGCTAAATCCCTGAAAACCCCCGAAAATCGGGCGGTACCGTTCTGAGGGAGGTAATCCAAAACGTGCACCAGTACTGACACATTTCCGGTAAAAAGTTTTGTAGGCCCAAAGAAGACTCAATACCACTATTCAAACATTTTTTCATCCAGTGTTCGAAATTTCGAATGTTCTGAGACACACTTCTCTCACTTCACGCCTCAAGCATTTTGTTCACTCCATTTACTCCTATTTTTGCGAATTTATTGGGGCTAAGATTCATTAGGACATTTAAAAAGAAGAGTACGCCCTAGTCCGTCCATAAAATACTCGAAAAATAAGCGTAAATGGGGGGTGAGAGGTGAAATGTGTCTCAGAACATACCCGCATGATTTTGTTAATCTTCTTTCAATTAGATCATTTTCAATATGTCCATTGCAAAGTATTGCTCTTCCTTTTCTTTTTTCTGTAATAATAATTCACATTGGGGGTTATCATGAATGAAATTTCCCAGTGAGTTTCGTCTTTCCACCGTTGCAACTTAAGGGAGAAAGTGCAAAAATTCACGGGGAATTGCCGTTCATGATAACCCCCATTATTTATATGTATGTATATCTTTTAGTTCTGTGAATTTCTTGAACAAGCCAAAACAACAGGTTTTTTTGGTTAACATTAAATTAGTAGTAAATTTATTTTATCATGGATGGTTTTTTATATTTCGAACACATTAAAGGATAATTTAAATACTAAAGAGTTATACTATAAAAATCAAATAAAATAAGAATATAATAAAGCTTTGAAGAAAAGGACACACATTCTTTCGTTTTATGTTGAAAGTTTGCGACACCTTAAAACATAAAGGATAATTTTGAGGGTGCGGGGAGGGGAACCTACTTAATTTGTAAGAATTTTAGGAGGAAACGAAATTTAAATGTTTTTCTGAACTTAAATGTATGTAAATTTTGAAAAGGATTCTTTAAGAATTAATACAAAATAGTGTCATTATTTATATGGTGGTGGTGGTGAACTAATTATTATATAAAATTAGTTCCAAGAAAAAGTAAGTATTAAATAAAATGTTAATGTCTTTGCGATTGTCTTTATATTATTTTTAATACTTCAAAAAATCCTTTCATATATAAATTAAAATTCATAAATAAAATTAAATATTAACATACACGTGTAAAAGTAAATGAGAAATAATGAATGATAAATTCGTTCGCAAATAAATATGATTAAAGATTATTATTTATAATTATGTATAATTTGTTGCTAAATTTTGTTTTGTTAATATTTTACATACAATTCTATTAAATGTATAGATTAATTTTCTAATTCTAAATACAATGAGACAATTCATTTATGTGAAATAAAAATGTTCTTAGTACAAAAACAATGCAGTAGATGTTTATAGTGACAAATGATGTGGGGATAATATTAGGGTGTTATGTTATAATTATAATTTATTTTATTTATCGACCTAAAGTATTCATTAAGGAGGAGTAGACGATACACACAAAATATCGATCACTTGTTTCATAATGCAAATATTTAGAAAACTAAGCTTCGACTTTTAAATGTCTTGCATAAAAATTGGCAAAATTTCTTAAAAACGACACAAGAAAACCATTCCCATTTAAATGTTGTTCCACCACACGTCTCCATTGGACTAGCGCCGGCGATGTGGTGGATGGCGATGATTTCGAATGTAATGAACTTTTACTATTACCAGCAATATCTATTGCTGGGCCACCATGATGATTAAGATGCACATGAATTTGATGATGAAGCGAGGGATGATAAACTGCACTTGTTGTTCCCGTTGCAGTCATGGCAGACAGTGGAATGATTTTAGTGCGCCGTTTTAGTAAATATCAGTTGATGAATGACATGTAATTGGTGAAAATTACATAATTTTCTACTAACCGTGCACACAATTCTTGTCTCACGGTGGCTGTAAATTTATTGGCCACAACTAGGGCCGTTGTTGTGCCAAATACTAAATTATACAATAGTACAATTTGGAAATTTCCCAGCCATTCGATGGCACCAAAATCACCCAGTAGATCGAAATTTGTAATGCCTGAAAGAAAAGAGAAAGAATGGAAGATATTTAAAAATGACTCAATGTTTAAGGTTTTTTTTTTAATTATTATCTTCCTTATAGTCGAATTGATAGCATAGTCCTGTTCACTATACAACAAATTATATATATTATACAACAAATTATATTATTATATTGCGGATTGGGCACATACAAAAAAGGCTAGTGGAAAAACACAATTGGAGACACTAAAATACCCCCTGTTGTTGTAACAGTGTTTATTATTGTATATTTGTGTTTTCGCTCTTCTGCTCAATCTGGCTCTGGGTATATCTCCAGATCCAAATCGCCACAAATTCTCTGAAGTTAGATTGGTAGGTTTGTCAGGGCAGTTGAATAGGTACAGTCCGTCGTGCGGGCCCATGACGCATACTGGGCAGATGTTTTGCACGGTGCGATCGATATTTGCCCTATAAGAATTTAAGCGACTGCAATATCCCGAGCATGGTTGAGCCAAAACTACTCTGGTTTGTCGTGGAAGCTGACGCTCCTCGGCTGCGATGGATGGGGATGTACTCCGAGGACTTTATTCACACTATATTTGCTTATGGTCTTAGCAACTGCTTCCGTGTTAATGCTATTTAAACCTGCTTGATATGCCTGTTGATCTAGGGGTTCTCTCCTGTATCGTTGGACCTCTTCCTCTAGAGAGTGGACATCCTTCCTGATGTGCCTGGGTGTTTCGGGTCTAACCACCAGATGGTGATTGGGATGGGTCTCACGGTTACACCCAAACAAGTACTGCAACGAAAGCATCTCATTGTGTTGCTGTACTGGAAGAATCTTTGTGTCCTCATGTCCACTGAAGACTTGAGGAGGCACCTTGTTGTTGTTCTTTGGGCAGCATTCTGACAAATTGAATCTTTCCCCATTGCCTATCACATAAATTCGGAGACCAAATTGGCGCCGCATAGCTTACCACAGACCGACCTGTCGCGTTATATGTGGTCAACAAGGTGCTGCCTTTAGGACATTGTTCCTACTTTTTAGTTTGTCGCAGATAGCTGCGCCATGAGGGCACGACGTGAACGTGTTGTTGAATGTGACCACCAGAATTTTGGGGCATTTTGTTGTCGGAATTCTGCTACCATCGATCACGACATTCAACTCTCTTCTCACCTGCGCCGTCCATGTGGTGAACAGAGTGGCCGCAGATTTCTTGGTGGATGTCTGCATATTCCTCGAGTTGAAAAGGTGGTAAGATCGGTTAAACAGGAGTTCTGTTTTTCACAGATGTCATTGCCTATCACATAAATTCGGAGACCAAATTGGCGCCGCATAGCTTACCACAGACCGACCTGTCGCGTTATATGTGGTCAACAAGGTGCTGCCTTTAGGACATTGTTCCTACTTTTTAGTTTGTCGCAGATAGCTGCGCCATGAGGGCACGACGTGAAAGTGTTGTTGAATGTGACCACCAGAATTTTGGGGCATTTTGTGGTCGGAATTCTGCTACCATCGATCACGACATTCAACTCTCTTCTCACCTGCGCCGTCTATGTGGTAAACAGAGTGGCCGTAGATTTCGTGGCGGATGTCTGCATATTCCTTGAGTTAAAAAAGGTGTTGAGATCGGTTAAACAGGAGTTCTGTTTTTCACAGATGTCATCAGGGAAGGTACCTGACGTCAGGATCGTACAATCATCCGCATACGTTACGACCTCGATGCCGTCTGGAGGGGGCGGAATACTGGAGAGGTAGAGGTTTAACAGTTCCGGAAATATTACCCCACCTTGGGGAACTCCTTGTTTCACTCTACGGGGTTTGGACTTCTTGTTCCTTAATTCCACGTACGACTGGCGTCCACACATATAATTAATTGCCCAACATTTCAGACTTTCCCGGAGGGTTGTCTGCTCAATGTCTTCAAATAGCGTGGAGTGCTTGACAGTATCAAAGGCGCCACCATTTCTGTTCTATCACACGGCTTATCCTGGTTGAGTCCTCGACAAATATATGTGGAGATAGCGTGCAGCGCTGTTGTCGTGCTGTGCTGCTTACGGAATCCATGCTGATGATCGGCAACTTGATAGCTATTCCTGATATTGGAGAGGATTAAGGTCTCAAGGGTCTCTGCTACGGGCGACAAAAGCGAAATCGGCCTGTACGATTCACTTTGCTGGCATCCTTGCCTGGCTTCAGGAACAATGAGGGTGGCTAGTGAGTGAGATGCTCCACTCCCGGCTCATACAGCTATTTCAGCATTACGATGGAAATTCCTTCAGGGCCCAACGCTTTGGGTGATTTAGCGTTACTGATGGCATTCGCAACATCATCCATTGTAAACTTTGGTGGTTCATTCTCGGCAGGAAGAAATCTGATGTGACGTTGTACTCATCTCTTCGCCCTGTCACTCCCTGGGTGCTCGACAAATTGTTGATTGAACAACTTGGACACCTCTTCGGGTCAGTCAACGTAACGTCGCCAAACGCGACTAACGTGACTGAGGTCCTATCCTTCTTCTTTCCAAGGTTCGAGAGTGGCTTAATCGTTGCCCACCATTCACTTATACCGGCTCCAATGTTGCAACTCTTCAGATGATTTAACCACTTGTTCCGCTTATGCTCGCCGACCAACCTATTAAGTTCCAGCGTCAGCACCCTGACTCTGGGGCTCGACGAAGCTCATCACGCTCATTTGCTAATCCCATCGCATCTACTGGGAAGTGATGATGATGTCTCGGAATGTCCTTTCCGCTACCCGAACATCAGAAGGACTGGCTAGACCTCTGATGCGGTGATTAGTTAACTCTCTGAAACCCGGCCTATCAGCTTTCCCATGATCGACGAATGTGCGGCGTTCAGAGGTGTTAAAATCGGGCGGTCTGCTAATGGATACAATTATGGGGAGATGGTCTGATCCAAGAGAAATGACGGGTTGCCAGGTAACGACATTTGTCAGATCAGGTGACACGATGGTTAGGTCTGGCGAACAATGATACTCTGCTCAATTCTGCTCAGCTAGCGCTGAACCAGAACTCATGATGCGCATTAAAGTCCCCCAAGACCAGACGGTTATGACCTACCAATAGCGGTCTAATGCTAGGATTTTAACCTGAAATACAGCTATTTACCGCCGGGATGTATGCTATCAGCAACTCTTTCTCAAGAGTTCCACACCGAACTGCTGTCCCCATACATTCCATGTACGGGTGCTAAACTTTTCAACTGCAGACATTTAGGCGAGATAAAACTAGCAGGAAATTTCGCAAGTCTATTATTTGTTCGATGAGCACCTAAGGTCCAAGTGCCATTTCTCGTCGGAGACATTTTCTCTAACCCCAATCAATTCAAATTAATTCGGTATTGCAAACCTTAGACATTGTTAAATTGTATAACCTGATTTTTACAGTAGGACTGATAATATGCCTGTCTGCGTACTCGATAATTTGTAAAAATTATTACTAATGTTTCTGATTTTGACAGTTATATAAAGGAAAAGTTGCTGAAAAAAGTGTTTCAGCAACATTTAGTAAGTACGAAGACAAACCTTACAATACATTTTGTCATCTGTTTTTTCTATTTTTTACTTACCTATAATACGGCTTAGCAAAGGCAAGGCGGAGCTTAAAATCAACACTAATGCACAATTGAGTATCAATTGTGACAGTGATGTTTTGCGCCGTTGTGGTCGAACATTGCGCATAAATGGCATGGTATAGAAACCAACGGCTGAAGTGGCTCCTAAGTAAAATATGAGACATACTTCGAGACCAGCTCCAATTGGTCCCAGTTTGGATAATGATGAAATACCCAATGTAAATTGCTATAAAAGAAAAAAATGATTATTTAATTTCTTCTAACATACACATAACTTATTGTGGCATTCAAACTTACCCTTGTGCTAAGAGGCAATGCTTTGATACCAATCAACAACTCCAATGTATTTTGCACCACCAATAGAACTGTTATGCCAGTGAAAAACAGCAGCAACAACATAGCCAGAGGATAGACAAAATTTCTCTGGAATGCCGATGATTTCCGTAATTTATCCAATTCTTTACGTTCAGACTCTAATTCTCTCAGTCTTTCATTGAGTTTAGCAAGATTATCGTAACTATCGCCATTTAAAGGTTTTCTTTGGATCAAATGTGACAATGATGGAGTTCTATGGCTAACATGATTGTAGTAATTGCTAAAATTATTACTACGAAACTCATGGTGACTGTGATGATGATTGGATGTGGTTTGTGTGGAGGAGGAATTTAAATAATTACCACCACCACTAAATGTTATGGTGCTTGCCAGATAATTGCCATTTGGCATATCGTAGCTGCCTCGAATGTAGCTGTTATTTGATGTAGTTGTCGTTGTTGTATAGCTACCATTGCCGTTACTGTTGAGAGATTCATTGATGCTAACATTTTGCAATTCCAAATTGGCCAATTTTCGTTTGACACTAGCCTCTTCCATGTGAAATGCTATATATTCCTCATTGACATCGCGTAACAGATGTGGTTTGACCAAAACTTGACCCACCACACCAAAAAGACGTACAAAACCAAATGGGGTGCAAACTGTAACAAAAAACAAAAGGACAAAATATTAGTTTTATTTGAGGTAAATTTATGAATATGAATAATAATTTCTATAGAAAATGTTTTACTCCGCGACGACTTTATCATCCCTGAACGCATCACTTCTCTGAAACATTGCAAGACTATGCAATCTTTCAGTGGAGTCGAGGAGATTAGAATTGTGAATCGTCCCAGAAATTGAAGTATCCTAAGCACAAAACGGAACAAATGATCTGGGCGACAGTGTGCAAGACATCAACCCAAAGTCGTAAATGTAGAGAAAAAATTCAAACCACTCCAGTAGAGGTGAGTCACCCATTTCTGAACCAACTGTCAGCAATAATTGGTCTGTTCAAGTACTGCAAGAATCTACTAATTTTTACTATTTTTTCCGATAACATAAAGGAAAAAATGTTATCGTAGTAAAAAGTAGTAGCTTCTTGCAGGTTCTGGAACAGAGCAAATATGAAATGCTTAAATCAAGCATTTGTTCCTCACCTTATATGTGATATACTATATGTGATACAGACCATATTGGTCTGTTCCAGAACTGCAAGAGTCTACTAATTGTTACTATTTTTGTCGATAACATAAAGGAAAAATTGTTATCGTAGTAAAAAATAGTAGCTTCTTGCAGGTTCTGGAACGGGCATATAGTAACTATGGCAACATTTGTTTACATTCAACAACATTTGACAGGATTGTTTATAGGAAAAAGAATTTTCATAATTGAAAATTCGTCAAAATAAATATTACACGATTTTTTTGAAATCAGACTCCAAAGGAATACCATATACCCAACATCATGAACAACCCACCAGGATTTGATGAAGACTTTTTGGAATTTGAATCAAAAGTGAATCAAGTAATGAAATTGTTGGAGGATATAAATAATGCTAATAAGAAGGAGGATGAAAGTACTAGCCCATCCAAGAAAGCCGCGTAAGTCTAAATTAATTATTAAGCTCGATTAAACTCTAATTTCAATTCCCTGTGTAGACCAAAGAATATTTTCGATGAAATAGATGAGAATAACTTTATTGTAACGGTTAAGGAAAGTCGCACAGTTTTGAATCGAAATGTTCTTGAAAATGACGATGAAGATGAGAAGAAAAAATCTAATCCAGATGTTATGGATAAATTTACATTTATGCAACAATTTGAAAAGGATGCCGATGAAAGGGCCAAAGCACGAAGAGAACGTGAACGGATTGCACAGCATTTTAGAACGTAAGTTGTATTAATTAATTAATATTCATATTTTAATGCTTAATGCGTAAAAACGTATTCTTTATATTCTTAATTTTAGTTTAGGCAACGAAGCATTTCGGAAACAAAATTATGAAAAGGCCATTAATATGTATACCAAGGCAATGGATCATATAAGGGATAGTCCCATTTTATACAATAATCGTGCTTTGGCATATATGAAGTAAGTACTTCAGAAAGACGTACCGTACCATTCAATATCAGAAACTCATATTGATATTCTTAATTTTTTCACTTCTTACAGATTAAAAAACTACAAACGTGGCATTATGGATTGTGATTATGTCTTAAACAAGCTGGAAGAGAAGAATATCCGTAGCTGGTTATATCGTGCAGCGGCATATAAACGTTTGGGTGATGAGAAAAATTTCGAGACCAGTATTAAATTGGCAAGAAAGAATAATCCGAAAAAGGGTGAATTTATAGATGATTTTTTGGAGAAGTTTAAAACTGAATCAATATAATATAAATAAAACAACTAAAAATAATACACTAAAGTGCTTTTGTAATTTATATTTAAGTTTTTTTGTTAATGTTTAGTCTGTTAGGGAGTGCTAAAGAGATGCATAAACTTCAAAAAATGAGAAACGTCAATTTATATTGCTTTATTCTGTATGTAAATAGTACAACACAGCATAGAGATATGTTTTCACTACTGGCGAATAAACCATAATCAGTCTGCTCAGTGTAGCGTCCATCACCTACGTTTCTTGTGTGATATTTACTTGAAACGTTGTATTGAACTGGATTTCGTTTCTTCTTCCGGAGATGAAGTCTGCACTGAAAATGTCACGAGAGACACTAGAACTGTAGCAATAATGCATATTTGCCACCCTAAACCCGATGTCTTAAAACTAATTAGAGACCTCTCTACTGAAAACAAGTATCTGTGGAAGCTATGTTACAGTACAACAACAACACTGCATAACCAATACCACGACGGCCGGTTCTATGTACGAAGCATCGCGTCGGCCAGAGTCGTCATTCCTGAAATTAAGGCTGACTGCCGAAATGAAAATGTCTTAAGTATTGTATTTCATAACGCCGTAATACTTAGCATATGCTAAGCTATGTACTTCGAAACGTGACAATTGAGCATTTTTAACGCAGGTGAAAAGCAAACATGTATTATTTTTTCTCGTGAAAAAAGGAAAGGGAAAGCCAAGGACTCGAATCCACACAGCCACCAAATTATGTGACCGGTTTCGCTGTTAGTTGGGCAGCTCTTCAGACATATCGACTGTGGAATGGCTTCTCTGTCCTAGAACTTTTGGTTTTTCAAATGCAAATGTGTTTAATACAATAACGGATATTTGGCCGTTGAATTGTATTTCTTCATGACAAACGCTTTTTTGCGCTGCCTTTGAAGTTATGACTTTTGGCTTTGAACACTAACACGCCGTAACAAAATTTTTTCATATGTTTTCAAGGACGTGGGTTCAAATCCCAGCCGGACCCAGCCTGTTTTTTATTTATTTGAAATTTTGCCTGTTAGGGCGAAGATCATTTTTAATAATTTTTATTTATTTTCTCGTTTAAAGTTAAGCTTGATGACCAAATTATGTGACCGGTATCGCTGTGAGTTGGGCAGCTCTTCAGACATATCGACTGAGGAATGGTAATGTAATTATGGTAATGTCTAATTATTATTTTTATTTCTGATGCATTTAGTTGCTTTTTCGAGGAACAATGTATGAGTGTACAAATGAAATTGTGGTGTATTTCAATAGTTATTTCAAACTCATGGCAACTCTGTTTCTATGTTATAAATTCTCTTTCTATCAATGTATCTTTTGTACTAATTAGTATTCGTTACATTTTTAGTTACTGCCATTTTACTTACTAGTTATGATTAGCTTGTTCACTTCGATTTCAACCATCAAACAGATCAAAACGTTCGACTCCATTTTTATTCGATTTATATTCTTCTTTGTTGTTATATATTTTATTAAATAAAACATTATTATTTAAACATTATCAAACGCGTGCTTACTTTCAATTTAAATACACAACAAAGAATTGGCGACGAGGATAAACTCAAGTTCAAAGAGTTTTCAATAAAATTTTGTGCAAAAAAATAATTTTTTTCTAATTCGATAAACGCATAACCTAAAATGGATGCAACTCAATTGGCGCAAATACTGGATGCCTTTACGACAATGGCAACAGCGAAGAAAACCCATCAAAACCTTCAGCAACATCTTCCAATCAAATTGCAAATTTATGAAGACTAAAGTAAACAAATCGATGCTAAAGTGCCGTGTATGTGGGTATGAGGAAGAAGTTGTCATGTACAACAAGTACGGAGTCAGGTGAAGACGAAAAAAAATCAAAAAGAAAATAAAGCAACAATACACACATGCACACACGGACGATCAGTGCAATAAGCTGTTCAATGCAAATCATTTGGCACTCACTGAACATACCTCAACGGGTGTGTTGGTATAAACAAAAGCATCAACATCTTCAATACAATCAAATTCGAACATCAACTCATCAAATCAATTCAAATTCATCAATTCGAAAATTCAATCAACATCAATCAAAACTTCAAAAATCAATCATTTTCAAAAAAATATTCAAGCCCGGGAGAAATAGTGCATATTCCCGAGTGCAAAGGGAAATCTCCGGCTTTTTCAAAATGGGGTAAAAACTCCATACACACAAAACGTGCAAATTCCTGGAACTCACAACAACAACAACACAACCATTCCAAAATCATCAACATAACCAATCATCGAATTCATCAAATCAAAATCATCAATTCAAACATCAAAATCATCATCAACTAATCAAAATCATCAACATTTTTCAAAATGGAAGACAGCAAGTGCATGCTGCGCCAGATGACGATCAAGTCTAAGGAAACTACCTTCGGCTCTGCTGACGGACCAAGTCCTTATTAAGCCTGGGAGATTGTGGTGTATTTCAATAGTTATTTCAAACTCATGGCAACTCTGTTTCTATGTTATAAATTCTCTTTCTATCAATGTATCTTTTGTACTAATTAGTATTCGTTACATTTTTAGTTACTGCCATTTTACTTACTAGTTATGATTAGCTTGTTCACTTCGATTTCAACCATCAAACAGATCAAAACGTTCGACTCCATTTTTATTCGATTTATATTCTTCTTTGTTGTTATATATTTTATTAAATAAAACATTATTATTTAAACATTATCAAACGCGTGCTTACTTTCAATTTAAATACACAACAGAAATATTTCGACGAAGCTTAAAAACTGGAAAGCATCTGACGATTGACGTCAGCCTAAATGTTTGTGTTCGTCTTTATTTTTATTTTTGGAGCGGTATGTCAGAAAAAGTGCCTGCTCAGATTCTCCTGGTTCGTATTGGATCATGGATTTTTTTCGTTTGTCACCGTATCATCCACCATGGGTTTGTGTCGGTGAGATGAAAAGGGAGCCGTGAACGCACACATTTCATGAGTTGTTCAGGTCTGACCTTTTTGCGCGCCAACTTGATCCCCAGAGCCTTTGTCGTCGTCATAAGATTATGCAACACCCCGCCATCTACCCAAGAACATTACCAGCCACAGACTCTAACACCTAATATTGCCGTTCCAATTCTTCAGATCAGATACATAGCCCCATATTTTTCACCGCGGACGAGGACGCTGTCACCAGGGTTAGTGGAGACAGTCACAGTTCGACTGACAATCCATCGTATCACATGGTTTGACAAATAAAGTGACTTGGCGACCCTGCATTTCCCTTTGGTCGGATAATCTCCCTATTCTCATATACATCAATAGACAATCCGACTCCATAACCTCTGAACGCAGCACATTCTTTAACCATTGCAAAATTATTTGGGAAGGATTTAGATAATGCATCAAACAACGCTTTAGACACATGCCAATCCCTCTGATCTCCCTATTCTCTCCTTAACCATGGAAAAACCAATTGAGAAGTATTTAGAGAATGCACTGAACAACGCTTTAGACACCTGCCAATCCCTCTGATGTTCGGGTAGAATCGAAGAATTACCGAGACATCGTGACTGCTGTCGCCTCGCAATATTCCAGCTGGTCGAATACCTCCCAGCAGAGGCGATGGAATAAGCGAATGAGTTGGATGAGCTTCGGTACGCGGGTTATTTTAGACGACAATTTTTTGAGTACCGCAAAAGCGACAGGGCGAAGAGAAATGTTATACGTCGTTTGCGGACTCTTCCGTCTGGTTTCCTAGGCGGTTTCAGATACAATCCGAGTTGAAAGCTCCGAATATTTCAAAGCTCTTGGTCCGGGCTGAATTTCAATGGTGATGATAAAGCAGTTGGATCAACCAGAAGTCAAGTATCTTAACAAAGTCCTTAGTCTCCCTAATAACCCGCGAAGCCTGTAAAATCGACAGTTTTTTATGTCGTTTGCGATCTCTTCCTGTCGAGGAGTAACCACTACAGTTGCAGATGTTGTCCAAGACGAAAATCGTCCAAAGCTCTTTGTCTCTTGGTTCTGATTGAATTTCAATGGGGATGCTAAAGCAGCTGGAAGAATCAGGAGTCGAGTGTCTGTGTAAAGCATTTGATACGGTCAGTCATCAGTGGTCGCCAGTCATATATAAAATTCTGAAACTAACGCCAAATCCGTGGATTGAAACAATTGCAGATCCTCCACCTTTCTGCAATTCCTCGCTTTACCGACAGATAATTGAGAGAATTTCATATCCGAATGATTGTACGCTCATGACGTCTGGTCGCCTACCTTTGACGGCATTTGTGTGAGGCTAAATGGTAAAATGAAGCTCCCACTGTCGGATGGGTCAATAATTCCGACCACTAATTAGGGGTCACATTACCGAGCTTGTTTGTATAAGTCGTCCCTGCAAGTCACAGCTATCGGCGATAAGATGAGAAGTGGGGACAAGGTCCTCAAGTCCCTTGCCGACAGCACTTGGGGAGTGTAAGCTCATGATGTCAGGTCCCACCGTTGACAGCATTTGTGTCAATCTAAATGCTAACATAACAAAGCTTCCAATGAATGAGCATGTCGGGTGACATCCGCCAGCTTGTATAAGTCGTCCCCGCAATTTACAGTTATCAACGATAAGATGAGAAGAGAAACAGAAACAAGGTCTTCAAACCGACAGCGCTTAGGGAACAGATAAAGAAACCTCGTTAACCACATACAAAGGGATATGTTGGTCTGTGGTAAGCTATACGGCGCCGGTGTTGCTTGTCAACGTAAGTGGTACGCAATGAAAAAAACATTCCAGAATACATCCCTAAGAACTGCAACAGTGAGTCTCCTCATGTCTTCGGTGGACGACTTACATGAAGAAGATAAGATCTTGACAGTGCGTCGGCACAATAAGTTGTTGTCGATGAAGTATATGCTTGGATGCTATAGAAAAAATCACCGAAATCACGATCTAGGAGATGGGTACCCCAAGCTCATGCATGTCTGGAAAATTTTCATGACGTAAAGAGACTGGTGCCAAAAATAACTTCTAGATCAACAGGCATATTGGTTTGAGTAGTATTCATACTGATGCTGTTGTGGAGGCTTTATAAGCCTATCGTACGAATACCGTTCTCGGAGATCACCCATCATTCGAGACTTGTTTAGGCACAACTAAGATCCAGTTGGTGCAGCCACCTCAATTCCTACTGAACTTGGATAGATAACGCAGAACACATGTCCAGCATGCAATAACCGTTTAACTTCATTTCTGCACTGTCATCCCATCTTCATGTAAGCTACCACCTTACCATGTTGTTGCCTTTAATGAAGCCCACAAAGATTTTCACCTCTACCTTATCGAGGTAGAGCATACTGCGGGTTCCACGTATATTGCGGCCATTGCAACTCTTGATATTCTGCATTCAAATTCCAATCGCTATATATGATACGTCTTTTCAAAGTAGACTTTATGAAGTTTGCCTAAGTAGCATATCCATCGAGGGTCTGACATCGATTGGTTTGTTGATTATCCATTACGGTACTATGTGAAAAACATAAAGCCATACAAAATTCTATTTATTACAAAATAATTCTGCAGTTAAGAATCGCTCTTGACTCGGCTGCCTTCTTGTCTGATTGTCAGATTATTATTTTAAAAGACGATGCAATTATCTTTATGTCTGCGTAAACATTTTAAATTGTCAACAGTAATGACGTAGTCAACATAAAAAGTTTTATAGTCGATGTGGGTTTGATGCTGGTCATAAAAAAAATTATAATTTTTATTAAAACTTTTCTGGCAACAAGACCCATTAAACTTTGCTCCATTTTTACTACTAATTAATTAGTACCCTACCACTGAAATACCAATATAATTTATTTGATAAAACAAAAACCGCATGTACGGTATGGCGGACACATTCATGCACATCGGTTTATTGTTTTAGATTGAATATATCCGATAATAGATTATAATTCATGGAAATGCAACACAATTGTCGTTTATAATCTGATATGGCCCCCGCCCACAGTGGCAAATGTAATTAGTCAAATTAATAAAACAAAAGGCAACAAAAATGTTTTTTCAACTTACGGAGTAGTAGAAGCACACCCAAAAACGATACGCATGAATATAAAAATGGCAAATGAACGCTGCCTAAATCTGTAAAGGAAAAAAGAGAGCAAAAAGACAACAGGTAATTAATGTGGGCATAAAAGACAAAACAAAAGAGTACAAAAAAGAAACTGCACCCACAAATGGAAACTGCAGCAGTGTGGCTTTGCTAAATTAATAACCACGCCACAAAAAAACAATTTCCGCTGTAATGCAAACGATTTTTGTTCTTGATTGGCATACTTACTGAACAATGAGAGAAATCCAATTTTTTCTGGATCCATTACGGCTGACAGCACATATGTCAGGCCCAATACAACAAATGCCAATAGGCTAAATACTGTAAAAGTTTCATAGGCTCTGGCTATGATGCCCTTTTTGTGACCAGAAAAGCCAGTTGATTCAGTGAATAGATAGGCAAATGGCAAGAAAACAAATAATGCCAAATTGGAGAATAGAAAAACATGATTCCAAAGACCTGCAATGAAGAAAAAGAAGAAAAAAAAAACATTTGAAATCAAGCATAACATTTGATTGCAATGCTCTTGTGATGGCCAGTCAATCACAACAACTACTACTCACTTACCTTGGATCAATGAACTGTTTAGCCACTTGACGTAGTAACTGTTCGGATAGAGTAGCAATACTTCATTGCTGGCTATTGAAACGGGCAACAATAGAGCCGCACCAACCGCAATTGCCATTGAAAATGTGCAAAGCCATGAGCTGTTGTTGATTGATATTTAGTAGTAGTCGGGATGGTACATGAGGAATAGGAAGTAAAAAATGAAGAAGTTATTTAATTTTATTGGAATAAAGAATGTACTTTATCCATATCCAATCTTCAATTATGTTCTTCCTACCTTATTCGATACACTAGCAACTCGTCTTCATCATTGGAAAATAGATCATCACGATCTTTACGTCTGAACCGTGAAATTAACACGTACGATGCAAAGTATAAAACTATTAAAAGCAACAGGAATATCTGAAAATAGAGATAATATATAGAAATCTGTTACTAGGAGTGGATGTAATGAGGTCTATTTTTAGAGCTTAACAGTAGAATAATAATGGAAGTTTTGCACGAAGAGAAATTTGTTAAATGAAAGATGACATATTGTGTATATTTTGTTTTATACTGAAAATTGTTTGATCTTTAAAACATGTACTAGAAATGTTCAGAAACATTTCAATTTTTTGATATTGTCAACGCATGTAAAACTTGGATTAGACTTGGAATTCTGCAGTGGTTGATAGGGGTGGTCTGCCTGCGCAACTGCATCAAAAAATGCTATTCAGGCCTGCCTGATTGTCTCGTTCATTTAGAGGCCCTGCCAGAACCTTTGGACCTCTCTCTAGATCATGAAGATCTATATTGACGTGCCTGGTTGTGAGAAGCCTGTCCACTAGATTGTGGCAAGGATGCTCACGGCGCACAGTTGTTCAGAATCGTTTTTTTTTTTCTGGTCAAAACTCTGTAACTTTTGAACGAATAGAGATATTTTTTGTGTTCGACAGATAACATAATCAGCTATCCGATGCATTAAAAACTTTGGAATTTGAAGGTTAAATATTTGAGTTTTTTTTTTCATATTTTGCAAAGAAATATGAATGTTTTTGAAACAAACCAAAAAATAAAAAAAATTGGAAAAAATTTAAAATTTTGTTCTTGTCAACATAGGTGAGATGTAATGGATGGATGGAGGGAATGGGTGCACTTCAGAGGCTCTTCTGGTATTAGAGAATCTCTCAACGTCGTCGTCGGAATATGACCTCCAGTCTCCCCAAAAACATCAAACACAGCATCTAACCCCACATATTGTTGTTCAGACCGACCCGGAAATGCATCGTTCCCACAATTCGATTGCAACGGTATCCGCAACAAAGTCATCGAAATTGTAGACTTTATGAGTTGGAGAAACATCATGGTCGCCATCTCCTGTAGCTTGCTACTTTGCGGTGGTTACAATGCTTTGCTGAAGGATCGTTCAAGAAGCGGAGGAGCAGGAGATGCCTTCCATCGTTTCGTTTAAGTTTACCTCTACACCATTTTCAACTGTAATTCAGAAAATTGCAGCTGTAATCCATTTGAAATTCAGATATTTGATTTTTATTTCAGAAATTGCATTTGTAATTCGGAAATTCTATTTAAAATTCAGATATTTTATTTGTAATACAGATATTCGATTTGAAATACAGAAATTCCATTTGAAATTCAGATATTTCATTTCAAATTGAGAATATATCATTTGAATTTCAGAATTTCCATTTGAAAATCATAAATTCCATTTGAAATTCAAATATTTCATTTGAAATTTAGAATATTTCATTTAAAAATCTGAAAATTTCAATTGAAATTTAGAATTACTTAATAGCGCTAACATGTCTCTTTGTTGATGTAAACGAATCACATCACATTTAAATTACATTTCATAAATTAATTATTTTCTGAAAAATTAATTGAAGGGTTCTGAATTTCAAATGAAATATTCAGAATTTCAAATGAAATATTCTGAATATCAAATGTAATTTCTGAATATCAAATGGAATATCTGAATTACAAATAAATTATCTGAACTTTAAATGGAATATCTGAATTACAAACAAAATATCTGAATTTCAAATGGAAATTCTGAATTACAAACTGCTACAACTGCTATTTTCTGAATTACAGTTGAAAATAGTGTAGTGACCCATACAAGACATCTATGGCGGTAGCAGTAATTTCAAATGAAATATTCTGAATATCAAATGTAATTTCTGAATATCAAATGGAATATCTGAATTACAAATAAATTATCTGAACTTTAAATGGAATATCTGAATTACAAACAAAATATCTGAATTTCAAATGGAAATTCTGAATTACAAACTGCTACAACTGCTATTTTCTGAATTACAGTTGAAAATAGTGTAGTGACCCATACAAGACATCTATGGCGGTAGCAGTAAATTGTGGGACTCCCGAGGTAGAGTTGTTTAATGTGTACATACCGCCGATGAATACACCTTTTCAGATGTAATTCGAAACATTCCAGTTGTAATTCGTAACATTTCGAAAAAATCAGTTGTTATTCGAGAATTCTATTTGTAATTATTCCATTTGAAAGTCGAATTATTTTATTTGTAATTCAAATTATTTCATTTGGAATTACTCCATTAGAAATTCGAAACAAAAAATTAAAAAAAATTATTTCATTTGGAATTACTCCATTAGAAATTCGAAACAAAAAATTAAAAAAAAAATTGCTTGCATTGGTTTTATATTTAGTTTTTTTTTTTTCAAATTACAAATTAATACGATACACAAATGAAATAATTTGAATTACAAATAAAAAACTCGAATTACAAACGAAGAATTCGAAATACAAATAGAATAATTCGAATTTCAAATGGAATAATTCGAATTACAAATGAAATAATTCGAATTACAAATGTATAAATTCGATATACAATTGAAACGTTTTGAATTACAAATGGAATTCTCAAATTACAACTAAAATGATTCGAATTACATCTGAAAAAGGTGTAATTGTGCCCTGCGTTACATGTCCGACAATACGTTTGCTTTTGGAGCGCATTAACTGTTTGGAGCCTGGGGGACATCAATGCTCACCATGAGCTTTGGCATATAAGAGGAGATTGCCATAAGTCGTCAGACATCATTATGGCACCCTGTATGACGTGTCCTGCAACCCGTTACTTCCCTTCTTCACATCATGTCCGTTAGCAGTCCACCCGACATCATAACCGTTGTACTTTTCTGAACCTTGGAAAAGCTGATTGGTAATGGTTCAGAAAATTTACCTATCACCGCTTCAAAGAGCTGTCCATTCCCTCAGATCCTCGGGTAGCTGAGATAATGTTTCAGGACATTTGAAATTTGATCAATTTTCCTAGGAGTGGCTACGGGACTAGCAAATGAGTGTGCCATACTAACTCTGAAAACCAAATAATTAGGAAACTTAGTCTTGAAGTCAAAAGGTTAATTTTACAGGATTAAGTAACTTGTGGACAACGGCTAAATCACTTTCGAATCCGCAAATTTTATTCATTTTTAATTTAAGCTGAAACCATGATCGAAACATTATGATCTCTATTATGATCATAATTCCGAATATATCACGTCACTTTCGGACGCCTCTTTATGACTACACATAAATTTGATAATCAAACGTTTCAATCACGATTTGGGCGGTTTACATTATCGATTGCCTACCATAGGACATGTGCTACCATGACTGTTCGGTTGCATGACATATTCAGTTTTAGACTGCTTATATGGGTAAATGGGGAGGGAGAAATAATGCGTCGAGAGAATTCGTTACTGGCGGCAGATTACGATTAAACCCCGTTGGTACTACCCATCCTACTTATCAGACTTCCGATAATATATGTATGGCTATCGAAGAGTTGAGGACATGTGTAAGTTTTGAATTTCGTAAGTCCGTTTGTTGAGTTTTCATTATTTGTCATAAATTCTTAAAGAACCATGGTAGGATTTCGACAGATGTTACTTGTAGAACACACAATTGACTGAATGGAAAGGAAAACATATTTGAAAAAGACTTGAACATAGGTGTCTTAAGATACGTTAGAGTTCTGTCGCATTTTCAAAGGCTTAACCAAATTTAGTTTAGAATTTGAATTAATATCGATTAAGAACCCTTAAAAAATTCTCTAGTAGACAGAAGACCCTTTAAGGTCTTCTATAGTAGACAGAAATTCCTTCAAGGTATTCTATAGTAGATCGAAAAACATTTGAAGTCTTCTCTAGTAAACAGAAAACCTTTCAAGATCTTTTCTAGTAGACAGAATACTTTTATGGTATACCCTAGTAGACAGAAGACCTTTATATAAGGTATTCTATAGTAGACCGAAAACCTTTTCAAGTCTTCTCTATTAGACAGAAGTCTTTTATGGTACACACTAGTAGACAGAAGACCTTTTAAGATCTTCTTTAGTATACAGAATACCTTTTAAGGTCTTTCCTAGTATACAGAAGACTATAAAAGGTCTTCAATAGTAGACCGAAGATCTTTTAAGGTCCTCCATATTAGACAGAAGACCTTTTTAGGTATTCTCTAGTAGATGGAAGACCTTTTAATGTCTTCTCCAGTAGACAGAAGACATTTTAAGTTTTTCTATAGTAGACTGAAATCCTTTTAATTTCTTCTTTAGTAAACAGAAGCCCTTTTAAAGTCTTCATTAGTAGACAGAAGACTCTTTAAGATCTTAAATAGTAGACAGAACACCTTATAAGGTCTTATGTGGTAGACCGAAGACCTTTCAAGGTCTTCTATAGCAGACAGAAGCCTCGTTTGCGGTCTTCCCTAGTAGACAGAAAAGCATTTCAGAAGACCTGTACTCATAACGCGTGATTTGACATTTTTGTAGGTTGTTTCTTATTTTTTTCTCAAAGTCAATTAATCACTCAATTATGGTGAAGTTCATTACCAATTTTCCACCAACAAAAACTAATACACCTGACCACCAATTGTAGCAATCACTCAACGATTACAATCTTTGTCTAGTAGTGCTGTGCTGGTGGTTATAAATGAATCAAATAATAATGCCCATAAACCCCCCAAATAATCGAACAGAGAAATTATTATCAGTAAAAGATAAAAAAAAACAGAAGATTAAAGTGAAACCATTCGTGAGCCAAGTGGACTTTGTATTTGAATGAAAAACAATAAGACTGACGCCTGTAGTAATTGCAAAAATATGTTGAATTGTAAAGCATAAATATTTATCTACAAGTTTCCCTCCCCTATTTCTCTCATTTCTTGGCTCTAATTGTAATTGGCGTGTTGACCAAACTATTTGAAAAAAAATCAAAACAAGAAATCGAAAGGAAAAAAAGAAAGAAAAACACTTGTTGATGAAATTCGTCAATTTGTGTGCGTTAGTATGTTTGTTTGTAAACAATGATATATATACACACATAAGTATATACGATATACACAACAAATTTCGTTATTTTTAAAATACATACGACTCGGGGAAGGTATTTCTTCTCTTTTAAAAATATGCAATAGTGTAGTAGGTGGTAGCGATCATCGTTTGCCTCTAAACTCCCAGACATTTTTAATCAATTAAATTTGAACTAGTCCCCGATAAAGTATTACCTCTATTGTATCTGTATAAAGCAGTCCAAAGAGAGACATGATAGAGACACTCAAAATCGATCATTTTAATACAATGATGACTAAACCATAAAAAACGTGAACAATTGGTCAGATTTCAATACCTTCAATGAACTAAGTCACCATATTCAATATACCATAGGGTGCATAAAACAAAAAAAACGTGTGTAAATTGAAATTAAATTGAAAAAAAAAATATTTCTTCATTGTTTTTTTTTCTTGATATTAGCGCCAATCTCGAGACCAAATTGAAACGGTTTGGTCTGTCGGACGGTATATCGACCAATTAATTGATGGTTCGGTATTGATCGTTGGACATTGTTGCTTTCAATTAAATTAAACTGTGTTGTTATTATTGTTGTTACGTACATACGAATGTTTTCATTCATTTTATGGCAAAGACTTCTTTCTTTATCTGAACGTGAAACCAATGTGAACAACAACAGTTTAATTTCTCTGATATGATATATTTGTGTTAAGCGATCTTGGCTGTGTGACTATTGATGATGACGCTGATATTGGGGTGGAGTAGGTGTACAATTATTTTCGACAGAATTCACAAAAAAAGAAAACCAATAGCAAACAAAAGAAATATTTTGCACATCTATTTTTAAATGTTTGCGAAAAAAAATATAAATTCCTTGGGTAGCTAACTTTAAACTGATAGGTATCATTATAAAAAGCATTTTCAAGGTTAATGTGGGTTAACGGGCGATATTTTTGTTTAGTATGTTAAGTTGTCTGGTCAATAACTTAAATGCAATATTTGCCAGACAAAGTGCATTCATTCGATGTTCCGGAAAATATTTTTGAAATTACTTATATTGCAAAGAACAAATTTTATATATGCACGGCAATAAACATTTCTTTTTTTAATTTTTTATTAAAATACAATTATAAAAATTTGTAACAATAAGGAGAGAATAATCTTCCCTTATCACTTCTAGAAAGTTCATAAGTTCCCCTACACATCGCCGAAGGGACACGAGAGGAATCCGAAGGGAAATTGCGTATACGTAATTTCACACATTAGTTTATATGACGTTACTCATACGTTTTGGAACTAGGACAGTGAACTCGTAACCAGCTTACCCAACTCTAGGCAAACTCCAAAAGTTTCTAATACGGTTTTACTGGGTTCCTAAGCAGTCTCGCTTCCCAATTCACACCACATGCCCATGGAGGTGCGAGAGAGAGAGAGAAACCATCTCACAAAGGTGTAAACGCGAACAGAGGGACTGCGTAAAGCACTTCGAAGGCCGCAGTCGACCAACCTGAAACCACGACCAAAGTTCGAGAAAAGGAAGAGGTCACCACTGAAGAGACCAAAATACCTTTAGTCAGTGCAACTTCGCAGCATGGAGCTGGACAGTAGGGTAAATCAAAAAAGGGAAAATATTTTTTTCCAAATTTTTTCCATTTCATCCATATATGAAATTTTATGACGATCGATTAATGTTAATAACCAGTGCTTCCAGAGCGATATTCGTGGTGATATTCACACCCGCCTTACACACTGAATGCCCGGGTTCGATTCCCAAGTCAGGCACCATCAAATTTTCAACAATGGCAAAATACCCCTCATTGTAAATTTGTAATTAATGTTTCTTGAGTATTTCAGATATGTAAAACTGCTCTACAAGTGAAGTCTTAATAAATTGATTTCCCTGGCTAAAAATCAAAACTTTGTTTTGTCGAAGATATTTAATTTCTATATGGGATTCGATAGTAAACTAAGGAAACCAACAAATTTGATCAAAATATTGGAGGGTGTAGGGGGGGTGCCCCTAAATACGAAAATTTTTCCCATTTTTGGGAAATATGTAATTTTTGCAAATTTCTGGAGAAAGAAGTAGCTATATCTGGGAAACTAGAACAGATATTGTGTTCATTGTTTTTTTGTAAGGTAGGTAGGATTGTGGGCTTAGCGCTTACACTATTTTTCCTCAGGTACTAAATTTTATAAAATTGCAAATTTAGTGGACTAGAACTTTTGGGGAACAACATGGAACAATGTTCTGTTTTCACAGAAAGATGCCCGAGAGTCTCCTCTTTCAGTCCATATATACTTTAACACTTTTTTAAATTTATTGAAATTATATGGGTGAAATGTGTGTTTTTCCAGACAGTTTCATATATGAATTACAACTTTTTTTACACAAATGGACATTTTTTTTACGTATATGAGTTTTTGTACGAGTTATATAAGTTTTGTGAAAACCCAAGGAACATTTTTTTAATTTTTGAAAAAATTAAAATTTTTTGTAGTTTTTTTTTTGAAATTTGTGAAAAAAATGTTTTCGAATTTTATTTTTAGTTTTTTTTGGTATTTTTATAGTTTATTTACTGGTGTTTGACCATCTTTAATATATAGGAAGAAATAAAAAAACACAAAAGTTTAACTTTATGAAAATAGCTCTATCCGCTCAAAAGTTATAGAATTTTGACAAGCAAAAAACTATTCTGAACCACTGTGCGCCGTTTGGACTCGGCGATAAACAGTATCATTGAGCTAATATGAATCGGGGTGCATTCATTCATATGAGAGAAATCTCCCTTGTCCCTTTGGGATATTATAATTTATACTAGCTGCTGCTTTACTTCTCCAATCTTGGATGTCATGTGATATCATCTTTAACTTGGTCTTTCCATCGGAGTTTTGGCCTTCCCTTGGGGCGCATAACGTCAAGTGACTCGTATTCATCTGCCTTTTTGGAGGGGGTATCTTTATCCATCCTGCTCCCAGCAGCCAACACAATCGTTGTAGCTCTATACGTTTTACTGTATCGATGTCGGTCGGCTGGTATAGCTCGTGGTTCATACGACGTCGGTATTCACCGTCAACGCATATTGGTCCATAAATCTTTCGAAGAATTTTTCTCTCAAATACACGATGTTATGCCTCATCTGTTTTCGTAAGTAGTACCCATGCTTCAGATCCATACATAAGTACGGTTAGTATCAACGTCTGGTAGACTGAAAGTTTGGTGTGACGAGAGGTGGTTTTGCCTTTGAACTGTTTACTTAGACCAAAATAGCATCTTTTGGCCAATATTATTCTTCTCTTGATTTCCTAACTTATGTTGGTAGTTTTATTTATGGCTGTGCCGAGGTAAATAAAGTAATTTACTACCTGAAAATTGTAATCCACAGTTGGTCCGAGTCAACTGGACATCTTGCGTGTTGATGGCATAAACTTCGTCTTAACGCCGTTGACTGCCATATCCACTTTGGCAGACATTTTTTCAATTTTCGCAAAGGTGGCTGTTACTGATCGACCTATTATGTCAGTATCGTCTGCGTAGGACAGAAGTATTATAACTTTATTGTATATAGTGCTATTTTTATCTCTATCCGTATATACATACAATCGCTTCTAGTATGACCTTTTCCAGTAGAATGTTAAATAGGTCACACGATAGACTGTCACCTTGTCTGAAACCTCGTTTTGTTTCAAACGGTTCGGAGAGGTTCTTTCCTATTTTAACTAGAGTTGTTCAATCTCGTTCAATTGAACGATCAGGATCACTGTCCTCGTTCAAAGACGAATGAGTGACATCATAAAAATCAAAGTGTGAAATTAAGTATACGCAGTTTTGTCAAAGAAATTACCGGTGTCCATTGAACGAGATATTGATCCGGATCGTTTAATTGGACGAGATTGCCCAACTCTAATTTTAATAGGACTTTGTATGCGATTGGCAGCAGATTTATGCATCTGTTGTTTGTACAAACCGTCTTGTCTCCTTTCTTGTGTACGGGACATAGAAGGCTGAGGCTCCAATCGTTGGGTATGCTTTCTTCCTGCCAAACTTCGGTAATTAACTGATGTATACTGCTTATCAGCATTTCGCCACCGGTCTGGAACAGTTCGGGGGGCAGGCCATCAGCTGCTTCTGATGTCATAACCTCGCTTTGGCTAGGTGGACATTTAACGTCGTCGTTTGCGATTAGTTCTGGCGTATCTTTATCACTGCCCATATTCGATATTAAGAGCTTCATGGACTTCATTCTGACTTCTAAACATACATACATATTATTAACAATTATACATATTATAAACAATTATACATATTATTATAACAACCATGGAGAATCTTCTCTGTATCATCTTTAAGCATATCCATGATGAATACAATGGAACCAAAGGTCTCCGAATGAAGCTGTCATTAGTTATTACGTGGCTGTGCATGCTTAAACATAAATTTACCTATTTGTTATGGTTTCGATTTCAAGGATAGGGACTTCTAAAGTCTACAAAATGACACTAATAGACATTTTAATTTAAATATTTATTTATTTCTATCTAAAATTGTACAATTCAAAAAAGATTTTAAGACAATATTTTAATGGCACCCAGAGTACATATGTGGGTAAATATTGTTAAGCTAAGTTTTGACAAAAACCGTAAATATTATAATTTTGTTACATTAACTTTTAATGTCAAACAATTCAAGAAAGCTATAAAATTACGTTTGCAACTTGTGAATAATTTGCGGTTGATTTGAATTCCTTCACAGATGAAAAAGATGAGGCTTTTATTGCTCTATTTTACTGGTTTGAATGAATTTAACAATTTCTTTTTTTTTAGGTCGTTCACATGCAGTAATGACAGCCAACAATTGACGACAACAACAACAGCAAACGAATAAATCAATGATGATGGCGGGGCTCACATGCGAAGCGACAAAACGCAATTGTTAAAGCGACAAGCAAATCAAAACTATTTGTGGTAAAAATAGCAAATAAAAGTGAAAATAAGAAAAAGTTATGGTATCAGTCAAGTTTAGTGTTGAAGAGGAAGAGCCGACAGAGAGAAAGGGATGGCGATGAATTGTTTTCCATTAAATATTGTATTACAGAGGAAAATAATACTAATAAATAAGTATTTGCTATCCGACACTTGTATTTTTCCCCTTACTATGGCATTTTTCACTTTTGCTATTAAAACAACTTTAACGGTTGTTTCCGGTCTTGCTGTGAAAAATATCAGTAAATATTTTAAAATAAATACAAAATAACGTTAAAAAGACAACAGAAAACCCAGCTGTTTACACATTTTTGACACCTACCAACAACAAATACCCACAGCAGTCACTGAATATTTTGTCAAGTTTTGTACGTGATTTGTTAACTTAACTTTTTGTTGTTGGATAAGAGTTGACATTTTTAATGTTCGCATGCATGCCGGAGAATTATTGCCTCCACACTACTAACCCAGTGGTATAAAGAACAGTTAACGTTTTATTTATTCTGGTGTAAAAAATTAATAAGAATTTCAAATGTGTTATGGGTGGTTTAAACAATAAAAAGTGTAAAAAATTCGAACAAGTCGAAAATTAATCAGTTAAGTTTAGTAACTTAGTTCTTTGACATAAGTTAAGAAATATTGTTTGTGCGCGTCAAAACATGTTTCTGGATATCATAACACGTTCCGGACAACAATTTTATCAATTTTCATATGAATACCAAACGGGTGATGTAGGAGATGAAAGGTACCAAGCAACGCCCTGATCGGGGCCCCGTGGTGTTACCTGGGAAGCTGCCTTTAATATCCGTTAAAGGTAGTGAGGTAGCATGTGCTGCTCGTTCACCCATATGAACGTTAAACGTAACCCACCCCTCCAAAAAGAAAACATACTTTAAAAACCCCTCTAAAGTAGAGTTGTACAATCTAGTTCATTTGAAAGATCTAGTTCAATAGCTCAGCTCTTTAAACTGAACTAGGTCAGTAATCTAGTTCATAGTTCACTGTCCAGTTCAATCATTCGGATAAAAATCGTTCACCGGCTCTTAATGGGTCGTTTGATGAAAACGCATACATACACCAAATACAAACAAACAAAAGACTAATATAATTTAACTACTCCATAACAAAAATATTACATTTACATAGTTTTATTGCATTCTTTAAGAATGATTAATTAATTTTAGAAAAAAACATCCTTCATTTAGGTGGCTGGCAAAAAATCTTATGTTGTGTGTGTGTAGAAATTGTCATTGCGTAGAAGCTTTGTGCGTGTTTGTTTCTTTTTATGCTTTCCCTTTTTTCTATCCAAAAACACAGATTCATTAGGTAATCGATTCGACATATTGTAATATGTTATGTCTCTGTTTTTGTAGAAATCTTCATTTTCGGACAGCTATTCCATGTACCTTGATTCAAAACATAAACAAACTGATCACATTACGAATGCATCCCTCAAGATAGACGACGCCGTCACTTTATGTATTTGTGAACGACATGTTGAACTAGATCAGCCATGAACGCGCCTTTACGAAAACGTTAAACACAACTCTCTTTCCCATACAATTGCCAAGAATAGCATGCTCTTCGTGTGCATCTCTGAACTAGATTGTGAATCGTTCGTTGATCGTACGGCCACCGACTGATTATAGTTCAGTGAACTATTGAACTATAATGAACTATATCCACTGATCTAGTTCATACGCTCTTTTCAATGAATCGTTCAATTGAACTAGTTCGTTCATGAACTATACAACTCTACTCTAAAGTTGACGACCCCCGCAAACGGACTCTTTGCACTATAGGTAATTTGCCCAGTTTTTGAGGCAAAAAGTCGATTTTGCAACTTTTAATAATAATAATTTTTTAGTTGGCATTAAAAAAAGAACATGTCAAAATGTATTAATATGAATGATATATTTCAAAATAGCGTCATTATCGCGGTTTAAATTGCAGTCAAAGTGAGAATTTCGAAGAAGAACTAAAAAAATATATATATATATTGTAAAACATATTTCAATGTATTTAAAACCGCGGAAAAATAAACCAAATGTAAATATATGTAAAATGGAATAGATTGGTAATTGCGATAGGAATTTATTTAATATATAATATAGCTTAAACATTATGGGTAGCGACCAAAAAACACAAAAAGTCAAAAATAAATATTTCTCACTTCATATAGACTTATACTAAATTGGCCGTGTTTGGCCGTGATTCTGCTATTGGGAATATCTTCAGCAAAGGGTTCTGAATCAACTACATAATTACCAAGGTGCGATTTTTTGCGTTTTTTGAGTTATATCACTTTTTTGAAGGTGCCCTCCTTGCAGAAAAATATATATTTTTTTAATTTTTTGTTTGGTGAAGGAAATATTAAATACGAAAAAGCATCCGATTTGACCTAAAAAGACATTTTCTTTAAAGAAATATTCACCATGTGTTCAAAAAATGTACATACGTGTTGTGGTCAACATTTTTGTTAATTATAGCTGTAATAAGTTCTAACTAGGGATCATGATTGCGTGATTTATTTGGTCCTTTAAAAATATAATATTTATACAGATCTTTTCGCGAATAAATATTTTAAACATATCAATGTTTATAAAAATCTTTTGGCGGATCAGTACTTTAGTTCATTGTAACCGTTTTTCTTTTATTGTAACCGCTTTTATTGGGTTGGAACGGATAAAATAGGTAAAATGAGAATAGGGGGTAGGAAAAAGATAAGTTGTTCGTTATATCCTGCGTTCGTTATAAACGTATTCGTCTGTAAAATTTTTATTAAAGCCTACTTTTAAATATCATATATTTAAATATTTGAAACAGTGCTTAAATTCGTCGCTATCCGCTTCTGCTTTAAAGCGGGCCTGAAAATCGTAACAAATTGTAAAAAATTCTATTCGCGGGGTAACAGCTTTTGTTTGTTATAGTCGTGGTCGTTTTAAGAAGCTGAATGTGTGTACAAATATTAAGAAAAATTCTTTGGAAACATAAAACTTTGTTCGCTATAAACGCAGTTTCTTATAACCGATGTTCGCTATATCCGAATTTTACGTTGTAATTCTTTGTTTTATCTTACTTTTGCATATAAAGCAATAAAAATGTATAAAAAGCCCACATATCCACCGCTATTAATTTTTGCCTCAAAAACAGGCCAAATTACCTATAGTGCTTTGTAGAGAAGGTGCACTTTACGCATTGGCAGATATACTTGAAAAGTACAAAACCGACATTATTACCTTACAGGAAATACGATGGATTGGGAAAGGCGACACAACAACACCTAAAGGTGACGCACTGTATTATAGCTGCCTCGACACAAAGAATGAGTTTGGTTGCGGACTTGTAGTTGGTCGGAGGTTAAAATATCTGGTCTCCAGTTTTACCCCAGTGAGTAAAAGACTTGCTTCAATACCAATAAAAGCAACATTCTTATTTGCGCTAATGCTCCAACCGAAGACAAGGACGAACAGACCAAAGATATATTCTACGTGCGCTTAGAAGAAACATATGATCGTTGTCCGGCCCATGACATTAAATTATTCTAGGCGATTTTAATGCCAAAATTGGAATGGAGAATATCTTTGGCCCAACAATAAGGAAATTTAGTCCCCACTGTGAAACATCTGACAATGAAATGAGGCTAATAGACCAGATTTAAACATCTCGACATTCATAAGGGCACCTGACTGTCACCAGGTCAGAAAACAAGAAATAAAATTGATCACGTTGTGATAGATGGAAGACCCATGGTATGACCAGGAGAGTCTTGCTGGAAAGAACATTTTTCGAAACTGTTGGTATCCAATTCCAGAAGAAGTATACCGCCCAGCCAAGATCGGGTAAAGACAACAATAAAGCGGCTGAATAATAATAAAGCAGCAAGATGGCTTACCAGCCGAGCTGTTCTAAACCGGAGGCGACACGCTGATAAGGACGCGTAACCGACAATTGGAACCTGAGCATCCTGTGTCCCATCCACAAGAAAGTAGATTGTATGCTCTAACTATAGGGACATAAGTCCTCTCCCTATTGTTTACAAGATAGTTTCATTAATATTGTGCGAACGACTAAAACCTATGGTCAACCAAAAAATTGGTCCATATCAATGCGGCTTTAGACCTGGGAAGTCCACCATTGACCAGATATTTATTTGCGGCAAATCCTGGAGAAGAACCAAGAGATGCATGTCAATAATAATAAAGTAGCCTAAGACAGCCGTCTACGTTCAAAGGTATTCCAAACCATGCACTATGGGCCCAATGACAGGTTTTTGAGGCAAGAAGTCGTTCCGATGTTTATAATGTTCACAAAAATACATCTGCAAAATTTGGTAGAAATCGGTTCAGATTTAGCTATAGGTTTCATATATATGTTTGATCCGATTTTATATTTAAGCCGCACAAATGTCACAATTTTCATTAGTTCACTACCAAAAGAGTTTTGAGACATGGAGACAGAATTTCCTGTGACCTATTCAACACCCTGCTGGGAAAGGTTATACGAGATGCAAACGCCAATAGAAATGGCACAATTTACACCAATAGCCACATGTTACTTGCTTTGCTGATGACATTGACATCATGGATCGATCAGTAAAAGTTAGTTAAAGACTTCGTCTACCTCGGCACCGCCATAAATACAACAAAAAACAACATCAGTTGTGAAATAAGAAGAATAGTACTGGCTTAAAAGGCTACTTTGAGTTAAGTAAGAAGTTTAAAAACAAAGCCATATCTCGTCAAACTAAAATAACACTTTACAAAACGCTGATACTACCCAAGCTAATGTATGGATCGGAAGCATGAGTACTTGCGGAAGCAGATAAGGCAGTGCTTGGTGTGTTTGAGAGAAAAATTCTTAGAAAGATCTACGGGCCGATTTGCGTAGACGGTGAATATCGACGTCGTATGAAACACGAGCTGTATCTGCTATATAACGACATCAGTATAGTTAAACCTATCGAGATACAACGACTGTGTTGGCTATGGCATATCATAAGAATGAGCGATGATGAACCCTCTAAAAACGCGTATAAATACGGGACGCATGGCGGTACACGCAGAACTGGAAGGTCAAGGCTTCGATGTAGTAAACAAGTGGAAGAGTGCGGCATTCCAAATTGGAGATATAAAGCAAAAAAGGAGAGGAGTGGAAATCTCTTCTTAGACCAGCTATAGGCCGTGGGCACGGTTGCCACAGTTGGTAGAATGTTACCAAAATTGGTAACTTTTTTTGGGGTTGGTAATTTGGTAACTTCGTTTTTGGTTTGGTAACTTTTTAAAGTTTAAACAACTATCCAATTTTCACTTTTCTTTTATAATTTTCCGCATTACTAAACATACAAAAAAAAAAACTACTGTGTGAACGTACGCCAAATTTTTCAAGGGCGTGATAGGCAAATATCATAGTTAGGGTCTTCGTTCACATTTATATTAGGCACCTATAGAGTCTGTTTTTTCCTGCAAAATATATTCTACCATTCTTTAAAATACTGAAAGTAGGCCGATACTCATCAAATGCTGCAACATCAGAATGATGATCTACACGGAAATTCTCTAAAGAAATATTTTATACCCATAGTGAAGAGTAAATACGAAATTTGTGCTACTTCAGTTGGACAATCAATCTGTCCTTCAAGATTTCAAAAATAGGGCTGTATCGTACTATGGGGGCTCTACCAAATTTCTCAGTAGAAATCATTTTTAGCCACAACTAAAACTAATTACCAAATTTAAGCCACGTCGATTAGATAATGTGGTAAAATAATTTAAAATACTGAAAATCGCCCGGTATCGTTCTGTTAATCTCAGACATTTCGTGCTGTTAATCTCAGACATATCTTATAGATACTGGGCTGAAACTTTAAAAATATAGAAAAGCGGGAGACAGGTTCTACGTGAGCTGCAGTCAACATATATTTTTAAACGCTTCAACAGCATCTTCTGGCGACGAAAATCGTTGACCACGCCTTTTTTCTTGATGTGCTGCAACCAAATGAAGTCATTGGATCCCCAGTCGGGGCTGTACGGCGCATGACCCATCAATTCCGCGTTTTGTCAGGTGAAACAGGCACTGGTTTGAATCGATGTGTGAGAGTTCGCAACGTCATGATGCAGAACGATTCGTCTTCTCTTTTTTCAGGAGACTTCAGGCAAACAAATTGTAGTGTAATACTCAGAGTTAACCGTCCTACATTTCTCAAGTCGTATAGTCGCCACATGGTCTGTTTTGCCGAAGAAACAGGCTACCATTTGCTTCAAAGGTCTTCTTCCATGAACAACTTTCGTAGGATTAGGCTCGCTTTCGAAGACCCAAACGGTCGATTCCTGTTTTGTTTCGGGCTATTAAGCATAGATCCAAGATTCGTAGTCTGTGACGATCTTATAAATGTCGTTTGAAGTACCGCGATTGTTTTTGTTCACAATTTCTTTGTACAAATACACAAGAGACTTTTTTGAGCGATTGACAAATTTTGCTGGATCTAGCGAGAAAACCCCAATTTTTGCGGACAGGTATTCATGCAATATCATATGTTAGTTGTTTGAAGAAATGCCCACACGGCGATCATGCATTATCCGTTCACGCACAGTTTAATTTTTTTCTGACACAACGGCAGTTTTTGGACGACCGTCACGACCTTCGTGTTTTAGCGAGCGTCACCCACGATTGAATTCATTAAACCAGTTTTTCATAGTACTATATGATTTATACACTCTTGCCGTGAGAAATTCCATTTTTTTTTTGCGTATGTCAAACATTCCCGAGGGTAAAATCTGTCAAACTTAAAATAAAATCAAATGGCGTCTGGCAACACTACCAGCAAAAAGTTTGCCTCCAAAGAGGCAGTTAAATGATATGTACAAGTGATCTGGATGTGCTTCAAATTATGCATTTTCACTCATGATTTTAACAAGAGCGTGACTACTGAAAAAAGGCACTCCATTTCACTGCATTTTAACTGACCCTTTGGCGCTGCATTTTAACTGACCCTTTGGCACTGCATTTTAACTGACCCTCTGGCACTGCATTTTAACTAACCATTTGGGGTAGAATAGGAGGCAGTCTACATGTGTGCAAGTCATTATACCCTACACCACTATGTGGGGAGGGAGGGTATTATAAGTTGGTTTTGGCCAAAAAGTTTGTAACACATCGAAATAATGGTCGCAGACCCATACTTATATATACCAAAATGAATGCCTCGACGAGCTGAGTCGATCTGGCTATGTGTGTCCGTCCGTCAGTCCGTCCGTCCGTCCGTCTGTCCGTCTGTCCATCTAAACCTTGTAATCACGCTACAGGTCGCAATTTTGATTGCATCGTCACGAAATTTTGCATGTTGATAGGGGTCCCGGAGGGGAAGAAGCCTATTGATTTTGGTTATGGTCGGATAATATTTAGGGGTCGGAAAGGGCAAAAAACTTAGGTGGATAAAATGACAACGATTTTTTCCAAAGCGAATATCTCAGCTTCTATATGGGGTATACCAAAAGCAAAACACGAAAATGAAAGTAGAAAATATCACCTTTCTAATGATGTAAAGCAGGTGCTCGTAGGTGATCAAACAACGAAGATATTACAATAGTAGCAAATAAAACCCCAATTTTCATTTTTGCGATTTTAATTATATTGACGAATATCACAGCTTTGGTTGGGGACTTTCCAAAAGCAAATTCTGACTCTGAAAGTAGAAGATCCCGTCTTTACAATGATGTAAACTAGGTCGGCGTAGGTAACCAAATAACGGAGTTATCGCAATAGTCGGTAATACATCCCATTTTTCTATTTTTTTGGAAATCACGCTACAGGTCGCAATTTTGATCGAATCGTCACGAAAGTTTGAGGGTTAATGGGGGTCTCATAGATGAAGAAGCCTATTGATTTTGGTGATGGTCAGATAATTATTAGGGGTCGGACTGGGCAAACACTTATTTGGAGAAAAGTCAACATTTTATTTTAAAGCCAATATCTCTGTTTCTTTAAGAGGTATATCTAAAGCAAAACCTGGCAAGGAAAGTAGAAAATATCACCTTTACAAGGATGTAAAGCAGGTTGTCGTAGGTGGTCAAATAGCAGAGATATGGCAATAGTAGATAATGCATCCCATTTTCCGATTTTTTTATAATCACGCTATAGGTCGCAATTTTGATCGGATCGTCACGAATTTTTTGAGAGTTGATGCGGGTCCCGCACAGGAAGAAGCCTATTTAGTTTGGTGATGGTCGGATAATATTTAGGAGTCGGACTAAGCGAAAAGCTTATGTGGAGAAAAGTCAACGTTTTTTTATGCAAATATCTCCGCTTCTGGTTGGAGTATTCCAAAAGGAATAACCGTCAATGGAAGAAGAAAATAGCTCGTTTATATTGATGCAAAGTATGTTGGCGTAAGTGAGCAAACCGAGATATTGCAAAATTCAGTAATATACAAAATATTTCCATTTTTTGTAATCACGTTACAAGTTGGAATTTTGATCGGATAGTGACGAAATTTTTGGCGGTAGATGGGGGCCCCACAGAGGAAGAAGCCTATTGATTTTTGTGATAGTCGGATAATATGTAGACAAATTCAAAGTTTTATTCTTTGTGAATATATCGGCTTCTAGTAGGGGTATTCCAACGGCAAAGCCTGTCAATGGAAGAAGAAAATATTACTTTTACATTGGTGTAAAGCAGGTTGGCGAAGGTGGTCAAACAAGGGAGATACCACAATAGTCGGTAATGCATCCAATTCTTCCATTTTTTGCAATCAAGCTACAGGTCGTAATTTTAATCGGATGGTCACGAAATTTTGGTTGCTTATGGGGGTCCCAGAGAGAAAGAGACATATTATTTTTGGTGGTAGTCGGATTATATTCCCTAAAAGAAATGTTTACCAGTGAAAAGCTTATGCACATGGGGTAGTGGTGTAGGGTATCACATGGTCGGCCCCGTCCCGACTGTAGCCTTTGCTCACTTGTTACAAAATATCCCAGAACAAATAAGACGCATTTATTATTTATGTAAAACAAAAATATTAAGAACTTTATTACATTAACAAAAATTATGAAAATTCTCCATTGAATTCAATCGCAAACATGCGTGTTTTCTCCACTCTCCATTTAATCCAAGCTGAACTGTTTTTGCTTCATCTGCTAAATGGATTTGATATTGCCTTCCCATCACCAGTTTAGATTTCAAAGAGCCCTCCATTGGGAAAATTTCTTCTCGTGAGTTACCGGAAAGATGTTCACAAATTAAATATTATTTAGTTTGTATTAAAAATTTTTTGGAAATTTTAACACGCTTATCGCTTTTTGGAAAATGTAGAGATGTACAAACTGATTTATGTACATGTAGGGATCTCTAACAACTGCTAATTAAATGTAGCGAACGGAGTGCCTTTTTCACGACTCCGTTGAACTGCATCCGGATGTTGTTAAAATGTGACAAGTGGATGTCATTCTTTGGATTGCATCCAAATGGGGTTAAAATGTGAGGACTGGAGCGCCTTTTTCCCGACTCCGTTTGAACTGCATCAAAACATGCCATGAAAGAACTTGTCCACATTGCACTACTTCCAATTTATTTTGCTGGGTACGTGTTGCCTATGCTGAAAATGTTTGTTGTTCCCCATTTTTAATACCAATATAAACTTATATTCTAAATTAAAAGGTTTTATCTTAGATATTGCGAGCTGTATCTTGATTTCAATAGACAGACGGACATCGATATTTTATAAATTTAAGTATACAAAATTTTTTATATTAAACATTTGTTGGTAACTTTTTGGTAACATTTTCGGAAAATTTTGGTAGAAATTTTTTTTACTCAGTGGCAACCGTGGCCGTGGGCGCTTACTGAGAAATTGAAATTTACACTTACTTGCTCTCAGTAAGCGCCCGCCGCCTATCGCTGTCTCAGACACAGTATGCGAACTATTTTCAATACCAAAATTCTGCGGACCTAAACCAGGGCGATGTGCGCTTACTGAGAGCAAGTGAGCGAAAACTTCAATGTAAAATGCATTGAAATGTATGCTCACTTGCTCTCAGTAAGCGCACATCGCCTATCCCTGACCTAAACGGATTCAACACACAATATTTGACCAAATCAGCACTTTGTACACGCCGATAAGGTATTTGTTCAATGAAACTTGCTCTTAAATCCTTATTTTAAGTTGTTACAAACCGAATTTCAAAATGTATATGGTGAAAAAAACTAAAAAATAATGTGATAACTTCAAAAACATAAAAAGTAATTATTGGGGTGTTTGTTTTAAAAGCTACAAGAAAACAATCCTTTCAATTAGGGTCCTACTTTAATGGTAATGTTTTTAGTGGTCATCGATGATGATATTACACTATATTTAACCACTGACAAATCATATCTGACCACTGAGAACCATACCTTTCAAAAGTATTTTAATAAAGAACAAAACTAATTTCTTTAGTTAGGAGTAGAAAATATTCACATAATTTTTGCGGAATTCCTCCATAACTATATGAGGATTTTATTTGCAAAACAATTTGACGCCAATTAACAAATTGTTTTTTATAACAAAGCCTTTGTCTAATTGAAGAGCTACGTACGCATATTGTAAAAATAATGGATGAATGGAAATGAAAACAAAAAACCTTTAACAATTCTCATACAAACATTTGGCAAAAGAAAAATATTGCTTCTTTGTATTACCCATCTACAAGACAAGCATAGTAAAAATGAATAATAACAACAAAGATAATATCAATGAATAGCTACAAATAAATAACAATAGAAAAAATATTGAATAAAACCAAAATATTATACAAATGATGATGATATCAAAAACTTTCTCTCAAACATTCTTTTTCATTCAACAGTAATAATTTAAAAAAATATGTGTATATAAAAAAAATGTGAATGAAAGGGAATATAAAACATAAAACGTAACTTAATAGCGTATATTTTGTAGCTCTTAAAGAAATGTGAGTTCTGTGTAACCAACGGCACTTCAATATCCACATTCAACATCAACAAAACAAAGAGCAACATGACACGAAAAAAATGCAGCACCGAAAGGTAAGTCAGAAGAGTGAATGCCGCCTGAGGTTACTGTTATATAATGTGCAAATTGTTTTTTGTTTTTAACCAATTACTTGCCACTTAATTATAACAATAATGAATGAAACAAAAAACAAACACTATACTATGATGAGTCAACACGGTGCTCTTGAACCAACTTTAAATGAAAGGAGCTTACACCTGGAAAATTCTTTTCACGATTTTGCTGGGAAAACGGGAGGCCATATAAAAATAGAACTAAAGAAAATGTTGTAGCAGAGAAAATTCTCCACACAAGATTGTCCTTTATATTTTCGTAGGTTTTACCATTTTGGAAGAAAAAATTACGAAAGCCAATCTTGTACAGAATTTTCACAACTTTAAAATTTCGATAAGACTTACCGTTTTCTAGCAAATCGAGAAAACCTTACAAAAAAATCTAAAACTATGACCTGAACTTCTATTTCTCAAAAATTGTAAAGCCTAGGAACAAATCATAACGGTCAATCCTCTAGAGAATTTTCATAGCTACAAAATTTTCTTTAACCCCATTTCGATAGGACTTGCGGTTTCCAAGCAAAATCTCGAAAACCTAAAATTAACCTAAAGATGTGAATTTTGACCGAGATTTATTTAAAAATCCCTCCAGCGATTTTTTTCTTGTTTTTGGATTTTTCTCACCTATGAACATTGCTGTTTCAAAATACCCAAAAACTTCCCAGGTGTAAGCGGTTTTTATTTAAAGTTAGTTAATGTGCACCGTACCTGACGACATTGTTTTACAAGGAGGCGTTACAGTCAGTGCATTGTCCCAATTTGAACTTCTATATCTCAAAAATGGTAAAACCCCCACTTCGATAAGACTTGCGGTTTCCAAGCAAAATCTCGAAAACCTAAAATAAACCTAAAGATGTGAATTTTGACCGCGATTTATTTAAAAACCCCTCCAGCGTTTTTTCTTGTTTTTGGATTTTTCTCACCTATGAACATTGCTGTTTCAAAATCCCCAAAAACTTCCCAGGTGTAAGCGGGTTTTATTTAAAGTTAGTTAATGTGCACCGTACATGACAATGTTTTACAAGGAAGCGTTACAGTCAGTGCATTGCACATAGGTTTCAATCAGGAAATTTTTGGACAAAACCCTATTTTTGAAGTTTCGAAATTTTATTTTTTTTTTGCACAGAATAATAAAAAACACCTCAAGTCATCTGAAAATAATTAGTTTTTGTAAATAAAGTTAGCATTCGTTGATTGGCGCAGTACCAAAGTTGACACTTTTTTATGTAAAAATAAAACAGACTTTGTGCTGTAAAATATACAATTTTTGTTGTATTGCGTCGATGCGACCAAAGTTATTATGAATCGGGAAGCTGTTAATGAGTACTTTCATAATATTTACAAAAAGTAGATGAAATTTGTAAAATTAGCGTAATAAAATCAAATTTTTTTATATATTTAAAAATTATTTTTTAAAACTATTTTTTAAATATACTTAAACTTTTAAAAAAAATGTCCAAATATGTCCAGCTCCAAATCGAATTTGAAAGATAGCAGGGGATCCGTACTAATAAATTCAGAAGTCAAATCGTCAATTTTTGCCACAGTTAAAATAAAGTGGATTTTTCTATTTTAAGATGGGAGAATTTTTTGTAAATACCTGTTGTGACTGTACGTAGTATCCAATTGAAATAAAACGGTAATACCCACATCTATCAACCGATTTTCCTTAAAATTCATATTTAAGGGTTTCAGAGTGTAGAAAACAAGTATGTATAATTTTTTTGAAAATAGGTCCATTTTTTGTCATAGCCCCCACATAAAAGACCGTACGATTTTAGATATTTTGTGGATATTAGCGACACTTTATGACCGATTCGGCTGAAATTTGGCATTTTGACCTCTTGGAAGATATGAATCCCTCATACCAAAAATTATTAACATAGGTCAATGTTTCGGTTTAGACCCCACACAACGGGACCACCCTGTTCAACAAATTTTGGCAGATTTTGGTCATTTTGGTCGATAAAACGTAAGAATTTCTGTTTGTACACATTTATTATAAATAATAATTAATTTCAATACAAAATGGACGTTGAAATCGTTTTGGCCAAAAAATTTTGATTTGGGACCATTGTGCATTATCCCAATTTGAACTTCTATATCTCAAAAATGGTAAAACCTACGAAAATGTCATACAGGTCACTCTTGCAGAGAATTTTCACTGCTTCAACATTTTCTTCAGTCCCACTCCCGATAGGACTTGCGGGTTCCAAGCAAAATCGTGAAAACCTAAAAACCCTAAAAATGTGAACTTTAACCGCGATTTATATAAAAAGCGCTCTGGCGATTTTTTTTTATTTTTTGATTTTTCTAATCTATGAACATTGTAGTTTCAGAATCACATTTAAAGTTGGTTCAAGAGCACCGTGTCAATGAAATAACATGTCTAACAACAAACTCAATAATACACTGAAAAAAATATTTATGAAATCTAAATGAACTGGAGAAGGCAAAGTAGAAATCGTGTGGGGCCTTATCCCAACTTGCGTAGTGTAAATAAACATAACATCAGAATATTAGCAGTGGTCTATAACGACTGTTAGCCCAAAGTTCAATACATTCGTTTTAGTATAAGTTTACGTTAATAGTATAAGTTTAATAATTTGCACAATCATCTTAGTGTTTAACTCTGTAGTCAAACCTTCGAACTTCATTCTGACTTTTCTGTACATATCGAGTTGCTTTTTTCTGTACGACAATTCTAAGTGTTGCAACTAATAGCTAGTTTGCCCTAAATGTCACGTCCTTCTCTCCTGTAGCCTGATCGTACCATGAGCTTGTCGCTTTTAGATTATTTATGATCACTTTGACAATACAAGGTGTTGGGTCAATCTTGTAAATGGTCCCTTTAACATACAACTGCCAAAAAATAATTGCACCGCCTCCTACAAAAACGTTTTGAAGGCCTTCTTATTTACATGTGCAAATCTTAATGAGCATTTCATGCGTTTTTAGAACTAATAGACACTAAAGAATTTAAAAATGACAAAAATCATAATTATGTTTAACACTTTATGAAAAAATAAACCAATTAAAAATTCTTTTAAAATGATATGAATTGGGAACTCGAAATCGAGATTTTTTTGTGAGAAAACTTTAAATATTATATGAAAGTGATATTTTTGAGAATTTTTACATCTCTAAAAAATCTCTGAATTTTAGGGTTTAAAATACTAACGCCATATTAGCAAAAGCATCGAAAAAGGTATGTATAGCAACAATTAACAACGGCAATACTTAGCCACACATTACACAAAGATGTTGCTAGCGAAGCTTATGCTGTTTGATATTGTTGCTATAATAAAACAGCACCGGACCACACATACTCATATTTTGCAGCATACACGACCAACACATATTAGAAAAGAGAATAAGCAGCATAGTTTCAATGACTTAGCCAGGTTTTCAGCAAATAATAGTTTTTGCGATCAGTGTTACCAATTGTAAGGAATTAAAAATCACGATCTTATTAATTCCACTTTTTCTTTCAAAGGCCATGTGAATTGTTGGTGAAGCTGTTTAATATTTTTTTATTTTTATTTATATTAGCCGATAGCCTTAGATGCTAGTGCTATTTTTATATAATTTTATTGTAATTTTTTATTATAATAAATATTTGAAATAAATCCGTGTGGAGTTATTTTTTCCTCTTTTTTTCTCCCATCGGACGCCTCCCCAGGTGGTGGATAGGGGAATGCTCATCAGATATGACGGGCACCGCAAAAATAAAATATGCGGGGCGAACCAAAAAAAAAAAAAGGAAAAGGCAGCGTCTGACCAAAGGATTGGCGGCAGCAAACAGCGTCTGTACTCCATTGGAGCGGCTGAAGATGTAGAAGGAAAACTATAAACCCTCCAGATGGCAAGGGGAAACCGCTGAAGTATCTCTCCCTCGAAAACCATACAATTATGAACAATGAAGAAAATACACGGCCCTTAGTCTCCGGCAACACAAGGGTGCTAAGAATCCCCGGAGGTAAAACAAAAAGAAATCTTAATATCGGTACCTGGAATGTAAGAAGTCTCTACGAACCGGGAAAACTGGCTAATACAATAAACGAAATGAACCATTATAACATAGACATATTGGGTGTAAGCGAAACATGGTGGCCCGATAATGGTGATTTCACATCCAACAATATGAAGATATACCACTCTGGCAATCAGAATAACAACCACAGGAATGGAGTTGGAATTATAGTAAAAAACAATATTGCAAGTTCTGTAAAAGGATTTATACCAAAATCAGATAGAACAATGCTCCTTAAAATAGAAGCAAAACCAATGAATATAAATATAATACAAGTATACGCGCCAACTGCAGATAAAAGCGATGAGGAAATTGAAGCATTCTATGATGAGATCATATATTTATTGAAAACGACGAAATCCCACGAAATAAACATTATACAAGGCGACTTCAACGCAAAAGTTGGAGAAGAACCTGTATCAGGTGTAACAGGAAATTATGGACTTGGAAATCGAAATGAAAGAGGAGATAGACTCATTCAACTATGCCAAGAATATAAAATGAAAATAACGAACACATTTTTCTGTCTTCCAAAAAGAAGACTATATACTTGGAAATCTCCACAAGATCGGAAAGATAACATCGTGAGGAATCAAATAGATTATATAATCATAAATAAACGGTTTTTCTCTTGCATAAAGAAAACATCGACATATCCAGGAGCTGATGTACCATCCGATCATAATCTCTTAATGACGAAAATGTGCTGCAAAATATCCCTATCAAAGGAAAAAATTGGGCGAAAAAAATTTGCTGTTGAAAAACTGGATAACCACGATACACACACAATTGTGAAGCAACATATAAATCGTGAACTACACAATATTAACAGAGATGATGTAGAGAGCATTTGGTATTCCATCAAGCACTCATTAAAATTTATTGCCAGCAACAATCTAGGAAACTACAAAAAACCTAAAAATAAAGAATGGATGACGAACGACATACTCAAATTAATGGAAGAACGTCGAAAGTACAAACATACAAATTATGAATTATATTTTGAGCTTCATAGAGAAATACAATCGACAATACGCATTGCAAAAATTGAGCACTTAAATAGTCAATGTCAGGAAATTGAACGTCTCCAACAGCTTCACGATGACTTCAATTTACACAAAAGACTTAAGGAAGCCGCTGGAGTACGATATAAGTCAATACCGAAAGTACTATACGTTAACAACAAAGCCGTCTTTGATACAAATGAAAAGAAAATAGTGTGGAGTGAATACATAAGACAGATATTTAATGACAATAACCGATCGGTCAACGTTCCAGCTAACCAACAATCGCTCACTGGGAACCCAATCACTAAATCTGAGGTGGAATGTGCAATAAAATTACTACGTAATAAAAAAAGCTGTGGACCAGACGAAATTCCCGCCGAATTGTTAAAATTAATAGATGACGAAAACCTACAGCTTTTGGTAGTGCTATTTAATTACATATATGACTCAGGCCGATATCCTCAAGACTGGCTGAAATCAACTTTCATCACAATTCCAAAGAAAAGCCACCCAAGACAATGTAGCGATTACAGACTTATAAGTTTAATGAGCCACGCTCTCAAAATTTTTCTAAGAATCATTCACTCCAGAATTTATAAAAAATGTGAAGGAGCCATGGGACTATCTCAATTTGGATTTAAAGAAGGCATGGGTACAAGAGAAGCCCTACTCTCTATTCAAGTGTTAATACAGAAATGCAGAAATGTACATAAAGATGTTTACCTATGTTTTGTGGATTACGAAAAAGCCTTCGACACCGTACAACATGACAAAATGGTGGAAATCCTCACATCTATTGGCATCCAAGGAAAAGAACTACAATGCATCAAGCAATTATATTGGAACCAAACAGCACAAGTCGACATTAATGGAGAACTGACAGAATGCATTGCAATATCGAAAGGAGTTAGACAGGGTTGTATATTGTCGCCATTATTATTCAATACCTATACCGAAAGAATTTTTGAAGAATCAATGTCCAACGCTCGTAAAGGCGTATATATTGGTGGAAAATTCGTCAACAATATCAGATATGCAGATGATACCACTTTAATTGCGAGTAGTGTATCAGAACTACAATTTCTTTTGAGTCGGCTAAACTCCTATAGCGAAAAGTATGGGTTAAAGATTAATATATCAAAAACTAAATATATGGTGATAACCAGGTCTAGAAACCAAAGTACAACCGAAATATATATAAATAATACACATATCGATAAAGTACAGAACTTTAAATATCTTGGCGTCAAAATAAATGAAAACTGGGACAACTCGAAATGGCAAGAGATGCATTTTTCAAATACAAAAATATTTTATGTAGTCATGACATAAATATGGAAACAAAAATACGATTTATTAAAACTTATGTCTGGTCGGTTCTGCTGTACGGCTCAGAAGTATGGACACTAAAAACCGCTGAAATAAAGAAATTGGAAGCCTTTGAAATGTGGATCTACCGTCGTATCCTAAAAATTCCATGGACACATCTAACACCAAATTCTGTGGTTCTTTCAAGGGTTAACCGTCAACGGGAACTCATTGGAACAATAAAAAGAAGAAAAACATCATATCTTGGACATGTAATGAGGAACGCAAAATACAAACTGCTCCAAACCATAATCACTGGAACAATAGAAGGGAAGCCATCCAGAGGACGGAAAGAAATATCATGGATTGACAATATTCTTAAATGGACCGGCATTGGAAATATCTCAACCCTACTGAGTGAAGCCAGAAATAGAGACGCCTTTATGGAGATCATGGAAAATATATGAACATACCTTAAAATTTGTAACAGATAATTATATATAATTGTATTGGTCGCTTATATTCGGAGATCGAATATGCAAATAAAGAAGAAGATTTGAAATAAAATAAAAAAATTATTTTTGTATTTTATATTTTCCACATTTGTGATAACGTTTGCACACACATCGAAATGTTAAATTTCTTTATTAAAATTTGGTTACTAAAACATGTATCTTCTCTTATTACACTGTGCAACAGAATGGAGCTGAAAGTCTGGGGCACGGAAAATTCCTGTTGGGGAAGAAAGGTCTTGGTGAGTATATTAAGAACCCCGAAGGACAGATCCGCCGTGAGTCGAACTTGCGCGTTATGGCGTGATGAAGTTTTTGCTAGAGACCCTGTAAGCCATCACGAATTAGCGTTATATCTTTGTTCACTGTTGCTTTAGCTTATTTTTGAGATGACATGTCTTCAGTCGAATCGAATGAGGATTATTTTCGTAGAGCACTTCGACCTTCTAACTCCCTTCCTTCAATGTCCTTTTCGTCCTTTATTTTAAGAACCGCTGTAAAAGTACCACAATATGACTTTTTTGAGCTTCGAAATGTTCTGCAAACATGTCGCTCAGAAAATTTTAGGTACGGCTCTCATTGACAACTAATCGATTTTGTCGCACAAACAGTTTTATTACAAGAAATCGGAGGTACCATTATATAAGGTCTATATCGAAACGTAGACCTATACTAAAAAGTTTCTGGCCTAACAATGGAAACGCGGATATTTATCATCAAAAATAGTTTTATTGTTTTCTTAAGTAATCTCCATCATGATTTGTACACCTGTTTAATACGCTCAAACCGATTATTGAAGCACATTTTCACTCCGATTGAGACATCTCCAAAACATGGTTTTGAACGCTTTTACAGCATCTTCTAGCGATTGCTGGTATTTTTCGGGCTCATACTCATAGTTCCATGAATCATCACCTGGATCCATCTTATAAACGGCTTTTAAAGCACCACAATCGAATTTTTTTCGAGATTTCTTGAACCAATGAAAAAAACCGTTTTGGCGCCAGGTGTTCATGCCATATCAAATGTTAATTGGTGGAATAAATGCCAAAGGATGCCTCTATCTCACGGTATATAACATGGCGATCTTGCATTATCCGTTCACGCACGGCTTAATTTTTTTTCTGGCACAACGGCAGTTTTTGGACGACGCTCACGACCTTGTCTGCCACGATTGAATTCATTAAACCAGTTTTTCATAGTGATATAGGATGGTCCTTTATCGGCATACAAAGATTTAATTTGATCGATGTACTCTTACCTTGATTATCCACGTCGAAAGTTGTGATCGGACAAAAATGTTCATAAGTAAATTCCATTTCTTACCAAAGTGATTTTTTCAAGTCACTGTAAACAACTAACACATTGTCGTACGTCAAATAGTACTGAGAACGGCTATCGCTAAGTTTGTAGAAGCATCTGACTTCTAATTATTCACAGTAGACACTAGCTCCCGCTCCTTCCTCCATATTCCACACATCGGTGAAAATGGCTAAATTGTCCTGCACCCCCTTATGTCAGCTGTGTATCAAAGTCCAGAATCGGGAAATCGTAGTCTGTTACACGTCCTCTGACACTTTGCCCAAATTGACTACCTAGCCGTTGCAAAATGCTTGCATGCCCAGGGGGAGGAGGAGGGTTTTTCACCACTTCACTGTGTCAGCTGTGTATCGAAGTCCAGAATCGACGAATCGTAGTCTGTTTCACCTAGAGTTGGGTAGTTCCGGAACGAACTAGTTCCAAGGAACTATTCCGGACAAGGAACTATTGGAACTATATCCGGCTCTTTCATTTGTATAGTTCCTTTAGTTCATATAGTTCCAGCCGTGCATATAATTCCATTCATTTGTATAATTCATTTTCTTTATTTAACTGTAACACACTTCGATCTTTCTTTTTTTTTTAATTTTTTTTTTATTTGACAAACACAGTAACCTAGCCCATAGGGCCATGAGCGGTTCCAAAAACAGCTATACAATAACTACTCTCAGAACAATATTTTCTTTCAATAAACGTAAATCACATCCTCGTTACTTCGCTGCAATTTATTTACTTTTATGCCAATTCATCCACCAAAAGATGAAAACAAAAAGAAAGAGAAAGATTCGTTAAACTATTTCTTTCTAGGAACTATTTAGAACGACGAAAGAGAAGGATTCATTGAACTATATCGGTCTCGGAACTATTTGGAACGAAGGAAATAGAAAGAACGATGAAAGAGAAAGATTCACTGAACTATATCGCTCTCGGAACTATTTGGAACTATGGAACTATATTAAGGAACTAGTTCCTTTTGGCAAAAGGAACTAGAAAGATCGATCCGTTCCAGGAACTAGATTGCCCAACTCTAGTTTCACCTCCTCTGACACTTTGCCCAAATTGGCTACCTATCCGTTGCAGAATGCTTGCATGCCAAGCAGGAGGAGGAGTACCACTTCACTAAAGAGAACCGGTGCAGCTCTTTGTAGAGCATGCCACCAGAAAAGATATCCATAAATTAATATGGGACTGTCCTATGCAACCAGTGTAATATATGTGGTCTTAGACCCCAGCTTTGCAAAAAGGAATCAGGTCTTTATTCGTGTGTTCCTCCTCCTTTTCTATGATTAAGCACCACACCAAGGTACTTGGCTACCGTAAAATGATTCAGCTGCCCACCATCTATTATTGGCGCACGGTGTCAGCACTATTTTCCTGGGGAATAGTACTACCTCTGTTTTAGGTGGATTCACACCAAGGCCATGTGTCCAGCGTAGGGACGTAGCCAGAAATTCATATCTACCCCATTTCGAAATTCAAGTGGAATTCTTGGATCGGTGAGGCTATATAGTAATTAACCATCAGAAACGTATTGGCAGCATTAGTGGACCAATTCTGCTCTAGAAACTCTAGATTTACTGGCGAAAACCCACTTTCTGGAATGCATGGATACAAATTCTTATTTCCGGAGCTTATATACGAATATGACATGTAATCCTGACGGGAGGGTTTTTATTGATGAGTTCATAAGTAATCCAAGGATTTCATGGGTGAATAATACCTTTCAACCCTATAAATCTCCTGGTGCCATCCCGAAGAAAAAAAACTAGAAAGAGCAAAAGGGAAATCGAGTGAAGCCGCGTTACATGAAGTTTTATAGAAAAGAAAATGGATAATTTGAATGATATCTTTGCTGCCTTTCTTCAGGGAGCATTTAATAATTACATTCGGCACTGGAAGAACTGAGTGTCCTCTATCCTAACGTAATCCGTTAGGATTATCAATTCAAACATTGGGAAAAGTTTTGTAAGGGGCACTTCAAAGGTAGGAGTTCTTTCACCTCTTCCCAGCCTTTTGGTGGTGAATGGGATACTCAGAGAGTATTACAAATTAGGAACTACCCAGCAAAATAAATTGGAAGCAGTGCAATGTGGACTAGTTCTGTCACGGCATGTTTTGATGCAGTTCAAACGGAGTCGTGAAAAAGGCACTCCAGTCCTCACATTTTAACTGCATTTGGATGCAATCCAAAGAATCACATCCACTTGTCACATTTTAACAACATCCGGATGCAGTTCAGCGGAGTCGTGAAAAAGGCACTCCAATTCCTCACAATTTAACAGCATCCGGATGCAGTCCAAACGGAGTCGTGAAAGAGGCACTCCGTTCGCTACATATTATTAGCAGTTGTTAGAGATCCCTACATGTACATAAATCAGTTTGTACATCTCTACAGGCAGCGACATAAATTTTCCAATAAGAGATAAGCGTGTTAATATTTTCAAACATTTGTTAATACAAACTGAATAATATTTCATTTGTGAACATTTTTCCGGCAACTCAAGAGAAAAAAATTTCCGAATGGAGTGCTGTTGGAGTACATGTCGAAATCTTAACTGGTGATGGGAAGACAACCCATTTAGCAAAACTGTTCAGCTTGGAACAAATGGAGAGCGGAGGAAACACACATGTTTGCGATTGAATTCAATGGAGAATTTTCATAATTTGTGTTAATGTAATAAAGTTCTTAATATTTTTGTTTTACACAAATAATGCATTTTATTTGTTCTGGCATATTTTGTAATGGCTTGCACAATTTCCGCAGAATGCCTGTATCAAAACACGTGCTTTGGACTGCCTCCTATTCTACCCCAAAGGGTTAGTTAAAATGCAATGCCAAAGGGTCAGTTAAAATGCAGTGCCAGAGGGTCAGTTAAATAAAATGCAGTGCCAAAGGGTCAGTTAAAATGCAGTGCCTCTTTCCGTAGTCACGCTCTTGTAAAAATCATGAGTGAAAATGCATAATTTGATGCACTTCCAGATCACTTGTACATATCATTTAACTGCCTCTTTGGAGGCAAACTTTTTGCTGGGTAATTGTGCGCATTACTTTGCCATTTTAATCAGTGAGAAATTTCTCTCTATGTACGAAATTTCTTTCTACGTTGTCTGACTACCGTATTTTTCTGGCAAAATTTCTAATTTTGTCCATGACCTTACTCTTATACTTATTGAAATTATCCCTATATAAGTTCCAATGCGTATTAAGTTTAGTTCTACTAATCATGTTATATGCCCTCCTGCTGATCTTCCTGAGTTTAGCCAGTTAATTATTCCACCAAATTGGTTGAGGATAAATGATTTGACAAGACTTCTCAAAGCAACCCCGAAGAGAGATTATTGACCTGCTTGTCAACCGTCCTCCTGTGTGAATTTCTGTGATTCCACACAGACGGGGTAAACCTAATGAGTTCAATTTCTCCCAGTTGTTTCTTTTAGAGTTCCTATGATGCCCCTCCTTTTCCGAATACGGCTACCTATACGAAACTTGAAAGTGTATCTCCTTGTGGTACGAAAAGGAACTTTACTCGGATACACAATGCACAATTTTTGGCAACTTATCTCGATTAGATAAATCAGAGATTTCGACCTCTGTGCTGTGATATAAGAGAAGTCTCCATTGTTCCCTGTGCGATGTTTATTGGAAAAAGTTCTTTATCGTTACATTGAGTATTTTTGAACAATATTTTTCTTCAGTGTACATTTGATGAAAGGAACGCATGCGACATGTATGTTCGTATTATTTTAATTTTATTTAATTGTTCCTCATTAGTTTTGAATAAAAAAAAAACAACAACATCTAAAAAATTGATGTTGTTATATGCACGTTTGATAATGAAATTGTGGCATCAAGGTTTTAATATTGTTTGTATATGTACACACATGTATGTGTACCTTGTACCCAGATAGCATTTAGAAGACTGTTTTTTTAAAAATCACATTGAGGAGTCTTTTTAGAGTCCTTTTGGTGATCAAAAATTGATTAAGTCGCTTGTGTGATCAGAAAGGGACTCGAAAGTGACTCCCTGTAATGATTAAAAAGAGTTCAATTTAAGATACAACAACAAATGTGTAGCAATCACAAATGAATCATTGATCATCTGGAAGATTGAAAAATGCTTAATCAAAAAAGGGTCATACAGGTGTTTGAAAAGTGATTATAATTATGTATACTCTGATCATATTTTGAACAGTTAGGTGATTAAAAACTGATTGCTTTGTTTTATTTTTATTTGGTTGTAAATAAAAAAATAAAATTCTCATATACACTTTCTACAAAATTTTGATATAAATGTAACGTATAATATTAAAGGTACAGACAAACACAACACAACAGGTTTTGCCAAGTGATATGAAGAAGCAGTATACTAACCACCAAGCAACATAAAGGATAATTAAAAGACATAACAAAGCAGAAAAGACTATAAAACGAAGGAAAGAAACAAAGAAGAATAAAAAGAAAAATTTTTTTAATTTATTTCGTCTAACAAAAAGACTCATAAATGACTCCCTAAAGACTCATAAATGATTATAAACATGACTCTAAAAAGACTCGAAAAAGGGTCCGAAATTAATCAACAAAACACCAATAAATGATTGAAATACGACTCGAAAAAGACGCATTTGTGATTTGTTTAGAAGAGTCGCCTGAGGTTATGTTTTCCTACCGACAAAGGAGTCATTTATGATCAGAAAATGAGCTCATATTCTAGCTTTTTAATCGTGCAGTCGGATCAAAAAAGACTCGAATTTGATTAAAATTTTCAAAAAATGCTGACTGGGTATGTATATTTTTCGAAAATAAACAGAAAGATACCACCGAAGGAGAGAGATAGTTAACCAAAAAATATTTTGAAAAATATCAACATCAGTTGGTGGCAAAACCACAACAATATTATTTTTATTTATTTCTATTTTTTCGAAATAAGCATCAGTGATAAATCTGTGAACATATTTCACGTATGTATATCTGAATTTTTGTTATGATATTGTGGGTAAAATAAAAGACAACATTTAGAGGGGCAAAAACACACAATTTGCATAATTCTATTGCCAGTGAAAGATATACAGTAGACCCTCTGCACAAATCGAAAAAATGTTGAAATTGTACCTACCCAAAAATGTCCATTCTTTAATGTAAACATAACAGAGGTATTCGCTTGTGAGTGTATCTACTGTATATGTGTACACGGTTGTGGATTTGTTACGATTGATATTTGTTTATTTTCTTAATTTTTAGTTGCCAATATTATGTGGTTTTGTCAACAAATTTCAAAATATATATTTTTTTTGCCTTTCGTCGTTTTCCCCCATTTTCTGTTGCTCTCCTCACAACATAATGTCAATGACATTTGTTGAACTCGGGCAGACACATGTATCCAGTAACCCTAGCTACAGGTGGACAAAAAAACATATTAAATGTTAAGTGAACGGAAGTAATGCTTCCTTGGTGGAGGCATGATGTTTGTTTCGGAAACAAAAATAACAAAAAAATATTTTAAACAAAGCCCTTCATGGCGGCGCCTAAATTTAGTGACGTATCAATAAAGCACTTTAAAAAAGTGGTATTTCTTTCTTATAATTAGTTAATTTCCTCGTAAATTACTAAAAGACTTCAAGCAGTTATCCATTATATCTCTCTAAATACGGTTCAAAATATTCTTTACCGGAACATTAAAACCATGTAAAACTCCAACGATCATAATGGCCCCTCGAACTGCCTTTAGTTCATTGAACCTCCCATGAATACCATAATTTTTTGTGTGGTTAAAAGTCAGTTCACGCATAAAATCTAAGAAAAAAATTAAAATATTTAAAAATAAATATCAACACACCAACGTCATACAAAAGTTATCTGTTTTTCTGCACTGCAGCAATATCGCATTCAAAGTGCATTCATTCAACACATGCGTTTCTTTTGCCATCAAATTTTTATGTTCGGTTTTTCTTCTTCTATTTTTGTCTTTGTAGGCCGACAGATAGGCGTTTCAATGCAATGACTTTTGGTAAAACCACCGAAACGAGCAAAGATTGGAGGCAAACATAAAAATGTCTGGAGTGGGCGAGCATTGAAACTGAACAAATACCATTATGCCAAGATTATTTATGACTTGTAAATAGGAAAAGTTAAAAATAGAGAAAAAAATTCATAAACTATGCAAAACATATTAAAAACTAAATTGATAATGCAGTTGGCAAAGATATTTTTGCGAATGAGTAGTTTGTGAAGAAACTTTTGTATATGATATAAACTATTGCAACAATGTATGAGGTGCAAAGCTATAACTGGTTTTAGGATGAATGTGTAAAATATCAGCTGAACGTGTGACTGACTCCCAAAACTATTCAAAATAGTGTTACGTTTCGGCGTGAAACTAACAGAGTACACCATCCCGAACGTAATTGAGCCAAAACAAGTAAAAAAAGTATCAGTCCGCTTTGCTGACAGTGATATACTCTCAGCCTGAGTCATATTAAAAAGAAGCAAACCCAGTATGGGTTGTTTTTCCAAAATGAATACTGCGAGAACTATCCTCCCAAATAAAGTTTAAAATACATCCGCGAAAATAGCTGGTGGACGTATGGGTTTTGCAGCTTTAGGGTATTTATTTCAGTCAATATAGGCTTACCCCAATAAAATTTATACTTTCGCATATTTGTGTTTATTTCAGCTTTAGTCCATATTTTGTTGTATTCAAGTATTTGAATAACAACAAAATGTTTTACAGTGGATATGAAATTGATTAGTTGCGGGCGGAGGGTAGGGAATACTATAGTTTCAGTTGTCACCAAACAACTTCATCAGTTCCCTTTTCCGCCGACTCTGTATCGATAAACAGGTCAATAAGCCCATCCAGCAAATTAAACAAAATTCTGCAGTCCAACAATAAAAAACGCCAACAACATTTATACTTTCGTATGTCAAAATGGACCTAGACATGTCCCTAAAGTGCTCAGTTTTGAAAATGTTGAAATTTTGGCTAGGAGGTACCCGAAGGAGTTGGACCAATATATTCCACATTCGTACTTGATTTAAATGCGAGAGAAACATGAACAAATGTGGACCAATGTCAATCACTCCTTCTATAGTTATCGTGCCCATCAGGCACTTTAGTTGGTCACCGTGGATTTTGTAGAGCTTTAAAAATTTAAAGCACGGACTTGCTCACTATAACCATAATATCGCTGTAAAAAGGACCACAAGAAGTTCTTTCGGTAAAAATTTGCAAACGATCCTTGAACAGCCCTAAAACTACACTTAAGTAAACAATTTTGAACTTTTATGAGGGAGTTACCCGAAGACATTTTCCAATATAGATCTTCGTGAAACTTGATGTACGTTTGTGCAAAGTTGCAGCCAAATCGGGTAATTAATCCGTAAGTTTTACCGTGCTCATCAGTCATTTGATTTAGTGCCGGCAGGGTTATTTATAGCTGTTAGGACATTATCTCAGAAAGTATGGACTTGCCCCCAGAAAAAAATTATACCATCGTGTAGGGGGCCGCAAGCACAATCTGATGCAACAAATTTCATGCCGATCTGACAAGAGTCCCTAAACTGAACTTGTGACAAACATTTTTAAAATTGTGTGGGTACTCGGAGGAGTGGACCGATATGGTCCATCTTTAAAATTAAACTAAATTTGGACAAAATATTACGAAGGACAAATTTTGGAACAAACATACGGACGCACTACAATCACCCCATACATAACTCGCATCACATCTTACATCTCTACCATACCATCGCCAAATCAATAACCGGATCACCTCTTTAAAAACACACATAGCCACATTCTTCATCTACAAGCAAATAACCCAATGTACACAACAACATCATCATCTCTACAATACACACAATTCAATAGTCAGGATGATCACAATGGACCTCAAGGTCTCCGAGTGGAGTTGCTGCCAGCACGGCAGCTACGCATCCTAAACCTAACCTACGGACATTACTGAATCGACTCCGAATTGCCTAAAACGGATTTCGTCCAAACAAACTTGGGGTCTAAAGATCACTCTTATGGCGCAGTCCCGAATATGGTAACGCTGCGAGCCAACTATGAATAACATTATCATAAAGCTCGGGTGGAAACGGTAATTATATAACAACAAATTAGCATTGAAGCAACAAATACCCGACAGGTAGCCCTAGACCTACAACACTCCACATCTAGACGGTATAGGAATCTATTCCTGATGCTCTCATATAAGTTCAATGACAATTGTAGTGTCCTTCAAGGTAAAATCTTCGCAATCAAATCGTTGCAGATTAAAAAAAACTAAAGGAAAAGTATTTCAAGTCTGCAGCAATTTTCGATTGCAAGAACGCCTTTAGGGGCCCTAAAATCAAACGTAATTTTAGGTTGGGTCCCGAGTCGCTCCAATATTTAAGGAAACGAGAAGGGGCGGTAGAAATGGCGCGTCGCGGTTCGGAGTCACATGATGTTATAATCGATAACTCGATCAAGCCGACTGCCTAACACCAAAAGACCGAAATTATTGGAGAACGTACGATCCAAAAAGAAAAGTCTAAAATTTATGGAAGGAGAAGAATTTACACCGCCACTGCAAAACATCTGAACATACCTATGTAAAATAATTATATGTGCAAACTAATATTATGATATTTATTGTCGAAAACAAAACATATTTCCAATATTTTTTTTCATTGCAGTTAGTGCTTACGATTGCTTTTAAAATATAAAAGAAAATTGCGTTCTTATTAATTTCATATTAAAGAAAAATAATTTATAAAAAAATTTTCATAGAAAATAATTATATGTGCAATAACAAAAATGTTTAAAAAATACATAATAATGAACGAAATTGTTGTACATTTAACATGATATTGTATTGCCCTTGTGGATTAGGACTTGTTGTAGCCTTCGTGTCATAGAACCGACTAAGTTTCTTAAGGTGTTAGTAGTGATATACTCCCAATCCGCCAATAATGCACATTTCAATTCTTTCAGCTTGGTGCAAACCTTTGACTTCACGAAAACTTTGGCGGATAGTATGCCCCGAAAGTCTTCAATGGGTTTGTGACCATGAGTTACAGCTGGCCACTCCAATAACGGTACATTTCGTGCCTTTAACATCTCTTTTGTAGGTCCTACAGGGGGATTCGGGGCATTATCCTGCTGAAAGTCCAATTATATCCGTACAGTTCTCCAGCAAGACCAATAAGTTGTTCTCTAACAACTAAATCTCTGCACCGCGGAAGATCAATGATTTGTTATAGTCCCTATTCACCAAATATTCAAACCGAATAGAGTTCCATATGAAACGCACAGACTAGAAAACCTCTTTATAAAGAAATGTAATATGGGTGTATGGTCAAGGACCATACCGGTCATAATTACTTTGGTCGAACCTGTTGTTTGTCAAATTTGTCATTTACTTTGGGCTAGCGGTTCGCAAATATACATATATATTTACATATTTATGCAACTGCTAGTCTATTCCCTTTGCTGCCTTCCAATAGCATTGGAAAACATAGTTATGCTTTAAAAGCGATCAAGGCAGCAAAGGGATTTCAGTTTCTCACCGGTATTACAAGCGCACGTTACTCTCACAGTGAGCACAAGTTACAATAACACAATTTGTTACAACATAAAATATTGTTAAAGAACAAAAGTGAACATAAACGAATCACAAGTACAAACTAGAAATTACACACAAAAAACAATCACATTTTGTTAAACACAAAACATAAAAGTTGTTAACCATCTTTGTACATATAACACATAATTGCATACAAGAACAAAAATCACAAAGTTTAAAATATTTTACTTAAAACCTAATTAAAATCACAACACATTTTGTACAGAACAGTTAAAAGTGAAAACTAGCCTAAATTGCACATTACTTAAACCTATTTAAAACCTAAACCTATGTAAAACTTAAATCTATCTAAAATCTAAACCTACCTAAAGAATCTAAAACTACTTAAAATCTAATATTGCACGAAATATATTGCATTCCCCACCAATTTGTATATAAAAAAGAACCTAACCTGAATTAAATATATTGCCCTATAAAATTTCACTAACTAAAACCTAATCTAAAACCAACACAAAATTGAATTGTACATACACATACAAACCACATTGAATTACAAATAAAACCACTCACTATACTTTGGACAAATATTAAAACGAAAAAACGAAAATCTTATCATTTGTTAAAAAAAGGGAAAATTAAAACATTAAAAAGGTTTGTAGAGAAACATTTGGTCCATACGAGCCAGATTTGTGTTTTTTAAAAATCATTTAAAAATTGCTTATAGTGCTGAAAAAAGAAAAAAAAAAATAAAAAAATTTCATTGTCAAAATAATTTAATAAAAGAGAATAAAAATTGAACTAAGCCCCTAGTGAACCGTTCAGTGAACACCGGCATATTGAACGCATAAAGAGAAATAAATAAAAACATCAAAACAATTAGTGACAGTGAAAATATAAATGAATTCAATTACGAAAAAATTAAAAGAAATATAAATAAAATTGGAAAAAATAGAACAGTGAGTGGCTAAAACAATAAAAACAACAAACAAAGCATAAGACAGTGAAAAAAGTGCAAAAATAATATATAACAACAACAAGTGCAAAAGTGGAATAATACAAGAAATAGAAATATTGGAAATATACAACAAAAACATACAGATAGATCGGTGAGAGAAAATTGGAAAAAGTGAGAACACGGAATACAAAAATAGTGGAAAAACACAAAAAAGTTAAAAAAAAAAAAATCTTCAAAAACAATAAATAAACTGTGCAAAATAAATATAACATAAAAGTGTAAAAATTAATGCCGGTTATGTACAACAACAACAACAACGAAACAGTGCATCAAAGACAGTGAATACAACAACAACATAAACAGTGACATTTAAATTTGTGGAAAGTAAATACATAAAGAGAGTGCAAAGTAAATACATTTACAGTGGAACCCACATACATTGAACCTTGATAAAACCGATAATTTTTATTTTACAAATAAAAAAGAAAAAATATATAGACAAAAGTACAATTTTTATAAAAACAAGTGAAATTTTAATAATTTTTTATCAACAAATTACCAACCAAACAACACAAAAATCAACAAATAATACGGTACGGGTCGCAAAAAACAAATTCTAAAAATCACAATCCAACAATCAGCAACAAAAAGGAGAACAGGAACACGTCAAGAAGAAGCAAAGCAGCCAAGAGAGTGGTAACAAATCACACACAAATACACATACACATTTTTGTCCACTAAAAAGGAAACAAAGTGAGTACCCATGAAATTTTTGTTGTTGGCGTGATTCAAAGGATACAGGGTGCGGCAAAATACGGCACCGACTCTGTATTACCCTTGATGACGCGTCCCAGTATTGGATAATTTGACGCTAGAGACACAAAAATACCCAATCTCTGGATAAAGGACTGACGTTGACCCATTAACGATTACGAGGGAATACACATACACGTCCGCACAAACACATACGAAACTTGCTCTCTTTTTACTTGTTTCACATACAATTGTTTGGAATTTTGGAAACCTTTTTTTTTGGATAAGCCTACACATACACGTACAAATCTAGACCTTTTCGCTCTCTTCTCGTAAAATTGTGGAGTTTTTACTAAATATTGGAAGAAAAGAGAAATTTTATTGGAAACGTTTTGGAATTTTGAGAAGTTAGCATCCAAAGCTTGGAAATTAGAGCTAAAATCCCGAGAAATATTACACATACAATCGCATAACCTAGAAATCTTGCTCACACATACATTGGAAATTGGGAATTTGGTGTTAAAATCTTGGCAAAATAGACACACATACATACAAAACGTGAAACATTTATAAAAAAAGGTTGGAAATTTAGAAAATTGTTGGAAATTTTGCTCTATTTGTGGAAAGTTGGAACATTTTAACACTTTTTCTCTCTCGTACTCTCTTGTGTCCGTCCGAATACAGTGGGAACTGTGGAATCTGACCCGCCTTTTTGAACGCTTTAAATGAAAGCATAACCTGTTAGCCATTTTGAAAACAATACAAACTCACAGTTTTTGGAAATTTTACATAACTATGGAAAGTTGCCATCTCATTTTGAGGAATTTTTTACATTACATACACAAACAAGTTTTTATATGAAAATTTTGGCGCAATCTTTGGCATCATAGTGTTGCAAAGACATATTTTTTCTCACTCTCTTTTGAAAAATTTTACAAAAATTACATACACCAATACATAAGCGTACATCTGAAACTTATGGCGCATTTTTTGGCGGCATAATTTCACAAATTCATAACCTCATAAAAACATGCAAGCTTTTTGGGAATATTGAACTCCTTGTTTTTAACTCTTGCAATCCCAATACTGGGAATACTCTCAAAAATTCATAACCAAACTAAATTTTTGCAATTTGGCGCGGATTTGCGGCGTCATATTGATGACACAACAACATTTAGAGGAATTTACATAAAAATAACCCATCTTTTGTTGGAAGAATTACAATAACTTACAATACAAACCTAATATAAACAACTATTTGGAAATTCAAGCGCAGATTTTGGCGTCACTTATACAAAACAACATAACCTTACTAAACATATATTTTTTTGCGGATTTTGTTTACACATAACCCTATAGGGAAAATACTTTACATAATCGCCATATTACATTACCCTATATACAAATTCCGATAACCGTTGGAGAAGCGTGGCGTCATTGTCATACACAACCGAGTAAATACAATCCGTTTGGTGGACAAGCGTGAACACACTTGGAGGTTAGATAACCTCACTTTATAAACTCAACATTTATGAATATTTCATCCTTTATTATATTTACCAATTGATAAAACATTTACTTTGCTCAAAAGCATTTACTTTTGTTTTATGAAACATTTTTGTTTGAAACTCTGAACATTTACTTCCCCAAACATTTTCACCTGTGGAACAGTTTGCTGGGACTTGTTGAGTACATGTATTGTCTCAACAAAAAACTTTAAAACTTTGGAAAAATCTAATTTTGGATATTACACTGGCTAAAATTAAATAAAATCCTCCTGTAAGCGGAATATTAAGTGATTTTATAAAATTTTGATAAATTGTGCTGCTAAAATTGACACGTGGCTGAACCCATGAAGTGACAACCCAACACACATTTTTGGAACAATCTTTTGTGGATAAAATTTATTTAAAATTTTTGATTTTTTTGCTCATTTGCGCATCTTATCGTGTTGTGGACAATCAAACGTTGCCTTTTTTCGTATTTTGCACATTTCTGACTCAATTTGGAAAAATTTACTCAACTTTTTTTGGAACAATTGCATACAATTCTATTGCTTTTCTCGCCTCTATTTTTTTATGCTCGTTTTGGAAGAATTTTTCTTGTCGAAGTTAAATTTTTTGGCGATTTTAAGAGATATTTGATTACAAATATTTCTTTTTCTCTCACAAAAACCTCGATAGTGATTTTAAAACCATTTAAGATCATTTTGACTCCCCAAATTATTCGTCGTTGATTTTATAATTTGGAAAATAACATCCGAAATTTTGAAAAATCAAAAATTTTTTGGATTTGTTGTAAAACCAAAAGGAACAAATTTGTCCTCGTCATTGGGCGACTTTGTCAAATTCTTGCTAAGCAAAAATCTGTTTGAAAGTTAGACCCTTCACTTACCAAAATGGACAAATCTTTATGCGAAAAGTTTGCGAATTGCGTGAATGATCTTAGTGATTACACGTCAATTTTAGCAATCGCTAACCAAATAGACGACATACATTCACTGGAGTCATCACGAGTGAAACTGGATGCGGTGTTCGATCAAGTCAAACGAGCTTATGAGGAGTGTCGAGACTATGTTCCTGAAGCCGAGGAAAAACCGATCGATAAAAATAAATTAAGGAAACATTATTTGGAAGCTATAGACGTCTACAAAAAGGCGATTGGTGCACTAAACGGACAAATACAAACGGTTAAACTGAATGAGAAGGAAGAAAAGGCCAAACGAGAATCCCAAATGGAACAAAAAGCCAGCGCAGAACCCGATTTCACCCCGATTTCGAGATTGCCGCCATGTGATACGGAGTCTTTCAAAGGAGGATACGCGGCCTGGCCAACCTTCAGAGATTTATTCACAGCCATATACATAAAGAGCTCCAAAATGAGTAACGTGGAAAAGCTTTTTCATCTCATGCAGAAAACAACAGGCGAAGCTCAGGAAATTATAAGCCACGTGCCTTTAACAAATGACGGGTTTGAGGTAGCCTGGAAACTTTTGATAGACCGATATGAGAACAGGAGGATGCAGGTAAACGAGCAACTCAAAATACTTTTCAATCTCCCAAACGTCACCACTGATTCAAGTTTCACAATACAAAAGTTGCAGAGAACAGTAAATACTTGCGTTCAGACATTGGAAACACTCAAAATTCCAGTTTCTGGATGGGATCCAATTCTAATTTATCTGTGTTCCAGCAAATTACCCAGATCCTTTTTGGAGGAATTTGAAAATTCGCTGGAGGATTGCAAAACTTTGCCATCATGGGAAGATTTCAATAAATATCTTACTCATAAATTCAAAACCATGGAGTCGGTGGGAAATATTAAGCCGAACTTTTCAAAATATAGTCAACCTAAAGTGGAGCAAAATAAAAGGATGAGATACACCAACAGTTTTCAAACAAGTACATTTCAGAAACCTCAAAATCAGAGTGTAATGGGAAAAAATAAAGCCAATTTCTCTCAACAACCCAAACAACAATATCAAAATACTTGCCAACTTTGCAAGGCAAATCATTTTATTCGAGATTGCGCACAATTTTTGGAAAAAAATGTGAATGACAGAATTCACGTCGTCAAAAATTCTCACTTATGCTATAATTGTCTATCTTCCAATCACGGAGTTAAAGAATGCAAGAGTCGTTTTGGCTGTAGGAATTGCAGTCAACGACATCATACCATGCTTCACAAAGGTACGGAGAACCGAACCGCAATACAAACCCTAGAACGAGATGGAGAACGCCCTAGTACAAGTACTTCAACTCTAACTACATTCATACAGTCCACTTCGAATGAAAAACCACTAAATACAACTACTTTGACTCTCCAGGATAATGGAAACAACAAACAAAGTTCTGGAGAAACCTTGCTTTTTACGGCTCTTGTGCGAATTGAAGCAAATGGCCAATTTTATGACGCCAGAGCAATAATTGACTCTGGGTCTCAGTCTACATTTATTACAGAAAAGCTCAAAAATCGATTAAGTTTGCCAACAAGAAAGAACCTTGTACACGTCTCAGGCATAAATCAACTTGTTGCAGAAACATCAAATAGATCTTGCGTTTTTACTTTACGATCACGAGTCGAACCCAGCTTTAAATTGGAAGTTTGGGCACCCGTGTTAAAATCGTTACCATCTAATTTGCCGCCATATACTTTGGATAAGACTCAACTAAGAGATGCCACGAATATGGAGTTAGCAGATCCTAAATTCTATATCAGCCAACCAGTCGATCTGTTAATTGGAATGGATATAGGACCACTTATCTTTACAATTGGAGCTCCGATGAAATCAATTGGTACTCTATTAGCCCAAAAAACAGTTTTTGGATGGATTATTGGCGGACCATTGCTAGATGAATCACAGAAACAACGACAAATTACACTTTGCAATACAGTTTCCTTAGAGAAAATATTGACACGTTTTTGGGAGGTGGAAGAAACCCCAAAACAGGTTTTGAGGTCAGAGGATGATGTCTTTTGCGAACAAAATTACATGGAAACCACTCGAAGAAATCCAGAGGGTCGATACATAGTTACCCTCCCTTTTAAAAAATACGAGGAGCTCGGAGAATCGAGGAATATAGCACTGGCGCAATTCTATAGGATGGAAAGAAAACTAATGAAAACTCCTGACATTAAGGAACTTTATGATAAAACTATCCTGGAATATCTTGAGCTAGGACACATGCGAAAGATTTCTGCACAGGACATTAGCAAAGCTCCGAACTATTACCTACCTCATCATGCGGTTATCAGACCCGATAAGATCACATCAAAACTTAGAGTTGTTTTCAATGCTTCGAGTCCAACATCAAACAAGAAGAGCCTGAATGATAACTTATTTGCTGGACCAATCTTACAACAGGATATTGTGTTACAAGTACTGAAATGGAGATTCTTCAGATATGTCTTTAATGCCGATGTGACAAAAATGTACCGGCAAATATTATTGAACCCCAAGCAAACCCAATTCCAAAGGATTCTATTTAGAAAATCTCTCAATGATCCTGTGGAAGACTACGAATTACTTACGGTCACTTTTGGAGTGAATTGCGCACCCTTTCTAGCTCTGCGAACTCTAATACAACTAGCGGAAGACATAAAGGATACTTACCCTCTAGCATCAAAAATAATATTGGAAAATTTATATGTCGATGATGTGTTAGCCGGAGGGCACACATTACAAGATACAATCAATTCTCGGAAAGAACTCATTTCTGCGATGGAATCTGCAGGATTCGAGCTAATGAAATGGACATCAAATGATCCACAGATTATTAATGATTTACCAGCGGAAAAATTACTTCCTGTAAACTTACTTGATATTTCCGAGGATGCATCTACAAAAACCTTAGGGATACGTTGGAATATCTCAGGAGATTTCTTCACATTCAACCCTCCCGACATGGAAAATAAAGATTCTTATACAAAGAGAGAAGTACTTTCAACGATCGCGAAATTATTCGATCCATGTGGTTGGCTCGCACCTATTGTAGTGGTAGCGAAGTTAGTCATGCAACAAGTATGGCTAGATAAGATAACCTGGGATGATATTCTGAAACCCCTTACAATGCTAAATTGGAAAAACTTCGTCAAAAATAGTTGCGAGATAGAACACTTGAAAATACCAAGATGGATTCATTTCTCACCAGACACAAACATCGAGATACATGGATTTTGCGACGCCTCAGAGAGTGCATACGCAGCCGCCTTGTACATAAGAATTGAAAAATCGAATAACGAAATTGAAACTTTTTTGCTAACGGCCAAAACTAGAGTTGCGCCTATCAAAAAGATCTCTCTTCCACGGCTGGAATTATGCGGAGCCGTTTTACTGTCGAAGTTGACGCATACGATCTTAAAAAATCTTCAAATCTCAAACTTTTCATTACACTATTGGACTGACTCTACAATAGTCCTTGCCTGGCTCAAGAAACCGCCGTGCCATTGGTCAACTTTCGTCGGAAATAGAATATCAGAGATTTTAGACAATGTGGGGAACGAAAATTGGCATCATATTGACTCAGAGGATAACCCAGCAGACATTGCTAGTCGCGGTTGCTCGCCTAATGAACTAAATAGTCATCAGTTATGGTGGCATGGCCCACATTGGTTAAAATTACAGAAATCCAGTTGGCCATTAAAGGAAGTTAATGAAGAAACTAATCTAGAAGCGAAAACTGTAAAAGTTCTGGCGATTAATATCGATGAAGATCCCTTGCAGAATTTTTCCTCTCTATCAAAACTTTATCGAACATATGCTTATGCTTTGAGATTTTGGCGGAATACCGGTGAAAGTAGACGGCATCTTCGAGTTTCATCGATGGAGCTTACAGCAGAGGAAATTCAAAACGGAAAACGAGCCGCCATTATACGAACCCAGAAATTCTACTTTCCCGATGAGTACGATGTTTTACAAAAGCGCTCACGAATATCATCAAGCAGTTCTTTGCTAACCTTGAACCCGTTTCTAGACGCAAAAGGCATTATGCGTGCAAATGGTAGGCTCGTACAATCGCCGGCTCTCACCTACAATGAGCGGCATCCTATTATTCTTCCGTACAATGCGAAGTTGACACATTTGCTTGTTGAATTTTCACACAAGGTAACGTTACACGGTGGGAACCAGTTATTAACACGTATTTTGAGATCTGAATTCTGGATATTCAGACTGAAGCCGTTGATAAAAAAGGTTATCAACAACTGCAAACCATGTGTATTATACAAAAATCATGCTCAAAAGCAAATTATGGCATCTCTGCCCCCCGAAAGGACGTTATTGTCGCGCCCATTCAACACAACAGGGGTCGATTTCGCGGGCCCATTCAACATCAAAAACTTCACTGGTAGAGCTTGTTTGATCACCAAAGGCTACGTCTGTGTTTTTGTCTGTTTCGCGACAAAAGCTATGCACCTCGAAGCCACCAGCGATTTATCAACTCAGTCATTCCTAGCAGCATTTTCGAGATTTATTGGTCGGCGCGGCTGCCCATCATGTATTTACTCAGACAATGGTACGAATTTTGTGGGAGCTGCGGAAATTTTGAAAAAGGAAAGACTCGCTTTTTTCAAGACTCTACAGAACTCTGTTATTCATCAGAACATACAACAAAATCTTAATTGGAAATTCATTCCTCCTGGAGCTCCCCATATGGGCGGTCTTTGGGAGGCAGGTGTCAAATCCTTTAAAACCCATTTGCGTAAATCAATTCCGAAAATGAACTTTACATTTGAGGAACTTTCTACTATTTTAATACGGATTGAAGCATGTCTGAATTCTAGACCCCTCAGTTCTGCTAGCGAAGATCCAAACGATCTATCCCCACTAACACCCGGTCACTTTTTGATTGGCACGCCAATTCTTGCTCCACCCGAACCTGATTTCTCAGATTGCGACATAAACTTAGCAAATAGATGGAAAAGGCTCAAGATTATTTCCCACAATTTTTGTCAGAGATGGAAATTAGAGTACTTGAGGGAATTACACCGTAGAACTAAATGGAAATATCAGCAAGATAACTTAAAAGAGGGGGATTTAATAGTCATTAAAGACGACAGACTGGCTCCCAATGAGTGGAAAATGGGAAGAGTCGACAAAACATATCACGGGGTAGACACCAATGTCAGAGTTGTAGATATACGTACTAGTGGAGGAATAGTAACTCGACCCATAACGAAAGTCGTCAAATTATTTACCGACTGACTAGTCGGACCCCCTACTTGTAAAAATCTTGGTACTCGCCTCTCCCTCTTTTCAGATATGGCAGCCTATTTGCAGGATCGCAACATGCCAGCAGCCAATGGTGCACCAGTACAAGCCCGAAGACCCCGATCCCGTTCACCTGGAAGCCAGCGACAACAGCATCACCAGCAACCAGACAGAAGCCGTTCATCCCAGCGCCGTCGCCAGCAAGATGCCCGCCGTGATCGCCCCAGCTTCTGGCAGCGTGCGTGTGGTCTGTGTCAGGATGACCACGCGCTAAGTACGTGTCGCCGCTTCCTAGATATGTCACCCCATCAAAGATACGAGACAGTAGAGAGGCGAAGCTACTGTCGTAACTGTCTGGCTAGAAGCCACCTTGCACCCGACTGTACATCATTGACGAGCTGCCATAAATGCGACAACCGCCACCACACCCTTTTACATGGGGCTCCCCAAATTCAAGAGCCTCAACCGATGATTCCCGATGTAGTTGTGAGGTTCACTTGGGACCTTGTCTTTGTGCCAACAGCGATGGTACGTGTGGTGGCGGAAGAAATTGAGACGTACGCGACAATTCGAGCGCTCGTTCTTCAAGGGGCAGCAATGTCCAGGATTTCTTACTCATCCTTCAGGCGCCTGGGTTTGCGTTCATTCCTGCACAAAAGCAGAAGATTTACGACATTTAAAATCATGAGTCGCAACACCAATGATACGTGGGCATTGAAGATAAACGCCCTAATTACGAATGAGCTCCCATACCGGCCATATAGCGACCCAATTATCGAGGACCCTACAGTCGACTTCCCCGCAAACCGTCTGGCCGATGTTGATCCCAGAGGTAACCTCCCAATTGAACTGGAACTAGGCGGTGACACGTACTCGGCGATAAGCAGAGAAGGCCGAATGTTTACTGGGCTGGGCGATGTTTACGGCTACGAGACGGCGTTGGGCTTCGTCATCAGCGGTCCAATTAAAAACATGGAGAGAAGCTGAGCTAAAGGGAAGCGGAGTTTATCACTGTGTCACTGTGAGGGGGAGCATGTATGGTCAAGGACCATACCGGTCATAATTACTTTGGTCGAACCTGTTGTTTGTCAAATTTGTCATTTACTTTGGGCTAGCGGTTCGCAAATATACATATATATTTACATATTTATGCAACTGCTAGTCTATTCCCTTTGCTGCCTTCCAATAGCATTGGAAAACATAGTTATGCTTTAAAAGCGATCAAGGCAGCAAAGGGATTTCAGTTTCTCACCGGTATTACAAGCGCACGTTACTCTCACAGTGAGCACAAGTTACAATAACACAATTTGTTACAACATAAAATATTGTTAAAGAACAAAAGTGAACATAAACGAATCACAAGTACAAACTAGAAATTACACACAAAAAACAATCACATTTTGTTAAACACAAAACATAAAAGTTGTTAACCATCTTTGTACATATAACACATAATTGCATACAAGAACAAAAATCACAAAGTTTAAAATATTTTACTTAAAACCTAATTAAAATCACAACACATTTTGTACAGAACAGTTAAAAGTGAAAACTAGCCTAAATTGCACATTACTTAAACCTATTTAAAACCTAAACCTATGTAAAACTTAAATCTATCTAAAATCTAAACCTACCTAAAGAATCTAAAACTACTTAAAATCTAATATTGCACGAAATATATTGCATTCCCCACCAATTTGTATATAAAAAAGAACCTAACCTGAATTAAATATATTGCCCTATAAAATTTCACTAACTAAAACCTAATCTAAAACCAACACAAAATTGAATTGTACATACACATACAAACCACATTGAATTACAAATAAAACCACTCACTATACTTTGGACAAATATTAAAACGAAAAAACGAAAATCTTATCATTTGTTAAAAAAAGGGAAAATTAAAACATTAAAAAGGTTTGTAGAGAAACAATGGGACCACAGCCTCCGTATAGAGTTAAGATCCAATTTGTGTACTTTATACTCTGTACGTTATAGTATATAAACTTATATAAGTTTTTCAATATAGATCCACGTTTTGGCGTGGTCCATCATTAGGGTGTCCCAAGAAGCAATGTAAATTTTTAATGTAAATATCCCCCCAAAAGACCAAGTTAAACTTGGTTCAAAACGCACATGGAAGCAAAAAGACCGGATACCTTAGTAACTAAATAATTTGGAGAGAAAACATTTGTTAGGGAAACGGAAACCAAACAGCTGTCAATGTATCAAGTAAATAAAAAATATTGTAAATAATACATGAAAGCTTTTAAGATTTCAAACAGACACACACTGGTTGGACAAACAAACCCCTCGAATTTGAAAAGTAGTGCGTTATTGTTCTGAATTAAAAATTTAAATATTTATCAATACGAATTTATTTGATTTGGAAGACACAAGAATACCACATGCCACCAAATGATTGTTTATTCTTTTTTCCTTTTCAATATTTTGTTATGAATATTTATAATTGAAAATCCATATGTCTCAAAAAAACAAACAGAAACAAATAAATCTGTATGAAAACAAAATAAACATTAATGGTTTTTAATATGTATGTTTATATATGTATGTACACATTTTTCATTGTGCGTAGAATCCAAACTTTGCAAAGGTCTGACAAATTATAGGCAAGAATCGGTCTATACTCGTTGTTTTTTTAATAGCTTCTAACTTTCCATTCGTTTTGATCGCATAAATCAGTCAGTAGATACACTTCATTGTTGGTGTTTTTTTTAACATTATCTCATCTTTTGTTGATAAATATCGTAAAGATGGTATTATTTATATGTCAACGTCAGAGAATCGACATAATTCTTTGTGGCGTTTGTTATTTGCACCATAAAAATATAATTCAGAAAATTTTATCACGGAAAAACAAAATATTTTATTTCTACGGGGTAAACCAAAATAAACCTAAAATGCAACTTCGTTAGCCTAAACTTCTTTAAAAAGAATGGCAAAATGTTTAATAAAAACAAGTGAGCAAAGGCAATGGAAAAATTCGAATTACAAATGAAATAATTCGAATTACAAATGAAAAAAATCAAATTACAAATGAAATAATTCGAATTTCAAATGGAATTCTCAAATTACAAATGAAATAATTCTAAATTCAATTGGAATTCTCAAAGTACAAGTAAAATGTTTCGAATTTTAAACGAAATAATGAAATTACAACTGAAATTCTTCGAATTACATATGAAAATGGTGGAGTTTAATTAACAAGCCCTCCTCTTGGAAACTGTCCAACAGAAGTCGACGTATCCGCCATGGAAATAAAATTCCACAAATTGGAAATTGGGATATCTGAGCGTTTTTTTTTCTACATCTCAAGTATTTGACCAATTTTGGTAACGCAATTGGGACCAATTTAAAGCTCAGAATGAAGAAAGATTTTGCATCATTATGAAGGTGATATTTTCTTCTTCCATTGGGGTGCTTTTCTTTTGGAATACCTTACTAGAAGCGGAAATATTTGCATAAGAATAAAACTTTTAATTTTCTCCACATAAGTTTTTTTCCCTTTCCGAACCCTGAATATTTTGATATATAAAGGTATAAGTCTACAAGCCAAAACCAACTTATAATACCCTCCTCACATAGTGGTGTAGGGTATAATCATCAGGAAGCCACTTTCTGTATTATTGAATACCACAAGCCATTTTCATGTCAAGTATTTATTTCATTTAATATCAACTTTTTTGTCACACCCTATATAACGCATCAAAACATTTTTTGCTACTTGTCAAAAACAAACAAAAAGACAAACATTCTATGAGTCGTGTTTCTGTCTGGCCATTAGATGTCAAATTTATGTTCAGTTGAATCACAGAAAGAAAAAACAAGTGGGAAAAGCGTTAAGTTTGGTCGGGCCGAACTTTTTATACCCTCCACCACAAATTTCAGCCATTTCGGTGGATTAATGTGGCCACAACCTTCAAAATACCGAAAATCGGAAGTTACCGTTCTATGGGGGCTATATGATGGCGCGGACCTATACCTACAAATTTCAGAGGGGGAAGTTTTATACCCCCAACGAAGACTAAATACCAAATTTCAGCCATCTCGGTGTGATAATGAGGCCAAAACCTTCAAAATACCGAAAATCGGGAGATATTGTCCTATGGGGGCTATATCAAAACGTGGACCTATATAAACATTTTATGGTAGAAATGTTTCTTAGCCTCTGGAAACACAAAATACAAACTTGCAACCGATTATGTTGTCAAATGGGACTTATACATTCAAAATATATTAAAATGACGCGTACTTTATATGGGGGCTATACCAAAACGTGGACCTATATAAACCAACTTTGGTAGGAATGTTTTTTGGCCTCTGGAGACACAAAATACCAAATTACAACCAATTCGGTGGTAAAATGGGACAAATATCTTAAAAATTCCTTAAAACGACGACGCGTCATTTTGTATGGGGGCTATACGAAAGCGTGGACCTACATAGCCCGCTTTCAATACCAAAAGTCCTACGTACAAATAACAGATTTTCCCAAAATTTCATCCACCTACGTCAATCCGTTCGGACGCTAGAGTGATTTCCACAGACGGACAGACGAACGGACATGGCTATATCGATGTAGAATTGCACGCTGATCAAGAATATATATAGTTTGTGGGGTCTACAATGATTATTTTGAGTAGTTACAAACGTAGTGACATACTTAATATACCCCCATCCTATGGTGGAGGGTATAAAAATAAAGAAGAAAGATAAAATTTAGTTTTGCCTATCTGCAATTGGTACTACTAAGATAACTGATACGAAAAATATGACAAAGAGTATGTGTTTCACATCAATTGGGACACGTCAGAAGCATTTATATACACCTACAGTGGCAGGAAAATGTGCTATAAAAATATATAAATTCTTAATAAAAATAGATAATTGAAGCGAAATAATAACGACCAGTTTTATTAATAAGAGAGCCACAGTCCGTCACTCCCTGACCAGAACTTCAAAATTTTCGGCGGTGGCAAATCCCCCAGTGTAATGTTGGCGACAGTAGAACTTTATATCCATGTAAAATTTCATGAGGATCCGTTCAAAATTGCTGTAATTTCACACATATTAAAACGACACAACGCATTTATTTTGGTATTCACTTTCTTGTGTTTAACTTTGAATCACTTAAATCAACATAAAGTCTTGATTTTTTGTACTTTACATTCTCAACAACCCATAGTCGGTTCGACAGTTTAATATTGTGATAGGTCAGTGTACATTTATTTATAAACATTTACATTGATCGCATAAGCATTTGAATTCTTAATTGTCTATTGATTCATCATTGGGTACTGAAACGCAATTGACAAAATTATCAATGATAAGGTTTAAAAATAAAACAAAAAACGGGTGAAATTTCAAATCAAAATAAATAAAATTAATAACATTGAAACTTGAAGTGATAAAAGAAAAGAAACAAGTAGCTTGATTAAGAAATAGGAACGAATAATGACATTAGATTTGATAGTGATAATCGGAAAAAAGAAACTATATGAACGCTATCAGTAAAATGTTTCTTGAGAAAACCTTAACACATAAAAAAATAATTTCATGTTCGTTTTGAGCATAGCCGGCTTCAAGTCATTGCCCGCTCATTTTACCTGCATCGCAGACAACACACCATTAATGGTAATTAATTTGTAGACAAAATCTTGTACGCTTAACGAAACGTAAAATGATGAGTTGTCGTTATTTTTTTTTTTTTTTTCGTTCCATTCATTTAAAAATACAATATTTTGTTGTACTTTTATTCATGGTGAATAAACAAAACAGAAAAAATTGACGTAACACCTCTTTCAATACTGTCATTAATCAGCGAAAAATGCATCGAACATTTTTTTATTCATAACGAAGAAAAAACCTTTGTCACTTCTCTTGTTGATCTGAAGTGAAAAGCAAGTATACATAGAAAAAAAAATTCGAAATTATAAAATAAACATTAGCTCATGTTCGTAATTTAATACAAGTGCTTAAACACAATCAACTAACAAGAATTTTTAATAATTTTGTTTATTCATAAAATGAAAATGACACGCAAGAACATAATAATTACGTGACAGTACATCCGATTCAAAGTTAATGTCGGATATAAAGCTTAACTATTCCTTAATTTCACAAAATAAAAAAATTATAAAACTAGACCATATGGAGATTTATACTGGCGGGTCACCCATGGAATAGAATGAATTTTTCTTCATGAGAAAGGAGTGATTTTTATTCAGATTTAATGAATTCTGGCTAAAACCAGCTGTTAATTGTGGTGTTGTTGTAGCAACGCGCAAATGTGTTCGTTCGTATTTCGTTTTCTGCTATCTGGGTTGGGTTCTTCTGCTCCGATGGATGCATCAGTGTGGATGATATACCTTATACCTTAGATCATGAAGACCTCTTCTGACGTTGCGAGAGGGATGTTCACAAAGATAACACCCTAACATGTACTGGATCGGCAACAACATATTGCTGTACCGATGCACTGATAAAACCGTCCTTGTTGCAGTCCTCAGGGCGTATTACGGCAGGTTTTAATATTCTTCCGCTGCGTTGGGCTAACATTTTCATACCACCCTGGCTCCGCCTAGCTCACAACTAACCGACCTATTGCCCTATTAGAGGTCAACATGGATTCTTTGTCAGCAGCCCCAAGTGCTGCCGGCAGCAACTTGAGCACCTTCTTCCTACTTCTGATCTTGTCGCTTTGGCGGACGACTTAAACATGCTGTCAAACTTAAACGCAACATCTTGTTCAGAATCAGGGCCAATGTGTTCAGGGAGAGCATCATTTAAGCCGTCTATATAAAATATGAATATTTTCTTATATAAATTAATCTATCAGATGTGTCATCGACGATACTACCCAAATGGTATAATCATCCGCATACATTACGATCTCTATACCGTCTGGACGGTGTTGAAGTTTAGAAAAGTAGAGGTTAAACACTTCCGGTGATATCTTCCCATCTTGAGGAACTCCCTCTTTCACTCTACGGGTCGGGTCTTCAACTTTTTCCAGACTGGCGTCCACAGATATAGTTGATTATACATCATACCAAACACGGCTACAGGAAGGTCTTCTCTATATCCTTGGCATGGTTGACTTAATCGAAGGCCTTCGATAGATCAGGAGCCACCATGACTTTTCGGAATCTATGAGGAGTAGTTCTTCTAGAATTTTCGCTCTGTATGTACGATTCGCCTCTGCTGGCAATTTTGTCGGGCTTCAGTAACGGGACCACCCTGTCAAATTTCCAGGCTTCTGGTGCAATATGGGTGGCTAATGACAAATTGAAGACACTTGTCAACTCCGGTTTCAGTCCCGAACTCTTTCCAATGGAATTTTGCATGGATATTGTACCTCTCTTGGTACGCTCTTCAACATTCCTTTTCCACTGTGGTGTGGTGGCGGTATGCTGTGGAACTTGCTTTCTAAAGGGAGCTCTAGAGTGGCGATAAAACGCCACCTTATGATGTACCGCTGGTGATAGACTTCCGAATGGAATTCTCACCGATATTTGAGTTGATTATCCTGAATGCTGAGCATTCAATTCCGTCAATTCAATTGATCAGTGTAGCACTATGGAATGATTCAAGCTTAAGGTTATTAATGGCACCTTCTACATTAGCAGGTATAGTTTAGCCTTCAATATTCCTCTTGACAAGACCCACGACATCATTCTGTGCGGTATCCACTGGTTTGCCTTTGATATATGCATGTATGGCTTTTTAATAGGGAGGGAGATAGTCTGATCGGTCTATAGTCGTAGGAAAATATGTGACTTGGCTTTGGAGATATATGCCTCCATAGAGCCGGAGTGAGCGGTAGACACAGACAAGCTCTGAAAATGTGATCCAGATGTGGGATCAATAACTCCAATGTATTTTGTAGCATTGTAAGAAAGATACCGTCTGGACCGGGTGATTTAAAGAACTTCAAGGTATTTATTGTCTAAGCTTTGAACGACTTATCTTCTCGATGACTATCACCTCCTCAGTCGACTGATTGCATACGGTTGGAGCACTTGAGCGCTCTAGTGAATTAATGCAGTTGGAGAGATAATTGAAACATCTGGGAATATCAGTAGGAGTCGCGCAGTTATGTCATATTTCTTCCCAGAATATGACACAGACAATCTCGACGGATGCAATCGAGTGCCTTGGATGCTGATAAGATGGAACATTTTCACAAAAAAATTATGAAAAACGTCAAATTTCTTATAAAAACCGTGATATTTTGTTCAATAAAATGATTTTTCCGCGAACATGTCTGTCGTTTAAAGATATGAAAATATATCACATCTATTGCCTATACGAATAAATTCTCATAAAGGATGTTAACCCGACAAACTCTAGGTAATATTCTTCCTTCTTTTATTGTTGCTGCTAATATTGCGTACAATCGATACCACCAATGCAGTTTTATATGGATATCAACCGTAACGAAATGTTTCCTTAAAAATATTTCGTTCATACTGAAAAAATTAATATTTTCTCAGGAATTTTTCTCGCAATTCTGAAGGTTTCCAAATGACCCCCGATTTTATCCATTATGGCATAAAAGTTTTCCATTCCCAATTTTCTTTTTTATTTGTACTGAAATGAATCTCTGCTTACCTCTTTGCATGAAATATATTTTAATGCCATTTCTTAAAAATTTGTGTTTTCATTGATTTTTTTGTTTAAAATATGAAAATTCTTTTATGTCGGTAGATTTAACGACTCCTTTTTTTCGTCGGCAACTGACGATGATTTTCGATAATTACCGACAAAAATATGTAAAATTTATATACAGAATAGCACTTACCGACAAATATCGCTAACTATTGTCATTTGTTGTTAATTCCATCGGTAGAGAGTTACAGAATCGCACTACTTAGCCACAATTCATTTTGCAGCGGTATCTTGCACCTTCCTTGATGTCGTATCTTGTCAGTGCTGATCCATTATTACATTATTTTCTGTTTGGAAATTTGAATTCAAAAGGCTGATCAAAGTTCACAGCAGGAGTGCAGTAAACAAAAAGATGTCTACTTCTATTCTTCCCAAAACATCATGGGGGTTATTTTGAACGAAAATTCCCCGTGAGTTTTTGTCTTTACGCCGTTTCAACTTAAGGGAGAAAGTGAAAGAACTCACTTTCGTTCAGAATGATCCCACATAATTTAATAATTAATCTGTGTCAACGATATTGAAATCTTCGATAAATAGGTACATATAGCTAAAAATATTGACTTCTTTATTGTTGATAATCATTTTTCTCTTCAAGCAAGCAAACAAACAAATTTTACGAAACAATTGTTTTTATTTAACAACAATACAAAAAATTGCATTGCAAAATTGTTTTTCTCCATGAACATGTTTTTTTCAGATAGCTATGTATATTCATTTCATTAAGGTGTTAAGAAGCACTTTCTCAATATCTTGTGGAAATTTTTGTTTTTATTTTCTTTTCCGTTGGGGTGTTTATTTACAATTCAGGTTTTTTTACTTACAAGAAACGCATGTTCGCTCATCGGAGAAGTTCATGCTACACGTTGCGCGCTATATGTGTTAATCGAAAATGTTCCTACTAGGTATATGTATACATTTGCTTCGCACCATGAGATAAATTGAATATTCATGTTCACGGCTAGTTTGTTTCTTTCTGTTTAAGAACTTGTGTATTAACACAATGGCGAAACTGTATGGCGATAAACATTTCGTCACTTGCTGAGTATTTATTTGCAAATTTCACTTGTTATGCTAATTTTTTGTTTGAAAGTTAATAATTTCAATCTTCACCTGTTTCGCAAAGCATTAAGATTTGGTTTGAATTGTAGTCGATTTTGCAAAAAGGCGAATATAGGCAGATATAACCGCCTTATAGGTTATTGGATGGATAGGGAAAGTCATAACAGCAACATAAGTTGACAAACTGTATGCCATGACAAAATTTGGATGGTTTATCTTGTACCCAGATTTAAATCGATAGACAAAAGACTAGAAAAAAGTATTTTTATCAGTCTTATAAGTTTCCAGGCTCCGACCATAGACAAGAAAGACTATAACAAGTTTATATTCACGATATCTTAAATAAAGCCCATCATAGTGTTTCGAATTCTCTAAGTTGGCAACAACTTTAGTTTTTTCCAAAATGTTCCTTTTACTTTAAGGAATGACATACTTACACACAGCATCTAGCAAACACTCAGAGGAGAGGAATTTTCGCAAACATAATCGCTCCAAAAACATATCTCAACCCAACCCCCTTTAATCCCTTTATTTCAGATGATTTCGTTTTAAACCCAACCGTCGCTCGTTCTCCCTCTCGCCACTGTACAGTTATGTACAAATATACAAATATTTCACAACATAACCAACATTCACAACAGCAACCCATACTTTCCCTTTCAAGGACACACACTAGTGAGAATGCCTATGAATTTGCAGACAGCTGTTTCGAAGCAAACAAACAAAATAAGCTTCTAAATGTTTTTGGTGGCGTCAAAAATACTAGGGCGCACAACGAACCAAACCACCAAAAACATGTACAAAAATTTTGAAAAATGAATATGTAATGAAAAATCTCAATCAAATCAAAAGCAAAAAAGAAAACCACCACCACTATCAAATAAAAATTAAGGGAGGTAAAAGTGGGGAGAAAGGTCACAAGGGTAAATTTTTTGTAATGAATTCGGTTCCATTGACTTTTGTTCAGAAACTGATAAAAGGAAAAGATTTGTTTTGTTGCAAATGCCAATAAACGATGCTATCTATCGATTAGAAATAGGCACGTTGCCGATAAAACAGCTGTTTTTTGTGAGTGATTAGGATGCTGCTGCACTTTTGTAGAGCTAGCTAACCTTACCAGCAATGGCACGTGAAATCAAAAATCAGATTTAAAGGGATAAGGAGATCAATAATGCACCTTTAAAAAAAAGATGTTTTCTTGTAAAAGTTAAAAAGTCCGAAACGGCCTACAAATCATAACACAAACATGTGATAGGTAAAAAACGTCTGGTGTTAGAGGACAAGGCAATGACCAGGTACAGCACATTTTGCACAGTGTACTAAGAAGCTCCTATGAGGACAAGAGGAGATTAACACAACTCGCCAGATATCACCAATATGTTGGCTGCCGGTCTGATTACACAGTGTTTCCAGCCATTGGCCAAAAATAAAAAACTGAATGTGACATTTTTGGTGCAAGCTCTGGCAACTCTGACAGCTATGGCATGGAACTTTTTAAAAATGTTAGTTTTTATTTCATTCGAACGCGTTCATCTTAAGAATAGCTCCAAAAGTCGGAACATTTGATTTTTGTAGTGAGTACAACATACAATTTGCGTGCAAGTAAATATATTCAAAATATCGCGAAACTAATACGAATTGCAAAATATTATAATGGATTTTGAAGGAGGAGGTAATAGCATAATTTTTTTAGTGTATTTTGTAATTTTCTTAGTGTATTTTGTAATGCCAATTCGATCATATACATTAATTTGACCTAAGGTTTTAGTCATGATGCCCACCAGTGCCTACCTAGGGAATAAAATTCCAATATAGGTCATGGGTTCAAGATTATCCAGTATTAATATGAGCTACATCTAGTGCCAAACTTTAAATGGTGGGTTGTAGACAAAAGCTGCCATAGAATATATTTTCTATGGATATATTAGGGTATAACCCTGTTATCTGACCACGTGCATTAACATAACTGGCATTAATAGAAAGGTCAAGAATTCTTGCAAATATGACTTTCGTGGGCGCTACGTGCCTTTCAGGAAGAACGCTTTAAGATATATATTAAAAATATTACCAATTTTCAGACAAAAGTGATAGTATATTTAACCCGGTAAATTCGTTGGTTTTTGTGTTGTTTTGGGGATTGTTTTGTTTCCCCATTATCATTTTTGTGATAACACAGCCAGTGTGATGGCTGGGATGACACGGCAAGTAGGATGCCAGCAGGAACTGTCTAGTCAGCAACACATTATGGTGAAGCATGCGACATGTTATTTCCCTTGGCTCAGACAATATTCCGATCATCGTTTCCGTTAACAGACTACCCAACTTCATAACCTCTGATTGCAGTACTTTCCTAACCATGGAAAAGTTGTTTGGCGAGGGTTTAGAGAAAATACCGATCACCGCTTCAGAGAACTGCACATTCCTTTTATCTGAGAATTTTCCGGGACATCATCACAGCTGCAGCGGCTCTCCGCATACCTGCTGGTAGAATATCCGAAATTTCACCAGCTGAGATTACAGGACTAGAAAATGAGCGTGATCAGCTTCGTCGTAAGAGCCCTGACGACACAAGAAATAGAGAACTTACACTTGAAGTCAACAGGCTAGTAGGCGACCATAAGCGAAAAAGTGGCTAGACCACCTGAAGCAATGCAACATTGGTACAGGATTTTGTAAATTACGGGGAAGGCCTAAATTACCCTCGAATTCGAGAGAAAAGAATGATAGAACGGTTGTTACTTTCAACGGCATGACAGAGGTGTGCGTGTTAATTTAACCGACAGTTTATAGAATTCGATACCGTCAACCATGTCAAGCTGTTCGAGAACATAAGGAAACGTTGGATAATGGACTATATCTTTGAAGGAGTGAGAAGGCGGTGTGATATATGGAGAATTGTTTAACCTCTACCATTTTGGAATTCCACAGCATCCAGACGACGTAGAGAGCATAGTTTATTCGGATAATTGTACGATCTTGGTATCTGTTCTTATCGTCGAAGACATGTGATAGGTTAAACATCTACATAGCTGACTTAGTGCATCTGAGGAATTTGAAAAAAATTCGCGGCTAAATTCTGTTCACTACACGGAGGGCTGAAAAAAGGCTTCCCTGAATATATTTATGGCTGATTCCGACCACAAACTACCCCAAAATATTGAGTTTAACTTTCGAAAGCATGTTTAAATCGTCCGGGTAAGTCACTGCTTTCTGCGATAAGATCAGAGCTAGGAACAAGTTCCTAAGACATCACTTGCGGTACTGACGAAGAAACTTCGTTGATCTCTTACAAAGCAATAGACCGGTCTGTGGTAAGCTATGCAACGCCACTGTGATAAATTTTCGCGCTATGCAGCCGAAGTATATTCAAATCAGCCAGAATGGCGCAACAGGCAGTCTTCTCATGACGCCAGTGGACCAACTTCACGGGGAGACGAAGATTTTACCGGTACATCACCACAAAAAATGTTGTCGATGCAGTAATTTTGCTCGGATGTTGCCGTCGTCATTAGCACAGCCACAACATAGTGGGCAGGTTTCCCCCACACAGGCACGTTAGGAGAGATCTTCACGATCTAGAAAGAGAGAGAGGTCCAAAGATACAAGCGAGAACATTTAGATCAACGTGAATAACATTCACACCGATGCAATTGGGCAGGCAGTAAAAAAGATACACAACACATGACCGGCATGTGGATTGGGACCACACGACACGCTGCATTTGTTTGACTGCCCAACAATCCCCATTTTGGTTTCCCACTCAGTCCAGGTTGCAGAATTTTTGAATCTGGACACAGAGGAACCATAACCAGATAACTGAAAAATATATACGGAAGAACATATTTGCGTTACTACAACTACAATCACAAGATTTAATCGCCGCGATATACACACATGGAACAAATTTCCTTTAGAGCTACCTGGCGGAAAAAGTCGGAATTTTCCCCCTCATATAGCCCATTCTATTCTGATTCCAACGATGTATAATTTTTGTCCCGGAAATGTATACTTCCCGAGATATAGGCCTCGAAAGTTCCGGAAAATCTCGGGAACGGGAACAAAGTTTTCTCCTCAATTTTCAATTTTTTTTTCTAAATAGCCGGCCTTCGGCCGGGTATTTAAGACTTTTTCCTATGGACAGGTGCAAATCTCGGGAACGGGAACAAAATTTTCTCCTATATTTTCAATTTTTTCTCTAAATAGTCGGCCTTCGGCCGGGGTTTAAGACTTTCTCCTATGGACAGGTGCAAATCTCAGGAACAATAACAAAATTTTCTCCTACATTTTCAATTTTTTCTCTAAATAGCCGGCCTTCGGACAGATGCAAATTTCGGCAACAAAAGTTCTTTTTTGTTAATTTTCTCGTTTAGAGTTAAGCTTGATGATCTGAAATTATTTGCAAGTGAAAAACGAAAGCCAAGGACTCGAACCCACATAGTCACCAAATTACGTTACCTGGTTTCATTGGTGGTAAAGCAAATCTTCGGACGTATCGACTATGTAGTGGCTTCTCTGTCCTAGAACTTATCGTTTTTCAAATGCAAATGTGTTTTTGTACATTAACGCGGATACTTGGCCACAGAAATGTATTTTCTTCATGACAAACGCTTTTTGCGCTGACTTTGAAGTTATGAGTTGGCTTTGAACGCTAACACGCCATGACAACATTTTTTGATATGTTTTTCAAGGACGTGGGTTCAAATCCCAGCCGGGCTCAGCCTGTTTTTTTTTTTTTTTTTTTGAAATTTTGCCTTTTTAGGGCGAAGATCATTTTTTAATGATTTTTGTTAATTTTCTCGTTTAGAGTTAAGCTTGATGATCTGAAATTATTTGCAAGTGAAAAAGGAAAGCCAAGGACTCGAACCCACATAGTCACCAAATTACGTTACCTGGTTTCATTGGTGGTAAAGCAAATCTTCGGACGTATCGACTATGTAGTGGCTTCTCTGTCCTAGAACTTATCGTTTTTCAAATGCAAATGTGTTTTTTTACATTAACGCGGATACTTGGCCACAGAAATGTATTTTCTTCATGACAAACGCTTTTTGCGCTGACTTTGAATTATGAGTTGGCTTTGAACGCTAACACGCCATGACAACATTTTTTGATATGTTTTTCAAGGACGTGGGTTCAAACCCAATGAAACCAGGTAACGTAATTTGGTGACTATGTGGGTTCGAGTCCTTGGCTTTCCTTTTTCACTTGCAAATAATTTCAGATCATCAAGCTTAACTCTAAACGAGAAAATTAACAAAAATCATTAAAAAATGATCTTCGCCCTAAAAAGGCAAAATTTCAAAAAATAAAAACAGGCTGAGCCCGGCTGGGATTTGAACCCACGTCCTTGAAAAACATATCAAAAAATGTCATGGCGTGTTAGCGTTCAAAGCCAACTCATAACTTCAAAGTCAGCGCAAAAAGCGTTTGTCATGAAGAAAATACATTTCTGTGGCCAAGTATCCGCGTTAATGTACAAAAACACATTTGCATTTGAAAAACGATAAGTTCTAGGACAGAGAAGCCACTACATAGTCGATACGTCCGAAGATTTGCTTTACCACCAATGAAACCAGGTAACGTAATTTGGTGACTATGTGGGTTCGAGTCCTTGGCTTTCCTTTTTTACTTGCAAATAATTTCAGATCATCAAGCTTAACTCTAAACGAGAAAATTAACAAAAATCATTAAAAAATGATCTTCGCCCTAAAAAGGCAAAATTTCAAAAAATAAAAGTTCTTTTAAATTTACCTCGGGTAGTATGAACGTCCCCATATATATTATTTACTGTTGTGTTCGGAGAGACAAGACTTACCTGTAATAACAAAATTTTAACACGAATTGAGTTTAATAAATGCGTTTTAAAAAAATTTTAACACGAATTGAGTTTAATAAATGTGTTTAACTTAAGTCCAACTTCGGGTTTTGGTGGAACTTTCAAGGCCTATATCTCGCAGCTGTGTTCAAAATAATAGGAGTGCTCATCCACACCAAGGGAATGGTCGAATAAACATGGTTAAACTTACCCATTTTGGTTTATTTTGAATTTGTTTAACATTGTTGACATCCCAACAGTTAATTCATCAGCAGAAATGTGGTAATCTGTTTTAAATTATTTACTGCTTACACCAACATTATAAATCGCCTTCAAATTTGTTGTTCAAAATAATAGGAGTGCGGAAGAAAAAGGACAATAAAAATATTTTTAGTTGAGTTTAAGATCAAAAGTGTCTCTATTTTAGTTGACAGTAGTGAATCCAATAGATTTTATGAGATTTGATGGCTGTTGGAAAACAAAAGTTCTTTTGGAGGTAGCCTAAAAACGGGTGATTGTCCTTGCAGCGATTTTTTCCATAAATTGAGCACTTATTGGGTAACTCAATGGATTTTGTAGACAGAACTTTAGTGATTAGAGTTTTTTGATGCTCTGACTGTTATCTCGAACAATATATAATGATCGGTATCCCAGAAATTTGTGGTTTTTGATCCTTGAGCCGAGTTAAAGCCGGCTTCCGTTACCTCTTTACGTAAGGATCGGTTAAAAAAAGCGTATTTATAAGGAATTAATTTCTCAATCAAGTGATGTTTTGAGGTCCTTAGCATCTTAACTGCACGCAGAATTCATTATATGGTTCATTTTTTAATAATTGGATGATTGGCACATATGAGACATTTTTCAAAACGCTTTGTTGAGAAGGAAACTTTAAAGAAAAACGTTTGAAGTTGGCCTAAGATTATTTTTATTAGGTTTTGCATCGTATAATAAACAGTTTTCTAAGGAAAATAACCTAAATGAAGTATTTTTGAGTGAAAAACGTAAGTTTATATTGAAAAATATATTACGGCGTATACCAACCTTAGTGCAATCCCAGCCTGCCTATCACTAAATGGTTCAAAGTACATTTCAACCGTTCACGTTTTAAACATTTTTGAATAGAATCGAAACTGATTGCATATACAAGGTTAGAATCCTAAGGACTTTTAAATATTATTTGGTTAGGGGAATAAATTCCTTATAGATGCGATTTTTTTGACGATCCTTGCCTTAAGGGCTAATGTAAACTGTCCTTAAACTTGGCTCAAGCATCAAAATACACAAATTTATGGGATACCAATCATTATATATTGTTAGAGATAACATCCATAGCATCAAATAAATCTAATCGTTTAAGCTTTTGTCTACAAAATCCATTGAGTTGCCCAATAAGTGCTCAATTTATGGAAACAATTTCTGCAAGGACAATCGCCAGTTTCTTGGCTACCTCCTAGGGACTTTTGTTTTCAAACAGCAATCAAATCTCATAAAATCTATTGGATTTACTACTGTTAACTAAAATATTGACAATTTTGATCCTAAACTCAACTAAAGCTATTTTTATCGTCCTTTTTCTTCCACACTCCTATTTTTTTGAACAAAAACGTTAAACACGATTTATAATGTTGGTGTAAACAGTAAATAATTTAAAACAGATTGCCACATTTCTGCTGATGAATTAACTGTTGGGATGTCAACAATGTTAAACAAATTCAAAATAAACCAAAATGGGTTAGCTCCTATTATTTTGAACGCAACTGTATACATTTCCGGGACAAAGGTTATACACCGTTGGAATCAGAATAGAGAGGACTACCTATGGTGCAAATATTGTCTTCCTACCTTAGGTGCCTCTAAAGGAAATTTAAGCCAAAATGTGGCTCGATTAAAACGACACAACTTCAGAGTCCGTGACATCTTTTACCATACAAAGGAATCTACTGTACCATGCTCGATGATGATAAAGAAAATTCCAATAGATATTTCGAGCAACACTAATTGTTCGACTACCTACAACCACCACTCTTATTGACTAGAAATCATATTAAATGGAAATGGACACAATTTCTAGAATATTAATTGGTGGTTTGTTTGTTTACCCCCAACCTATCCTTTCACGTTATCCTGTTTTATGCTTTCGATACTCTACTCTTGTGTGTTTGTTGTTATATACTTACAATGTGTTCTCGTACAGTGTTATGGAATATTTGTAGTTTCATATCGGTGACTTCTTCCTCTTCTTCATCCATGTTGCTGAAGAATAGTTGATTTTTGTCACTAACAGTGGCCAGCTTAAATGAAATTTTATTGTCTTTTGTGGAATTAAATTACAGACTTTTTTAATGAAAATCACTCAAGTTAATTATGTAGTTTCGTTTTAACAAATGCAGCCGAACAAAATGTATCTTTTTTCACAAACAAGTTGAATGTTACAAATCAAAACACAAGCTCACGTACACACAGAATCACTTGCAGCCACCAGCAGCATTCATATATGGTAGGGGGTCAATTAAATTTTAGTTGAATTTCAATTTTCCCCAATTTTGTTGTTGATACATTCTTCACATGCAGTCACAGTCACAAACACTTGTTGTTGTTATTTTCTCTACTTTGTATGCTCAATTTTCTTTTCCCTCTTTTCTCGGGCAGTTAATTGGACAAATTCATTACTATTTGACTATTTGCTTTAATATAATGTAGATTTTGTCAAATATCCTTTTGTTATTTTAACCTTTGCCACTTTTTAGTTGGTGGAAGAAAACTCTCTCGTCTGCTTCTTCGTCTCGCTTGTTGGAATTTACAAACGCACATACACACGCTTATACTTTTAATATATTATTTTATTTGTTATTGTTGCTGTTTATGCTTCAAAATACGTTTTTACGGCTAGGCTAGACGGACAACACAACTGATAAGGCAGAATTTTTTTTCTTTCTCTCGTCTCCACTAATTTTTAATAATATTTCCAGCAAATATTTATATATTTATTAATTTTGATTTACATTAAAAAATTTCGTGACAAATTGGAAAATAGCTCCGTAAATCAAAGTAACCAAAAACAGTTCATCAAGTAATTTTCCGGGAATTTTTTCACACCCCGACGCGTTCAAAAAGACAACTGAATAGAATGTCAGAAAAAAGAAATTGTGTATTTTTTCGTTCACAGCTGGCTAGTTAAGTGTTGCCAGATCTTATCATTAGCAGAATTTAATTTTATTGACAGTAAAATAGACAATCAAACAAATAGCTGTAAATGTTTGGTGAAATTATTGGTTTTATTATTTTTAGAATATGAAAATATGTTTAAATTGGGGTATTATAATCAATGATTATGTTTAAACACTTTGAAAACCCAACAACACTTTGAAATATAAATAATGGCAACACTAAATAAATATATTATTATTATTCTCAAATGATAGCGTATGTCATATGGCAAAACACATTAAGAGGGGTAAAAGTAATTACAAAAGTCGTGTTCCTTTACGCAAAGTGTTGTTTTAAGGGTTGTTTACACCATCTATCAATGTCGTATGAGATGTCAAATTTTCTACCTGCGAATGTTGTACACATAGTGTGACCACTATGAAAATTTTCATCTATCAAAATGATTTGGCAACTCATATGTAAATTTTTCATTTAGGGAGCGCTCTATTTGATACGGCATTCTTGTATGTAAACATAAATTTATCAGCTGTTTTCTGGCATTCTCAAAAAAAAAGAAAAACAAAATCTTTTAAAAAAGAAAATGGAAAGTTATGTATATTTAAATATTTAGAAAAGTAAACGAAGGGTGTTTATACAGCCCAATTATGAACGGCCTCTCACCGTGAGTTTTCTCTTTCTCGCCTCCTCCCCTATTATAAACATCATATCGCCGTGAGTGATGTTATGTTCTCACTGTTCCCTTATTATAAACAACAAGAGGGTGAGCAAAACTCACGTTCGTGAAAAAATTAGCTATTACAAATGTAAAAAAAGTGAGAAAAAGAGGCAAATTTCTGCTGAAATTTTTCACTACCGAAATCAAAGACCGTGTTTAGACACTCAAACTGGAAAGAAAATTTTTCTTCTCAATTTCTTTTAAAATTTCCTTGTTGTTTAGACACGGAAATCATGTTTGTGTCAATTTTATAATTTTTCTGATTCTTCTTCACACTCATTTTCTCATTGCGCCGTTCAAAAACAAAGCCAAGGCAAAATTGTAATGAAAAGTAAAAAATGGACGTGTGTGATAAACAATTAATTATTAAAGGAACCATTGAATTGCATTTTAATTTTGACATTTCCACTTATTTCGAATTGTTTTTGCTTAAAAAATAGTTTTTCCTCCAAATGGTTTTTTTTTTCAATTGTCTCCGCTGTTGTTTGTTTCTTGACAGAGAAAATAAAATGAAAGAAAATGCAAAAACAAATCTGCAGCCCACTTCAGGTTGTATACGAAGAAAAACGAAACAAAACAGAATTTACCAGTACAGAGGTGTGTGTACCCCCTCTTATTCCTCTCTACTCCCTCGCCCATAAACTCAATTTTCTTTCCCATCAACTTTCCCTGTATAAACAGGGACAAAGTGAGTTGAACAAAAAAATTTAAGTGTGAACATTTATTTTAAAAAATACGAATATTTTGTATCTGTAATGATAATTAATTGTATTTTAGGTTGAAAGTAACAAAAAATAATAAGAGATTTTTTATGTTGTGAGGTTATTGTTGACCTTTGGACGCTATTTTCTTTGGTTTTAATTTGGCTTGAGGTCAACTTAAAAATTTAAAAACAAATGGGCGTTTTTGTTTTTATTCTTATAAAAAGAAAGAAATATCATAATGTAATTTTCATATCATAATGTAATATATCATAATGTAATTTTCAGATCGATTGGTCGAAAGAAGCAGTCTTGGAAATGATTGCTTTGTGGCAAAAACATAAATGCCTCTATAACCCCAAAAACCTATTCTACCACAACAAACATGCTAGATATTCATTTTCCTTCAACCTTTCGATTGTTTGAGTGGAGTATTCCCCCATTGGCTCAACTTCATTTATTACCCTCTATTACGGAGAGTAATGTTTTTCAAAACGAACTGACAGTGTTGCAAAATTTTACTGATCGCTACCAATATCATGATTTCATCCCGGCGAAGGGAATTATCAATTGGCTTCTCAGTTTTTGAAATGATGCCTTTTTTAGCGAAAAACCGAACTCTTTAAGTGTCTAGTATTCCCATATGAATGAGAATCACACTCACTTTTCGGTTTTTCCAAAGAAACACCAAAATCAAAATATTTTGCAACATGTCAGCACGTATCAACTAAGAATTCTTCGAATTCTGTGAGTTGAAAAGAACACCAACACAGTTGCCTGTGAGGTTGTTTATTGGAATTTTGTTTTTTTGTTTTTAACAAAGCTCCAATTCGCCCGTGCCTCGGCTGTTTTTTGTTTGTTTTGTTTTTTGTTGAAGTTCAATCTCATTTCGATTGTTTGAGTGGAGTATTCCCCCATTGGCTCAACTTCATTTATTACCCTCTATTACGGAGAGTAATGTTTTTCAAAACGAACTGACAGTGTTGCAAAATTTTACTGATCGCTACCAATATCATGATTTCATCCCGGCAAAATTAAAATTTGCGCAAATTTGCAACTCAGCAATAAATGTAAACAGATGTTTTTATATTTATAGGTTATGTCATACGAAAATAACACTTGTAGGTATGAACGCACAAATTGAAAGTTGTATGGATGATGTCAATTTTGACAAACATAGAGAATGTCGAATGGGTGAAAGAAATGACAGCTCAGATGACATTGATAGATGGTGTAAACAGCCCTTTACTTTAAAAAGGATACAATTTATTGGCCTGTTCCGGTACTTCATAAAGTGGTAAAAGTTGTAAAAGTCGTAAACGATTTTCATATAAATTTTGTGTACGGGAACGCAAAATGTGTAAAAATTGTAAAAACTTTTTAGTTCTGGAACAGAGCTTATATGAGAGCTGTAGGGAAATTCTGTTAGTCCCAATTTACATTAGGCGAGTTTACTTGCGGCAATTGTCAGTTTGTAGGTGAGAGAGGGTGCTGAGAGGCAAAGGGTTACCATATGCCTCACCTCTCTCTCCTACAAAATGACAATTGCCGCAAGTAAACTCGCCCAATGTAAATTGGGACTAACTCATTTTTTGGGTTAGTCTGTGTTTAGACACACAAAATTCTCGGGAAAGTAAATTGAGTTTTTGGGAGAGAGCGGAGAGGAAAGAGCTCCTCAATACTCTTTCCTACCCCCTATTGCCTAAAAACTGAATTTACTTTCCCGTGTGTCTAAACACGGACTTACCGACAAAAATTGGTAAAATTAAAACGCAAAATTATTAATGAAAAGTATTAATAAAAGTTGGCAGCACTATTGTTATCGGTAGCAGTTAGCTACAACTTTGATTTGGTTATTAACTTACCGAAAAATTTCGTTAATTGGCGAAATTAAGCACTTTAACAGAGATCATCAATGAGTTACTTGCCCCCGTAAGCCAATTGAGCACGCACAAGTTTTTTGGGCCTTTTGCTATTTTAACGCATGTGTTTTCTCGCACTCGGTATTTTTTCCACCACCACCAAAAACACTTGCGACGCATCAAGACCGTTGCTTGTGCGTAATAAGTAAAACAAGTATTCATCATATTTTGCACTGTTACAAAACTCGCAATCGTAGATAGTTTGCCAAGTGACTTATCAAGTGGAAGCACACACACCATGGCACAATCATACAGGTATCCGCGTCAGCCCAGCTGATGTACTGTGAGCTGTCAAAAAAGTTGTTGTAATTGAAAACACAAAATTAAAAAACAAAAATTTAAATAAAAAATTGTGAATTTTTGGTGGATTTTTGTAATAATTCGTTTATTAATAACTGCCCAACAAAATTTTGTTGAAACAAATTTGTGAATCGCTTTATTTTTGGAAAACATTTTTGACATTTCACAGTACTGAACTCGTTTTTCTTGTAGTTGTTTGCTGATGCATCTACCTGGTAATTGTGCCATGACACACACAACACTACAAAAAATAAACAATTGTAATTTTATTTGTTGTTGTTTCGTTTATGTATGCTTTTCTTTATTTGCTTGGAATGTTATGTGTGTTTTTGCATGTTCTTTTAACGTTTGAAAATCAGTGATCTTAGCTCTCATTCTCTCGGAGAGCACGAGACAATCGGTTGAATTACAAGGGTTGAAAACAATACTTGATGTGCAATGAGCAAAAAAGTAAGACAGAAATTGTTATTGCGTATTTAAAACTACTTGGCAAAGCATACGCAAGTGTCAAAAAATATCCATTTTTAAACAACTTATTTTTTGAGTGGCTAGCCACACTCGTACATATTTCGAGAATGGCAAGCAACACTTGCATTTATTTTTTAGAGTAGCAAGCCGCACATACGCTTGTTTTTCAGCATGTGGCTTATGAGTGTCAAAATCAGCTACTTGCGCACTTCTCTGCACTTTAATTTCAAGGATTTTTGTCGGTAACTCAAAAAATGAGTTACAGAATTCGACTATAGTTCACCACTTTTACCATTTGGTCTGTTCCAGTACTGCAAGAATCTACTAATTTTTACATTTTTTACGATAACATAAAGGAAAAAATGTTATCGTAGTAAAAATTAGTAGCTTCTTGCAGGTTCTGGAACATACCACTTATTAGAAGTAAAGGAATAGACAAAAATTCATATATGTACCTATTTAGGTTAAAAAAAAAACAAACGTGAAAAAAACTGCGAAATATTCTACTGTAAAATTGCGTTTATTCTACATATTTACATCATGATAAATTGAATGGATTGAATGTGGATTTTTTTTTTTTTTTTTTTTTTTTTTTTTTTTTTTTTTTGTTCTTTATTAAAATTTATTTTATCTTATTCTATGTTATCACATTTTTACAGAGTTTTAGCTATGTATGCTTTTCTTCTAAGAAACAATATGTTGATATATATATATAAGTGTTTATAGATAAATCATAGACGTAAGTTCTTACAGAGGTAAATATATGTAGGAATTCTCTGATAACACATGGAAGATAAATGTTTTACAAATTATAAAAGAAAATCAATTATATAATTGATTTATTAGAGGGTTGTTTGAATTGTTACATCGATACTTAAATTTTTCGTTTAAAGAATTGATTTTATCATATATTAGCTTGATGTTATAATTTTTGTGCAAATCTTTGGTTGAGAAATGCCATGGTAGATTGTACATCATTTTTAAATTTTTGTTTTGCCATATCTGTAGCTTTTTTATATGGGTTTTTGCACAGATTCCCCATACAGGACATCCATAAAGTATGATTGCTTGAAATACAACTTTCCCTAATAAAGTTTTATTTTCTACACTTAACATGGATCCTCTTTTTATCAAAGGGTATAACATAATCCTTGCAATATTAAGTTTTTTAATAATATAGTTAACATGGGATCTAAACAGTAGTTTCTTGTCAAGGATTATACCTAAGTATTTAAGTTCATCACACCATGGTATTGATGAACCATTCATTTCTATTTCTTTGTGAGGGTAAAAACAAGTACTGCGTTTTCTAGTATAAAATGCAGCTTGAGTTTTGCTCTCATTAACTTTGATCCTCCACTTATGAAAATATGATACAATAATATTTAAATCACTTTGAATCCTTTCCACTATAGTGTCGCCAATTTCGTGTGAATAAAATATACATGTATCATCTGCATAAGATGCACATAAGCTGTGGTTTAGATTTGGTATGTCCGAGCAGTAAATTGAATAAAGAATAGGCCCTAAAACTGAGCCCTGTGGCACTCCAGCTGGGATATCAATTAACTCAGAGTAACTGTTATTTAGACATACGCAAAATCTTCTATTTATTAAAAATGATTCAATGATCTTTACCAGATATAAAGGAAACTTAAATTGAATCATTTTATATAATAAACCTTGATGCCAGACTGAATCGAAGGCCTTCTCGATGTCCAGTGTGACCAATATAGTGGATTTGTTTTCTTTAAATTTATTTGTGATATGATTTGTAATGCGTTTAATTTGTTGTGTTGTACTATGGCCGCTTTTGAAGCCAAATTGAGTAATGGGAATAATATTTTTCTCTTCTGTAAACATATTAATTTTATTTTTTATCACGTGTTCTAAAATTTTACTCAGAGAACTCAAAAGGCTTATCGGGCGATAGCTACTGGCTAAATTAGTTGGTTTTTGGGGTTTAGGTATGGGTATTACTTTACCCGTTTTCCAGATTTTAGGAAAATATTGAAGTTTTAAGCAACAATTAACAATAAAAGTTAGAAAGGAAAATCCTGACTGGGGCAAATTCTTTAAGACGATATTTTTGATACCATCTAAACCGGCCGCCTTTCTCATATTTAAATTGTTAATTATTGCTATAATTTCATCCTTACTAATGTATTCATCAGAACCGGTGTAAATTTTCAAAGAGGTAAAACGAGTGTATATAGTTTGCACAACTCTTGTATTACCAGGTTCGCCAAGGTTGTTTGCAATGTTGTGGTTTTCAAGAAAATTTTGTGCAAATTGATCAGCCTTTTCTGCGTCACTGTAAAAAGTGGATTCATCTTTCTTTAGAGGCGGAATAAAAGACTTTTTCTTCCTTAAACACTTGGAAATATTCCAGAAAGGTTTAGAGTTTTTATCGAGATCACTTATTTTATTATTCCATGATTTGTTTTTTAAAGTCTTTAACTCGCAATGGATATGTACTGAATATTTATTCATCATGTTGAAGTCACTCTTATATCTGTATCTTTTCCACTGGCGTCTATAGAAATTCCTCACTTGAATAAATGATCGTATATGTTTTGGAAGACTATTAGGTTTAAACTTGTGATTGATTTTAGGAACAGAGTTTTCTACCGCATTATTCAGCGTTTTTGTGAAAAACTCTACACATGAATCTATGCTATTTACATCGGAAATGTTTTTAAAGTCGGTCGAAAGGTGGGCAATTTGATTGTTAATATGTGATTTAAATCTAGACCAATTAGCTCTATTGTAGTTGTAAATCAGGTGCTCTGTTTGATTGCATTGCAAATTTAGTTTGCAAAGTACGGGCAAATGGTCTGAATTTAAATCATTTATTGTCTCTGGTTGATTGATATGTTCTGGAATATTTGTACATATGATATCCAATGTAGATGGCAGAACGTTTGATCTCGTTGGGACATAAGTTGGAGTTTGAGGATAGACTACTGAATATGGAAGAGTTGTAATAGTATCTACTAAAATATTACCCCATGAATTTGCTCTATTGCAATTCCAATTCCTATGTCTACTATTTAGGTCGCCACATATTATGGTTCTGGCGTTAATATTTAATATTTTTCTCAGATCTTTTCTATACAGAACTCGTGATCTTTCATTTACTGCTCCACCTGGAAAGTATACACCTATAATATTAATGTCTCCTACACCTTTTGAATTAATTGTTATACCTATATTTTCAATCAATGAAGTTTGAATAGACATTGTGTTTATAATATCAATATTTTTATTCACTAGCACTGCTACTCCACCTCCTATTTTTTCTTTTCGATCATATCTTATGCATTTAAAATCACTGTAAGGGAATCTGTCTGATGTTGTTAACCATGTTTCTGTAAGAATGCAAATATCAATTTTATTTTCGTATACAAAATTAAAAAGTTCATCATATTTATGTTTAATGCTTCTGCAATTCCAAAACATTATTTTTAAGGAACAAAAAATCATTTATACTGAATATAAATATTTAACAGCCAGTTGTGTGACAACATGGAACTGTTCATCTTTGGTTTTACAACCTCTTAAATTTTGAATAATCTCAAATGTTAAATTACTAATTTCTTCTACAGAGAATAAATTGTCGTCTCTAGTTGTCACTCCATTATTTGAGGGCCACTCTTTCCTTACGGTACCAACAGGTGGGCGAATGTGGATTTATTTGATATTAAATGTATGGAAACATTTCGTCGGTGTCATGCTTAAGTGTTCCATACGCCATTTTTGACATTTTGAGATAAAGGTACCTTATTAGATTTTAAACCATGCTCTTTCAGATTTTTTGTCAATATGTTCCATATCTGCCTTGTGACGCAAAAAATCCTGTCTTTTTTGTTCCATAACCATAAAGCCCGGCGTATGGAACAAAAAGAGACAAAAACGAATTGTTCCGCCCAAAAAATCAAGGCGTTTGGAACAAAAAATTGCCCAATTTGGTTAAGTTACGAACAATGTGGCGTATGGAACAAATTATTTTAAAGGACTGGGCTGGATTCTTGTTCTATGAAAATTTGAAATGAAAAATATATTCTTTAAAATTTTTTCATTTGACAGTTTTTTCCTTTATAAAAGTTTTCATTTCATATTTTCATAGAAACAGAATTGAGCCCCTGGGCTTAAAAACTGAAGAATAGTAGTTCTTAAATCTAAATATTTTTGATTAATGTAATTTTATATGCAAACCACAATTTCTTTTCGATTACGGTAACGCCTCCTATAAAAAATTCAATCGTTTTTAGACAAGATTTTGATGTAAGCTAGTGTGGACACCGATTACAAAAATGGTATTTTGAGAAAAACGCACTTAACGTTTTTATGTTACATTAGAAATGCAAAATTCATTTCCCGCTACTTCTATATATTTCAAATAAATAAATGTAAAGGATACATATAATAATGGTCCTTAATGAATTTATTTGCTCATATAAATGTATCATTTGAAGCCGTGAATTTTTAACCTCACAGTAGCACTTTACGTAGGGGAGGTGGAACACAATTGATAAAAAGTGGTTCTGTTGAAATGTGACAAAATGTGTTCCATGTGACACAAACAGCCAAAAAACACGAAAAAAAGATCCCATGGAACGATTCAGCAACTTTTTGCAATTATAAAAATCGGCCATAACTTCTAGACTGACTAAAACAAACTACTGATAAATTCTTTGAGTTTAGTAAAGTAGGCCTGAGCTCTTAAAGTTTTGGATTTTTGCACCACTTTTAATTCGTATGGGCTCAAACATTAACTTGAGTTTTTCTCGAATCAGGCAAATGGCGTATGGAACACTTAAGTATGACACCGACGATTTGTCAAACATGTCAAGAAAAATATCATAGTTAACAGCTATACCTAATATCCCGTTTCCACGGTACGTCGTTCGTTCTCTATTCGTTGTTCGACCCATAACTACGAATAAATTACTTATTTCCCCACACTAAATTCTATGAACGAACGACGATTTTTCTACGTTGTTCGATTAGAAATACTCTCTGAACGACGAATAACTATGTCCCATCCCTAACAAATGAGAGAATTTATCGAAAAAATAAATTATGACATGTATAAATTCAAAATTGAAAAATTTTTTGAAAACACAAAAATTTTTAGAAAAAAAGGAAAAAGATGAATGAAAATTAATGGACTAAACATTTTATATAGATGCAAAAGGAAGATGGTTGTGTTTCCTTCTTAATTCCACACACATTTCTTGTCCATTAGTTCAAAATCGTGTAAAAAATCAGAAACAAAAAGGAAACAAATTACTAAAAAAAAATGAAGGAAATTTTGTTTATGTTTCTGTTAATTACGAATGGTGTCGTGGAAACGGGTTAATTCGTGTACGTCGTTCGACAGGCGAACAACGTAATTGAAACGCTCGTGTGAACATGACATAAATTAAGTCGTGACGTACAAAAAATATTCACCTACCTACCACAACAACGGTCTCTCTGCGTCCGTATTACCCAAATACGTTGAATCCGAAATCCCATTTCAAACACAAAATCCGCGACCAAAACTTATTTGTTTTCATTCGTAAAATAAATAATTTTCCCTTGCAATGAATTGTATTTCATGTTTTGTTGGGCTTTTGTTTTCAAAATACAAAACACACAAACATACATACATACAATAACATATCGTACGTTCTGTCAAAGTTGAAAATGTTCAACTTACAAAAAGTATACGCTCGACGTATTTCGGTAGTTCTCATAAGAATACATGTGTTCTACTTTTTTCACCACACACGCCCATGGTAGAACAAGAAAAGGTAGCAGCAATACCCAGCTGACTGAACTGGGTTGTAGTGTTAGTGTAAAATTCCATTCGACATTTTATGTATTTATTTCCATGTTCGATGTATATTAGGGATATATATTTTTGAAGAACAAATTTATTCATCAGAAAAAAAAAACTATTTCCCATAAAGACGGCTTCATATCATTGACATGTAACCTCCTCCAGGTCCTAACGACATGCCGCACACTAAAACACCGCTTATAGAGGCGGTACAATATTTGTTAATATGTGTGGTATTTTGTTAAACTTGAAAAGAATAAAGCCCTAATAAACATGTGCTTTTTTGTTTTCAAAAGCAAATGATTGAAACATCTTCTCTTTTTTCAATGAATTACCAACGACCCGAAACATTTTTGCAAGTATTCTACTTTCTGCGAGAAATTATGCATTTAGTGGAATGATATGGAAACATTCAAATTGAAAATCTAACGAGTTTTCATTCATGTTTTCCAAAATATTCAATCAAATGTGAAAAATTATTAGTTTTTTAAATTCCAATAATTTATAGACATTTCCTTGTTTTGTTTACATTTACGTTGACACTAAGGTTTACAAACAAAAACAAATTCCTTTGTGGTTGTTGTTCGAGTTGTATTTGTTGTAGTATTAACTTTACCTTGTATTTGTTCTACCATGACACACGCCCTGGGAATACGGTCGTATTTAGGCATAGCAGTAAGCCAAAAACTTCAGGTACGTCTAACATTTTTACCATTGATAGATCTGTATTGATCTTACCCCCTGTTTTTGTAACTAATTTCATTTCATTTATTATTCATACATTACAATGCCAGTAAGTCTTTCAGACCAAGTAAGTCTTTTTGTTCATTCGTCTATATTCGTAATTGTTTGGGCATCCATAGCTCGGCCCCTAGATGACATATAGATATAATTCTTCGTAGACAAGTTCTATATATAGTTAAGAATCCCTCTTTCAATAATCAGCGATCCACATTTGCGCTAAGGCGAGTAAATCGATCTACAAAATTTGTGTGAGAACATACTTTTTTCAAAAACAGGGGGTTAAATATTAAAAAAAAATTCAATCCAACAAAGAATCATTCTTATCTATATACCTAGTAACTGGTTCCAAATTAATTTAAAAAAACGGTAAGTTCGGCCGGGCTAAATATGCCCACAATTGTTAGTGGAGACTTTTTTGACTACTTCGAATCTTAGTTGACCACTGAGATCATCAAGGCGATTATGAATGTCAACTCCTCGTGAGTTTTGCCTTTCTGCAGTTTCAATTTAAAGGAGTAAGTGAGAAAACTTACGGGGAGTTGACATTCATAATTGGGCTGCATAAGGGGTTGGTACTGTTTGACCTATTAAGAACCATTGATTGGTCCCTTGGAAATCGTATGTTATAATGATACGTGTTTCTATTTTCGTATTTGAAAGGTTGAGTACCTTCTCACATTGAGTTCCTAGTTCACTGTTCCAGTTATAAAAAGCATGAGTAACGTCACACAAACTAACGTGAGATGTTACGTATGCTTAGTGTTTTTAATACAAACGATGTGGACGATTTGAATTGCGTAGTGAACTCGATCGTTCAATTCAAGGCGAATTTAGGAAGGGATCCAAAGGCGAAATCAGACCTTAATTTACTGTAAAAACGCATTTTTCAATCAAAAATAACTAACAAATATTTCACAAAAACATAAACCCAGTAGAAAGTGTATTAAAGACAACGTTGACGACAATGCTATATCCCTGAAGACACCTTGCAGACACTGTCTTGTTATTCTTCATTGATGACCCTACTAAAGACAACTTAATTTACGTTATCGTGTGTCAATTTTTTTTAAATTATAACATTTAATATGTTTACAAATTTTATCTTAAATGAATAATACTTAGCTCCCATATTTCCGCCAGTCACCATTGTCTTCGAACTTTGGCGCACCGTATTTCTTACCCCAGCCAACTGAAGGGCGATCTACATATCCTTATTTATGGATTCTGCAAAAAGAAACAATGATAAATCAATTGTGTAAATTGCCACTAATATTTTCTAAAATCTTACTGAGCTTCATATTGAGATTTTCAAACCTCTGCTTTGACTTCAACCTAAATACACGAATTTAAAGAATTATGACAATTATTTTAAATGCAATTTACTCTACTTATTCTAACTCACCCTTTTCTAGTTAATGCACAATAAATAAAAACAGTTTAGATCGTGACGCGGTTTACGCATTTTATATTATTACATTTATTACAAATAGAAAATTTTCTATTTCCATAAACATGTGTTCAATAATTTCAAAGCACGCTTTTTAAGCATTTTTTTGGGTTTTTGTTAAGATACACTGCTAGATATGGCCATGCAACTTGTCGTACACGACAATTTTGGAAATTTCGGCAACGCATCGTCAATGAAAATGTCAGCATTTACACAGACATGCCGCGGAAATGCTTTTATATTATGTAGTATACTTTTATATGTACATAAATGTCACGACAATGTTTGACCGATTTCAGTCGTATTGAAATATTAACAATTCCTAGATATGTGTACTATTATTTCATAGCATATTTTGTTTGATTATTTTTGTTTTTTTTTCTGGTGACACATGCAAGAAATTGTCATGCATCGTGTCGTGCACGACAATTTCGGAAATTTCATCAACGAATCGTCGACGAAAATGTCATCATAGACTCGATTTTCTATTGGGCAGTACAGATATACAATGTGAATGCCGTAGAGATCACCCTCCATCCATCGCTGCAGAAGAATGCCAGAAATGCCTTGGCAGCAAACACGAGTGGTTTTAGCCCAGTTAGGATCCGGACGATGCAGCCGACTCAATTCATATTGGGCCCGAATTGACGCCACGATACCCAACACATGCCCAGCATGTGGATTGGGACCTCACGACACACTACATTTGTTTATCTGCCCAGCTAAGCCCACTTACCTGTCTCCTGATTATTTATGGACGCAACCAGCCAGTTTGCAGAATTCTTGAGTCTGGATACGGAGGAACCAGAACCTGATAACTGAAATAATACACGAAGGAACATAAATGCGTTGACAATAAATATTTCAGTTTTGTCAAGAATATACATACATTTGTGTACAAAATCTTTAATTAAGCCTCGCGATGAACATTTTATCGTTTCCTTCATTTTTTGCAGAAAATGAAGACTGAGGCCTGATAGGGGGATTCTGGAAAGACATCTATGGTTTTATATTGATATTATGGACCATCTATCTTCTCCTTTGCTGCAGAGATAGGTTTTATTAAAGGTTACGTGATTTTTCATCCAGCATCTAATTGATCTTCTGGGCGCAAATGATGTATGTTTACGTTTATTTCTAAACTAAAGCTAAAATACTACATGTGAGGATCTACCATGGATCTACTTTAGTAGAAATTTCAGAACGATAATTTCTCCTATCGCCGAAAAAAGTTAAATTTTCTATAAAATGTATGGTTTGTTTGAGATCTTTATTTACCAGTCAATTACATGACAAATAAATGTTTAAAATAATGAGTTCTTAAAATAAATAAAAAACCTAAATTAGCTTAAAATCTTTGGAACAACACATAACTTAAGAATAAACGTTCATTTGATATTACAGTACAATAGTTGCCTTCACCTAACCAGTATCTTCAGATGTACAATCGGATGAATCATTTGGATTGGTTGTTTCTATGGAACACACACGTTTAATTAAATCATTTTCAATGGGTTTTCCATTGTCCATGGTCTCCTCCATTTGAACATATTCCACAGTAGTTGTTTTCGTAGGCTTACTCATAGATGCAGTGGACGCCGTTTCGGGCTGGGTTTGTGATTTTTCCTTATTTTTACGCATTTCTGTTTCATCTTCAGCTTCCTCAGCCAAACTGCTACGCTGCGGTTGTGGTGCTTCAGCGTATGCCTGAGGATATTGATGACTTAGTTTTTGTTTAATCGACCTTATCTTTCGAAAAATGTAGTCCAAATCTTTTTTCATATCACTCAATACTTTGCAGTGTCGTTTAAAGTCATCGTTGGCTTGTTTCAAACGTGACTGAGATAATGCATTACAATTCAAAAGCATTTCATTGGTCTTCTCAAAACGTTGTAACCTGCAAACACAAAAGAATATTGTTTAATTAACAAACATAATATGTTGATGCTGTACAAACATTTGTTTTTGTGCCCTGATAATGTTTTCCACATCACTTTGATTAACAAGGCCAGCTAATCCCTGTACAAAGGCTTCCGCCGCAGTGTAATTGAAACCATCCATACTGAAATCTTCGTCACCGTCTTTATTAGTGACTTCATTGTTTTCTTTTTCTGTGGTTTGGTAGGAGTTAATTTCGTCGTTGCTCATTTTTTTAATTCTTTATTTTTTGTTTTGTTTCTATTCCTTTCTTTTTGTGTGTATTTTTCAATGTTTACATTCGATATTTTATAAAATAAATGTCATCTGAGAAAAAGATATGGCAACACTTCATATGAAATTTGTTTTGATGCTACACTGACATGCACACGACATTTGACGTTTATACGTTTATCAACAAATTAATTTTTTGCTACCCTTTTCCCGTTTTATTGTTTATTCCGGGAAACGTTTGTTAATTATTGGACAAAAATGTCAGTGGTCATTGAAACCACAATAGGCGACATAACTGTCGACCTTTTCATCGACGAAAGACCCGTGGCCTGTCTGAATTTTGTGAAGCTGTGCAAGCTGAAGTACTACAACTACAATCTCTTCCATACCATTGAACAGGGTTTCATTGCGCAGACAGGAGATCCCACAGGAGCTGGTGATGGCGGCAGTTCAATATGGGGTGTTGTTGAAGGTCAACACAAGCGTTTCTTCGAAGGTGAAACTCTGCCAAAGATTCATCATTCTAGTGCTGGCCTCATGTCGTTGGTTGGAGCCGGCAAACAAATGCTGGGCAGCCAATTCTTTTTTACGCTTGGTGATAATTTGACATCTTTGGATGGACAACACTGTGTCATTGGTGAAGTGGTTGAGGGCCATGAAACCTTGAGAAAGTTAAACGAAGCCATAGTAGATGAAAATTTTAGACCCTACCAAGATATACGTATCACCCATACAGTAATATTAGAAGATCCGTTTCCTGATCCCAGAGGATTTCGAGAACCAAGTAGATCACCCTCACCATCTGCAGAGCGTATGCAAAATGGCCGCATAGCAGCGGATGAGGATATTGACGATACCGATGGCAAGACAATGGAGGAAATTCAAGAAATGTTGGCCGAACGTGAGGCCAAGGCCAGAGCAACAATTTTGGAGATTGTGGGTGATTTGCCGGATGCTGACATGGCACCACCAGAAAATGTTTTATTCGTTTGTAAATTGAATCCTGTAACGACAGATGATGATTTGGAAATTATTTTCAGTCGATTTGGCCGTGTCAAAAGTTGTGAAGTAATAAGGGATCGTAAGACCGGCGATTCTCTGCAATATGCCTTTGTGGAGTTTGAGGATCAAAAAGCCTGTGAAGCTGCCTACTTCAAAATGGACAATGTACTCATTGACGATAGACGTATTCATGTGGATTTCTCACAGTCTGTGTCGCGCATCAAGTGGCGAGGCAAGGGTCGTGGAGTGGAAGGTGATTCTAAGGGTTTAGATTTTAATAATTTGCGCGAAAAAGGCAATGGGGATCGCAAATCAAGCAACAATCAAAGAGAAAGACAACAACGCTCACCAAGGAGAGACAACAATAGACAACGTGAACGCAGGCGTACACGTTCAAGATCTAGATCAAGGAGTCGCATGACCTCCGCAGAGAGGCGTAAAGCTAGAGAAGAACGACACAAAGAGCTGGAAAAGCATAGGAAGTCAAGATCCACATCACGATCTAGAAATAGATCACCACCTCGACGGGAGAATCGTAGGAGATCAAGATCTACTTCAAAATCGAGACAGAGATCACCACCACGACGTGATAATCGAAGGGATTTGAGAGATAGATCTCCAGCTCACAGGTATAATGATAGACACTCTCCCAAGAGGAGGAATGATGAACGTTATAATGACAGGAGGCGCAATGATGACTACGAACGCAAAAACAGAGACAGGCGTGAATCACCACCGCCAAGAAATACCGACAGAACCCAAAACGGAAAATCTATGGAAAGGAAACGACACGAATCGCCTGCAAGAAAACACTGTAGACGAGATGAAACCCCACAAGACGAAAGAAAACGTAAAAAGGAGGATGGAAAAAAGAAAGCCAAGAAATCGCGAAGGCATAGCAGCAGCGGCGAGGAAACTACTTCCGATAGTGAGTCATCTGATAATGAAACTTCATCATCTTCCAGTGAAAGTAGTAGCTCCACTTCCTCCTCCGAAGAGGAGAGAAGAAAGAAAAAGAAATCTAAAAAATCAAAGAAGAAAAAATCCAAATCGAAGAAAAGTAAATCGAAAAAACATAAAAAGTGATTAAGTAGTATGCAAGAAAGAGCTTTTAATAAAGAATACAACAATTAACTTAAAATTTATTATTGACTACGTAATTACTTTTGCTTTGATTCAACATTTTTAGTGGCCGATGCAGCAGTGGCCTCGCCACCACAACAGCCAGGAGCAGGTTGTCCTTTGCGACGACGTGGAGGTTCTATCACAGCATCGGGATTGAATAAAATATTCTCCAAGCGGGTTGTTTCTGGGGTTATGCGTAGTTCTAAAGAAGGGAGAGGCAATAGTTCTGTAAATGGAACTATTCATTATTTTTTGTTTGTGCTACTTACCATAGACACCCTCATCCTTTTGTTTAGCTTGAATAACATTTGTGCGCAATTCCTTATCCACATCCAAAGCTAGCTGTATCATCTGTGGGAAGTTATTGAAGTAAATTATTTTATAGACATGTTCCTTTTCCATTTAATGTACACCTTACCTTCTTGATTTCATCTGAATTGGTCTCCTGCATGTTCTTCTTGAAATGTGAATTGATTTCATTACGTCCCGCTTCTAAAGCCTTGTCATCTCCAGCAAATATGAATTGTCTAGTTCGATGAAGCTTACGAAAAGCTTTGAATACCTTAAATCAGTGAAAATGGTTTTATTTAGAATTTCTTTAAATATTCGTTGCTGTTTGTTACCTCACGACGAATTTGCGACATTTTTCCAAATGTTTTTCTTTTTCTGTTATGATTTCTGCTGTCAAATCGAGTCAACAGTTTGATAGCAATTGCAACTCACGTGTGTTTAGGTTACATATACGTAACGTGAACGTAACGGTTATTGTTGCGTAAATCCATAATGAGATGTTAATAGTAGTACGTTTACATATAGTTATTTAATAAATCCCCCGGATTTTAAATATCAAGTCCATTGCGCATACATACGTCAAATAAATCCTCAAAAGGCGGACGTGTCTATTGATGAACGCATATGGATATGTATGTGGATGAAATGTGTGTGCGATTGTTTGAGGATTATACGCCCCACGTCAGTAGAATAAGGCCATGTTTATATCATAGCCTTTTGCAGGTTTAACCTTCTTAATGATGATTTATTTGACGTATACGCAAAGGAATTGACATTTGAAACCCAGTGGGATTGTTAAATCCGGTTATATATAAACGTACTATAAGACCCCTAAATTTTTGTTAATTTTAGCTTATACCTCGTTTATATATAACCGGATTTAACAAACCGACTGGGTTTTAAATGTCAATTCCTTTGCTTATATTTCAAACAAATCCTCTCAAAGAAGGTTAACCCTGCAAAAAGCTCTAATATAAACAGCATATTATTTATCCTAAAACGAATGAATCTATTAGTACGGTTACATAAAGGTAAAAACACAATGGATTTTTTTCCTTGCTCCGCCTGCTTGGCGTGAAAGCGAGGAATTAAATTTTACTGTTTTCAATAGAACAACCCACAACGAAGCAAGATTTCAGGCGTCAAAGTTAAAAATTGTTTAACTTTGGAATTCGTATTCGGCTTGATATTTGACATTTCATTTTGACAGTTCATGTGACACAACACAATCAATTTTAACAACAACAATTGGCGGTGACTTGCTTATTGTCATTTTAAATTACATTTTTCCGATAAATAATAACAAAAACTATAAGATGTTTGAGGAAAAACTAATTGCGGCGCACAGTGCGAAATATGAGCACTTTAGTGGAACTTTAAGGAAATTTGGAAGAACATAAAATTCGTTATATTTGTATTGCAATCGTTAGCTAATGGGTACTTTACACGATATGTATTTTACATATGGGTTGTCACTTTTTATATAAAAAATGTATACGCAATTGACAACCCATATGTAAAATACATATCGTGTAAAGTACCCATAAGTATCCCACCGTAAGTAGTCCAAACTCGGTTTGACGATTTACTTCGCGAAACGGCTTCGAAATGCACTTAAAATTTGCATTTTTTTCATATTTTTGTTTTCAACAAGTAGATTTTCGATTCATTCATGGTGCGGACAAACGGTATGTCAGTATGCCATGATTTCCGTGGACATTTTAAATGTGATTTCCGTACATTCACGTGTTATGTTATATATAATCTGAAATATTGGATTCTCCTCTGTTCGGAAAGCTATAAAACAGACACGGGAACGCGCGGGTTTCGGAGATATTCAAGTTCTTTCAAAATGTCTTCGGAAATTTCATTTAATTGCATTTTCCAAAAGTGGAAACAAGAACCGAAAATTGACAAAATTCTATCCCATTTCTTGGAAAAAATGGGCTCACCAGCACTAACAAATGATGAACTATACAGTCTTATATAAGTATACGTACGCCTCATAAATCTCGGGTTTTAGGATAAATAATGATATTTATGAAATTCCAAGTACACAGTTACATTTCTTCTTACTAATCATGGTACAATAATACAGGTAGCATTATCATGCCAGCTGATGGTAACATAATGTGTCAATTGCATTGAATTGATGTCAAATTTTGACACCCTATGTTACCAACAATTGCCGATGCGGCTACCTGTGTATTTGTACCATGTTACTAATAAACAATGTTTAATACAACAAAGGTTAGGTTAGGTTTTAGGATGCGCGGCTGCTATGCTGGCAGCCACTCCACTCGAAGACCTTATGGTCCATTGTGATCATCCTGGTTGTTCGGGGTTGTGTTGATTGGGGGAGATGATTATTGAAGATTGCTGTTGATGAAATGATTATTGGTGAGATATAGTTTTGATGGTTGTGTTACAGTTGCAAAGATTATGTAGATGATGGATATTGGTGTTTTAAGACTGTGGTAGTGTTCATTAGCTGTTGTAGAGATGATTGTTGATGTGATGAGTACGGTTTCCCGTTTAGGATTGAGGAACGTTTGTTTTGTGTAGGGGTGGTGCTTGTCGTGTTCTCCGTTCGTTGAAGCTATATCAGGTTCTTGGCTAGAGATGGACAGTGGGTAAATACCCAATGGGTAAATACCCGGTAAATTGGGTAAATACCCATTTGTGGGTATTTATTTGGGTATTTACTATATTGAATCGCTAATACAACATCTTAGACCATATTTCTGGGTTTAGGCTATGAAATCGAGTCAAAATGGATAGTTTTACAATACTTTAAACAAGTGGGTAAATACTTGGGTAAATACCCGACTCTTTAACTCTTTAACTGCCGAACCACTTGACGTAGACGGACAAAACTTGGCATAAATCTTACTTATGTCAAAAGAACTTTTGGTACTGAAATGGGGTCTCTGGGTCCATGTTTTGATGTAGCCCCCATATATCCGTACCTCCCGATTTAAGGTATTTTTTACCTATTAGCCTCATTGTACAATCATATTGGCTGAAATTTGGCATAGTGAGTTCTCAATACGTAGAAAATACCCTTGCAAAAACTTGTCAACATAGGTCCACGTTTTCTAATAGCCCCCATATAAGGGTACCCCGATTTCGAGTATTTACCCAAAAGTGGGTAAAAACTCATTAAGTGTCGAACCCCTTGACGTTGGCTGACAAAATTTGGCTCAATACTTTCTTATATCAATAGTAATAAAGGTATTGAAAATGGAGTCCCTGGCTCCATGTTTTGATATAGCCCCCATATAGCCGTACCTCCCGATTTAAGGTATTTTTAACTATTAGCCACATTTTACAATCATACTGACTGTAATTGGGTACAGTGAGTTCCCAATATGTATATAGTCCCTGGGTCCATGTTTTGGTATAGCCCCATATAGCCGTAACTCCCGATTTAAGGTCTTTTTCATCTATTAGCCACATTTTACAACCAAATTGGCTGTAATTTGGCACAGTGAGTCCTCAATGAGTATAAAATATCCTTGCAAACATTTGTCGACGTAGGTCCACGTTTTCTTGTAGCCCCAATATGGGTTACTGAAATCGGGAGGTACGGCTATATCAAAAAGTGGACCCAGCGGTTGCAAGAAAGCGTGGACCTACGTTGACAAATGTTTGCAAGGATATTTTATACTCATTGAGGACTCACTGTGCCAAATTACAGCCAATTTGGTTGTAAAATGTGGCTAATAGATGAAAAAGACCTTAAATCGGGAGTTACGGCTATATGGGGCTATACCAAAACATGGACCCAGGGACTCCATTTTCAATACGTTTAATACTATTGGTATAAGAAAGTTTTGAGCCAAATTTTGTCAGCCAGCGTCAAGTGGTTCGGCAGATAAGGAGTTTTTACCCAATATTTGGGTAAATACTCGAAATCGGGGTACCCATATATGGGGGCTATAAGAAAGCGTGGACCTACGTTGACAAATGTTTGCAAGGATATTTTATACTCATTGAGGACTCACTGTGCCAAAGTATAGCCAATTTGGTTGTAAAATGTGGCTAATAGATGAAAAATACCTTAAATCGAGAGGTACGGATATATGGGGGCTATATCAAAACATGGACCCAGAGACCCCATGTTCATTACCAGAAGTTCTTTTGACATAAGAAAGATTTATGCCAAGTTTTGTCAGCCTACGTCAAGTGGTTCGGCAGTTAAAGAGTTTTTACCCAAAATTTGGGTAAATACTCGAAATCGGGGTAACCTTATATGAGGGCTATTAGAAAACGTGGACCTATGTTGACAAGTTTTTGCAAGGGTATTTTCTACATATTGAGAACTCACTATACCAAATTTCAGCCAATATGATTGTACAATGAGGCTAATAGGTAAAAAATACCTTAAATCGGGAGGTACGGATATATGGGGCAATATCAAAACATGGACCCAGAGACCCATGTTCAGTACCAGAAGTTCTTTTGATATAAGAAAGATTTATGCCAAGTTTTGTCAGCCTACGTCAAGTGGTTCGGCAGTTAAAGGGTTTTTACCCAAAATTTGGGTAAATACTCCAAATCGGGGTACCCTTATATGGGGGCTATTAGAAAACGTGGTATCTGATAGTTTATGCGGAAACTTCCCGCTGAACATGATGACGACGTCGTCGGCATATGCGATTGTCTTTATACGTAGTCTATCAAAAACCTTGAGTATTTCATTTATCACTAGAAGCCAAAGTAGTGGTGATATAACACCACCTTGGGGTGTGCCTCTAGTGACGTTCTTCCGAATGGAACTTCCACCGATACTTGAATTGATTATTCGACTGCTAAGCATGCCGTCAATCCAATTGACCAGTGTGGACGAGACACCTAGGTTTATTAGAGAGCTGTGTATGGATTCGAGACTAACGTTATTAAAGGCACCCTCTATGTCCAGGAATGCAGCTAGCGTGTAGTCCGAGCCCTCCATATTACTCTCAATGTGTCCCACTACCTCATTTACGGCTGTTTCTACTGATTTGCCTTTTAGGTAGGCATGTTGGGCAGAACTTAGGTCTGTGGCTGATAACTTGGCCCTAATGCCATGATCCAGCAGCCTTTCTAAAGTTTGCAATAACAAGGAGGAAAGAATAATTTGTCTGTAGTCTTTTGGAAGTGTGTGGCTTGACTTCCCCGCTTTAGGGATGTATACCACAGTAACTTCTCTCCATATAACCGGTATGTATGATAAGCACAGACAGGCCCTGAAGATAAGTTCCAGATGTGGAATCAGTGACTCCAATGCATTGTGTAACATTGCAGGTATGATTCTGTCCGCTCCGGGTGATTTAAAGGGCTTGAATGTGCTTATGGCCCATTTTATTATTTATTGACTAATGATTTCCTCTATAACACTCACATCTACGGTGGTATGGTTGTGTGTCATTGGAACATCAGGATGTTCTGATGCATCCATACAGTTAGGGAAGTGAGTGTTAGCCAGGAGATCTAGAGTCTCTAGGCCAGAGTTAGTCCATGTGCCGTCGTCCCATTTAATACTGTCAATGGTTTTCGGATCCTTTGATAGTACCCTTCGTCTTTATTAATGAGGGTTTTGTCGATAACTTCCTCCCTGATACTATTTTGAAAAGTGCTTACACACCCCGTGTTGCATATTCTCATATTATATTTTAATATAAATTCGAACCTCGAGCATTCGTGTCACTGCTTCCCCAGTGGAAGTGATGGGCGTTGGCATCGCACCCCAGAATGATGAGGCAGGTACTTCCCATCTCTTCAACGAGTCTCTCCACGTGTTGGCCAGGTGGGTCGGGGCTCTCAAAAGGCATGTACATTGACGCAAAGATGGTAGATTTTTGTGACCGATCTTGCATTTTTACAGCAGTCATATCCCCTAAGCTGAAGTTAGAGAGATACATTAAATTCAAATTCTTTCTGGTAACTATGCAGGTTCTTACCTTGTCTCCGCTGGATGTGGCGAAGATGGCATAGTTGCTATCGCTTAGCCCAGCAACCCTATTTTTATATAAGTAGGGTTCCTGGACTAACGCGATGTCAACTTCGTACTTTGAGAGGGTGAGTAGAAGTTCAGCAGCAGCCGCTTTGCAGTGATGCAGATTGATCTGCATAATGCGAAGCGGCTGCTGCTGTCGTTCCTTAACTGTCTTTGACCTAGACGGAACCTGATCCATCCTAGGCCAAAGTGCAGTTTCCCCTCCCGAGTCCGCAGATACTCCTGCCCTTGTATGTCAATTGACACCCTTATAGCCAAACCCTCACCCTCCGGACTGTGGCTGACGAGTTTCCATGAGCTAGTCTGGAGGTTGGGGTTTTGTCTACCGAGTATTGTCAATATCCTCGTTGGGTCAACCGCTGGCGGTGGCACCCACGCCGACAATACCCTTCTATTGGGAATCTCATTTAAACCCACAGCCGCCAGTTGGCAGCCCTCCCAGAGTTCACCAAGGCCTTCTATTGTGTTAACAAGTTTAGAGATTCCTTGTTCTTACAACAGATGACCTTGATGCCTCTGAAGGGAGCTGCGCTGCCGAACTGTGTGTGTTTGGAAGGTTCCCCTTCGCCAGCGAACACTATCTCTCGCAGCTGATTCTCAATCAGCTGCCAGTGTTTTTCACTGATCCTACCGTCAGGAACAGATTTATCGATGACCGCTATGCGCAGTTCATCCGGCACTAAGGGTCTGTCCGTCTTTCTTCTTACCTGTCCCCCTACTCTTGGGAGGAGAGCGAGGGGTCACCTTGTGACTTAAGTTGGCCTGGGAGGTTGCCTTAGTAGCGGTGGACTTCTCACTCTCGTTCCTTTGGTAACGAGCAGAGGAGTTGGGTGGCTTGGAGTCCAGTCTCGGAATGGGTCTCTTGGCCCTAGGGTGTGGTTCCTCCGTGGATCTAACCCTCTTCACCGGATTTTTTGATGAGGAAGGATTGGGAGGTTCCACGCCCCCAGGTGCGGAGCCCGTTGCCGGGCCAGGTCTCCCAGTCATCATCTCCTCTGGGTTGTGGGGCTTCTTTTTCGGCGGTGAAGGTTTCTCGGGAGGCTGAGTCAAGTCACCATCTCTCTTAGTTTGACCTTTGCAGGTAGTGGGAGTAGATGATGGCGTTGACGACAGCAAGATCTTGTCGACCATCTGGATGAGGGACAGCCTATCGATTTCAGGATTTTTCTTGGGTAGGTGAGGGTACTTCTCGAATTTGCCCACCACCTTGAGATTGATCCTGATCAATTTGCAATCCCTCACCGAGATAGTCGAAGCTTCCCTGCCGATGCACTTCCTAAGGTAGTGCATGGACCTTCGATACGCCCCTCTGTCCTTCGTCAGTCGACTTACTGCTTTGCTTGAGGTGGTGGGAACTTTGTCGACCAAAACTTTGGTCGTGGTTTCCTCCTCTGTGGCAGTTTGTCTCTTTAGAGTTGGCTTATCGGCTTCGGCCGATATATCGGTACCCCGAGTTAATTGTGGTCCCGTGTCCGCAGGTTTTGTAGTTTCCACTGAGTCCAAGGACAGTTTATCTGCAACTGCAGCTGCTGGAACAACTGTGTTGTTGAGTTCGTCGTCAGATAAACTGTCCTCGGCCTCATCAGAAACACATCTCCGACTAGGACTAGGGGAAACCATGCGTCCCAACATGGCCAGGAGCTTCCTGCTCTGTTCAGCAAGGCTGTCCTCAATGAAGTCGATAATTGGTAGGTCTGGTCCGTCCCCTCCCGAAATTACTTTCTTGTCAACCGTAGGTTGAGTCGGGTCAGATATAGTTGTGGTAGTGTCATAGTCCATGGGCGTTGCGGATTTGTTGTCATCATTGGGGATAGGGTTTTTTGGGGTTTTTTGGTTTTTTAAAAATTTCGGATCCATACATCATCGATTTAATGGGGGAATGGAGGTCAACCATGGCATAGCCCTCCTGTACTATGGCAAGGACTTGACAACTAAGTCTATACTTCATTGAGACGCCCAGGTTTTCAATGAGGCTCCGTTCTATTACAGTTGGTACCCTAACTGCAAACCTAGAACACCGATGGGCACGAGTTCGCCTGACACCCCGGCGTCAGGGGATCTCTGTTACGTAGGAGATCACTACGTGGGTAACCTTTGGTCGGCCACAATCTCCTCTCCTCGGCCGAGCTTCCAGAGGACTGGGCGGGGGGATTGTGGGCTTAAGCCCTCGCATCGCGTCAAGATTGTTACCTCTGGCGAGGGTGAATACAACAAAAGTATATTCCATAATATAAGTAACGGTACATTTTACAAAAACCAAAAAATGATACTTACAAAAGTATACGTACGCCCCAAGGAAATATGAGTATTAACGTACAATTAATAGACTTAGCAGCAAAATTTATATATTTTATTGTTTTGGCGAATGTGTATGGGTGTCTGAGATATATTTTAGAGAAAAAAAATTTTTGGGGGCTTAATACCGTTATATAAGGTCGGACCTCTTGTATAGCTCATTAAAGCTGGCCCTTGCTAAATTCTTTGCGTTTTTAGGTATTGTACTTTATAAAAAGCACAGAATTAGTGTCAGATTGTAAATCTTGAGACCCTACAGAGCTTTGTAGTTGTTCTTGTGCAAAATATTCCTTCCTGGACGTCGATAAATGTACGTTTTTCCTCAGATTTCTCAGGAAGTTAATAGATTCAGCGGAATTCTAGGCGCAAATTACATACAGAAGGTTTTGAATTGTCTTGTAATATGGTCTGATACAATCCTTGGGCATCAATTAACTCAGAAATGAACAATTATACGAAACTTTTCGCCCCTATAGTGACGGTAATGATCATAATACGAAAACGACGTTGTTCACGGGACAAATTTCATGCTTTTTTAGTACTGCTTATATTTTGATGCTTTGGAAGCTTTGGGAGCAGGTTTGTAACAGAATATTTTATATTTCTGATTTCTATTTGAGAAACACTGGCACCGTTTGTATGGTTGGATGCGACAAGCTACCAACTACATTTTGTTATGTGCATTCGTCGAAATTCGACGACACATAGCAGTGGTAAAAAGGCTTGGTTTGTTTTGTAGACACTTTCGTCGGAGTTGTGTTATGTTGCCAAAGAAAAACTCATCGAAGTTTTTTCTTTGTACACCTTTATACTTCGAGCTGACGATTGATGTTTGGGTATAAAAAGTTTCTTGTTGAAGAAGTTATTGAAAAATAAAATCGGTGGAGAATATCCACAAACAAGAAACAAGGGAACTGATGAGATCCAGTGGTGTGGATCGAAACTATTGTTCCTTGCCTTACCCCTTGGCGAACAATGCCAAACCTTTTCCACTAATAAATTAGTTGTTTTAAAATAATAAAACAACAACAATGGGATTAAGCCAGACTATTTTGAAGAAACTTAATTTTTTTTTTTTTGAGAAGGCTTTTTATACACTTAGCACTATGTGAGAGTACAGAAAAAACTACTAAGTAAACTACTAAATACCTTAAATTTGGTGACCCCCACTATGGGTTCTATATCGCACCGTGGACCTACCTCGATAATATTTCACATAGAGCTAGTCTATATACTAAGAATGGGAATGTATATTCAAATAGCTTGGAAACTGTGTCGTCAATACTTAAAATACGTCATACCGAGCGGTACAGTTCAATGAGGGCTACACCAATACGCGAACATAGGTTGATAATAGTTTGTACATTAGTTTTATATCCTCTGAAACCTCAAAATACTAATTTGCAGCAAAATCCGTTGAATAAAAAACGGTCGCCACCGTTACATGAGCGCTACTGGAAACCATAGATCTATTTGGCTCATATTTAGCCCCATGCTACCCACTTATATAAGAAACATATTTGCAAAATTTTGGTAACCTACGTCCTTTACATTAAAAGATATTAGTAAAGTTCCACTAAAGTGCTTATATTTCGCACTGTGCGGCGTGGTGAAGCAATAATTTTGACATTTGGAAAGCAAGCAAAGCAAGCCACGAGCTGATTCTGTCACGACGGAACTAAAAAAAACGTGAATGCAACATTGGTGCAGGATTAAGTAAATTGTGGACAACACTTAAATCACTCTCGAATCCGGGAAGAGGGATGATAGAACGGCTGTTCCTTTCAACAGCGTGACAGTAACTGATCCGAAGAGGTACGCATGTTATTTTAACCGGTAGTTTATGGAGCACCCCGAGAGTGATAGGGCGAAGTGAAGCATGCTACACCGTATAAGAGCCCTCCCAGCCGAAGAGGACCACCTCAATTTGACATGGGCAATGTTGCAGACGTCATCAGAAACGCGAAATCATCCAAAGCGTTAGACCACACGTAATCTTAAGGGTAATGCTTAAGCATGTGGATGTACAGGAGTTGAGTATTTGACAAGTGTTCTCAATTTGACGTTAGGCAACCATATTGTACTTGGAAAGTTGGCAGGGTAGTCACTAGGGTTATGACTTTTTTACATTTTTTCTCAAAAGTGATTTCCTGTAGCAGGGATGAATGAACTTTTGCCTATTAATCACTATGCTATCGTTTATTCCATTGAAATATAGAAAAAGTTCACACACAAATCGATTTTAAAAAAATAATTTTTTGAAAAAATATATGAAATGAAAAAAATTTTTTTTTTCAAAAAATTATTTTTTGTTGCACCAATGAATAAATATAAGCCTACTAATAACTATAATAACGAAAAAAGTCACTTTGAAAAAATTTTAAATTTTTTGTTTTTTGTTAAAAAATTATATTTCTGAATAAAAGCGTTTACGACATTTTTACGATTCTCAGAATTGAAGAAAAACTGTGAGAAATAAATTTTATGTCTTTTGAAATTTTGCCTGTTAGGGCGAAGATCATTTTTTTAATGATTTTATTAATTTTCTCGTTTAGAGTTAAGCTTAATGATCTGAAATTATTTGCAAGTGAAAAAGGAAAGCCATGGACTCGAACCCACATAGTCACCAAATTACGTTACCTGGTTTCATTGGTGGTAAAGCAAATCTTCGGACGTATCGACTATGTAATGGCTTCTCTGTCCTAGAACTTATCGTTTTTCAAATGCAAATGTGTTTTTATACATTAACGGATATTTGGCCGTTGAAATGTATTTTCTTCACGACAACCGCTTTTTGCGATGCCTTTGAAGTTATGAGTTTTGGCTTTGAACGCTAACACGCCGTGACAACATTTTTTTGATATGTTTCCAAGGACGTGGGTTCAATTCCCAGCCGGGCTCAGCCTATTTTTTATTTTTTGAAATTTTGCCTGTTAGGGCGAAGATCATTTTTTTAATGATTTTATTAATTTTCTCGTTTAGAGTTAAGCTTAATGATCTGAAATTATTTGCAAGTGAAAAAGGAAAGCCATGGACTCGAACCCACATAGTCACCAAATTACGTTACCTGGTTTCATTGGTGGTAAAGCAAATCTTCGGACGTATCGACTATGTAATGGCTTCTCTGTCCTAGAACTTATCGTTTTTCAAATGCAAATGTGTTTTTATACATTAACAAAGGCATCGCAAAAAGCGGTTGTCGTGAAGAAAATACATTTCAACGGCCAAATATCCGTTAATGTATAAAAACACATTTGCATTTGAAAAACGATAAGTTCTAGGACAGAGAAGCCATTACATAGTCGATACGTCCGAAGATTTGCTTTACCACCAATGAAACCAGGTAACGTAATTTGGTGACTATGTGGGTTCGAGTCCATGGCTTTCCTTTTTCACTTGCAAATAATTTCAGATCATTAAGCTTAACTCTAAACGAGAAAATTAATAAAATCATTAAAAAAATGATCTTCGCCCTAACAGGCAAAATTTCAAAAAATAAAAAATAGGCTGAGCCCGGCTGGGATTTGAACCCACGTCCTTGGAAACATATCAAAAAAAAAAAAAATGTTGTCACGGCGTGTTAGCGTTCAAAGCCAAAACTCATAACTTCAAAGGCATCGCAAAAAGCGGTTGTCGTGAAGAAAATACATTTCAACGGCCAAATATCCGTTAATGTATAAAAACACATTTGCATTTGAAAAACGATAAGTTCTAGGACAGAGAAGCCATTACATAGTCGATACGTCCGAAGATTTGCTTTACCACCAATGAAACCAGGTAACGTAATTTGGTGACTATGTGGGTTCGAGTCCATGGCTTTCCTTTTTCACTTGCAAATAATTTCAGATCATTAAGCTTAACTCTAAACGAGAAAATTAATAAAATCATTAAAAAAATGATCTTCGCCCTAACAGGCAAAATTTCAAAAAATAAAAAATAGGCTGAGCCCGGCTGGGATTTGAACCCACGTCCTTGGAAACATATCAAAAAAATGTTGTCACGGCGTGTTAGCGTTCAAAGCCAAAACTCATAACTTCAAAGGCATCGCAAAAAGCGGTTGTCGTGAAGAAAATACATTTCAACGGCCAAATATCCGTTAATGTATAAAAACACATTTGCATTTGAAAAACGATAAGTTCTAGGACAGAGAAGCCATTACATAGTCGATACGTCCGAAGATTTGCTTTACCACCAATGAAACCAGGTAACGTAATTTGGTGACTATGTGGGTTCGAGTCCATGGCTTTCCTTTTTCACTTGCAAATAATTTCAGATCATTAAGCTTAACTCTAAACGAGAAAATTAATTAAATTTTATGTCATTTTAATTATCTCATGTGGCTCTAAAGTTTATTTTCAATTATATATCTGTTTTCAGTGACTTCAAAAAATTGTCCATAATTTTAATAAATTCAAATATTAAAATCATTTTGTGCGTGAGGTGTTTTCACCGAATCACCTTATAATTAAGATTTTATGTAATCTTATGGCAAAACTCATCACGCTATGATACAGGGATATGAGGTTGTAAAAAAGTCATAACCCTAGTAGTCACGCTATTGAAGCCAGGTAAGGGTGTCAACATAGACAAATCGTACAGGCAGAATTATCTTCTATCGCCATTAGCGAAGATCCTATATGCACTTAGAGGTTTTAGCTCCATTATCACACCAAAATGGCTGAAAATTGATATTTAGCCTTCTTTTGGGTTACAATCTTTTCCTTTCAAAGTTCACACATGCATTCGTTTTGTTTGTATTCCTATGGTTGGCGCTGTTTTTTACCACCCCATAGTATGGAGGGGATATTAAGTTTGTGTTTCCATTTGTAACGCAACGAAATAATCATTTGCCTATAAAGTATATATATTCTAGATCAGGATAAAATTCTGAATCGATCTATGCATGTCCGTGTGTGGTAATCACTCTAGCATCCAAAAAATGGAGATAGGACGCTGAAATTTTGGGAAGATGCGTATTTTGTTTGCAGGCAGGTCAAGTTCGATGATGGTCTATATCGGTCCACGTTTTGATATAGCCCCCATATAACGGTACCGCCTGATTTCAGGTATTTCGACGTTTTTAGTCACATTTTCAGACCGAATTAGCTATAATTTGACATTTAGGGTTCCTAGGGAGTAAGAAACTTATATTCCAAAATATATGTTCATAGGTCAATTTTTTGGCATAGCCCCCATATAACGGTACCTCCCGATTTTCGGTATTTTGAGGATTTTAGCTAAAATTTTTAACCGAATTAGCTGTAATTTGACATTTGAGGTTCTCAAAGGTCATGAAACGGTACCCCGATTTTCGGTACATTAAGGGTTTTAGCTACATTTTTGGACCGAAGTGATCACAAAAAATATCCACCAAAAATTGTCAACGTAGGTCCATATTTCGCCCATACAACGGTAGCCTCCCGATTTTCTGTATTTTGCGGATTTTAGCTCACTTTTCTACCGAACTACCTGTAATTTATTAATTCATGTTCCCAGTGGTCACAAAATTTCTCCACCAAAAATCTACAACATAGGTCCATGTTTTGGTGTAGCCCACATATACCTCCCGATTTTCGGTATTTTGAGGGTTTTAGCTACATGTTTGGACCGAACTACTTGTAATATGTCATTTGAAATTGTCAGTGATCACAAAACATCTCCACCAAAAATTGTCAACATGTTTTCATATAGCCCTCATACAACGGTACCTCCCGATTTTCGGTATTTTAAGGATTTTTGCTACAATAGTCAATATAGGTCCGTGCTTTGGTATAGACCCTATATAACGGCATGGGCGTACCCACGAATGCTTTTTGGTCGTTCTAGGGTCGTTTTGTAGGATCTAGGAGGGCAGCTGCCCCTCCCTAGCTATTCCTGGTTACGCCCATGTATAACGGTACCTTCCGATTTTGGGTATTTTGAGCATTTTAGCTACAATTTTTAACCGAACTTCCCCAAATTTGACATTTGATTTTTCTGCAGTCATAAAACTTCCTAACCATGGCACAATTACCCTGGTAGTGGTATCACACCAGCTGATAGAATATGAAAAGTCAAATTCTTTTTAAATTTTTTTTTTGTAATTTCCCCAACAACATAAGGAAAGTTTTGACATAACATAATCAAAATTTTACGATGCCACTACCTGGGTAATTGTGCCATGTTCCCAACCAACTACCGTAATTTGACATTTGACGGAACTACCCGTAATTTGACATTTTAGGCTCCCTGTAAATCTTATCTAATCCCAATTTTTTTTTGATGAAAATTTTTTCTTTCTTTTTTCGAGTTGATACATGAAAGTAATATGAAACTTAGTTCTAGGTGAAAAGGGTCAAAAGATGAAAAATTCTACACAATATTTCACTATGAGTTTCAGAATAAACCATATATCTAGGTATACTATTTCCTTAAAAAATTAGATTACAAATGTATATATATATTAGGATGAAATTATGTGTTTTAATTTTGGACTGTTAATTTTACAGAATTCCATACTGGATCAAAATCTAGCAAAATGTTTTACTTTCTGGGAATATTGTTAAAGAAAGAAATGTTCCAAATGAAATTTCATTATGAGTCTCTGAATAAAAGTTATCTGTAACCTAAACATATAACATTCTTAGCAGCCCTTGTTTTTAATATAGGGTTTAGTTTAGTTTATAGTTTATAAGCGAAAAATTATTTTCTAGTGCATTTATAGATAAAACATTGTATCCTAATTTTTTTAAATTACTTTTTATTCAAATATATATTCACCATAAATGCTTCAAAAGCTGTTTATGAATTCGTAACGAAAAACCATCAATTTGATATTTATAGTGTCCAATCGCAACGACAATCTGGATAAAAATTGTCAAATATGGCCCTAAAGTTTAGGACCTAAACCCTATATCAAAAACAAGGGCTGCTAAGAATGTTATATGTTATGGATTTCTTTTATTCAGAGACCCATAATGAAATTTCATTTGGAACATTTCATTCTTTAACAATATTCCCAAAAAGTAAATTATTTAACTAGATTTTGATCCAGTATGGAATTCTGTAAAATTAACAGTCCAAAATTAAAACACATAATTTCATCCTAATTATAAATATATACTTCTAGTTCTAATTATAAATATATACTTCTAGTTTTATGATATATACGAGTAATGTAAATATGTAGACATTTCATTTATTTTTATTTATTTATTTTTATTTATTTATTTGCTTTGCAATTGAAGCCAATTTTGTGGCCAATTTATATAATTACAAAGAATCCGCCTAAATATCATAGCTACTCTAAAAACAATTTCATATATATAATTCATCTTAAACCTAGAAATTGGAGATCTAATTATTTTGGTTACAATTATATTCTTTAATTTTTTTTTTTTTTTTTTTTTTTTAAATTCTTCATTACGTCATAGCTACTCCAATTTTAAAGCAACAGATTAATAATAAGTATATCGTATAAGTTATTAGTTAAATTATGAAATGATCATTAAGAGATGTATGATGTGGTATGCAAATGATAATAAGTTTTCGCTCAGTGATAAAAACTGGTTAAAGCTAGAAAAAATTCTTCATTACATCATAGCTACTCCAATGTTAAAGCAACTTGTAAATTGAATACAAATTAATAATACAATATAAAAAATTTAATGTTTATAATAATCAACAGATATATGATGTGGTATGCATGTAAATGACAATCAATTTTCGTGCAGGGAAAAAAGTTGTTAAAGCTAGAAATTGGAGATCTAATTACTTTGATTACGGTTTGCTCTTCCGTTTTTGTTTTTTTTTATAAAGTTCTTCATTACATCGTAGCTACTCCAATTATTTCATAGCTACTCGGTTTATTGCCTACTCATAGTGGAAAATATTTATAACAATTTTCGCAAAAAAGAAGCACATAATATACAGATAATCAGTTTAGTCGACGTGACGAGGGGAAAATAAGCTAAAAATGAAACATCAATTATTCAATTCATCAAAACATCAATTATTCAATTCAATTTCAGCAAAATGTTGAAGAAGCTTTCTTTTATAAGTAGAGTACGAGTAGCAAAAAACTTTAAGACTATTCGGAAGTATATTAAACAGCCTAGCTACTCTAACTGCAAAAGATTCATTCATATAAGGCCCAACTACGGGTATGATTAGTTGATTCAATCGAATCGAATTAAAGAAATTAAAGTAGTTTGTTATAAACTGTGGATGTTGTTGTTTGTATATCTTGTAAAACAGTAACAATAGTCTATAGTTTACAAATGATTGAAAGGAACAGCCTAAAAAAGAATTAACACAGGGGGAAATGTGGTCAAAAAGACGTCGAGAATATAGATATCGCACTACTCTATTAAAAACAAGTTGCAGTTTTGACAGCTGCCTTTCATACGTACCCGAAAATACTTCCAGACAGTACAGAATGTTAGGCATAATAAGGGCATGAATTAGTCTCTTCTTTTCAGTACGGGGCAACACTAAATCTGTATTGTACAACTGCCGAAGGGCAAAATTCGTATGCGCAACCACCGTGTCTATGTGGTATTCAAACGTAAGTTTGTCATCCAAAACTACCCCTAAACATTTCATATGATGAACAAATTCTATATTCACTCCCCTATATTTTAATTGCAAGCTAGGAAGTTCTCTGTTTGAGAATAACATTGCAGTAGTTTTAGCAGGGTTTACACAAAGGTGATTATTTAACATCCAATCACTAAGCTTGTTTAAAACAAGGTCAACTTTCGATTGCAGTACATTAATGTATTTGTAATCACCCGCAAAAAGCAACTGCACATCATCCGCATAAGCATAAGGAGTACACCAGCTATCCAAATACGTATATAAGTCGTTTAAATATAGAATGAATAAAAGAGGGCCTAAAACGGATCCTTGAGGAACCCCGCTCTTAACGGCAAGAACATTAGATGAACAGTTTTTAAGATATACAAACTGTTTCCTATCACAAAGATAGGAGTATAACAACTTGCAAGCGGTCCTATTGAAATTATAAATACTGCTAAGTTTTTTAACCAAGTGATAATAATCAACTTGATCAAAGGCTTTTTCTAGGTCGAGGGAAATCAAGACACAACATTTGTGTTGGGCAAGGTATCTTCTCGTAGTATCCGTTAAACCAGACAGCAACATGGATGTTCCTCTACCAATTCGAAATCCACACTGGCAATCATTAAGCATACTCTTGCTTTCAATGTATGAAATTATTTGACCACGCAACACATATTCAACAACTTTTGAAAGAACTGGCAATAAAGCAATCGGACGATATTCGCAACTAGAGGCACCATGATTTTTCTTTCTGATGGGGTTTATTTTTGCAGTCTTCCAGCCACATGGAAAAGTAGAAGTCAATATAATGGTATTGATGAGGTGTAAAAAAAATCTTGAAATGTACGGAAAGACCAACCTAAAAAACTTTCTTGGAAAACAGTCATTGCCCGCAACGTTAGATTTTACTTTGGAAAAAGCCTCCATCATTTCATTGTAGGTTATACCAGAGAATGAGAACCCATATTCATGGTCAGTAAAACTTAGCCAATCATCAACTCGACCTTGAGGATCTAATTGGTTATTAACAAATAATGAATTCATCTCATTAGCATTCAAACCATCATCATTGGAGCAATAATTGTCTTTGTTAATTAAGCCATGATTTCTAATTACGTTCCACATTTGCTTTGGACTACTGCAAGTTTCGAATAACTGTGTATGCGCTTTTCTTTTCAGCTTCCTTTTAATATTTTTTGTTCTATTTCGTAATTTGCAGTATACCTTCCATTTGTCCTCAGACTTGTCCTCGAGATAGGCTTTATACGCCAAATCAGACAAAGATTCATTGTAACGAATATGAGGGGAACGTATCCAATTATCACTGCTGTAATTCACTTTTCTTGTTTTCCTTTTAAAAACACTGTGCACAAAAGTTAGACCTTCCATTAATATGTTCAACTGGCCGTCAACATGTGGAATAGCAAAAATTCGTTCCAAACCTGCATTTGCTGCCTTTTCTTCCAACTCTTCAATACAGAAATCATTGTAGTCAACATATTCGTAAAATGATTCAGTACGCCTAGGAGGATAGTTCAACGAAAGAAAAATCAATGCGTGTTTGGATATATTCGGACATATAGCTTGACCTGAATGCTGAACAGAGTCATATTGAGGCACTAAAAAATAATCAATCAGAGATGTTGATTGGTGAAAAGTGTCATAGTGTGTCGGACAGTTATTATGTATAATTTTAATATTCATTCTTAAACAGGATTGTCGCACAGCATAAGCCCTTGAAGGGTCAAAGAGATTATTATTAAAGTCACCCATTAAAACGAAGTTACTGTAGCACAACAGGAGGTCAGAAACATCATTTTCAAAAGCTTCGAAGTTACCATTAGGTAAATATACCACGCCTATTAAAAGTGGACCAGTTCTCGCTGTAACTTCTATAAATAAGCATTCGACACAGCCAAAATTATTGCCAGCGCAAATAACTTTATATTTTAATTTCGATGAAATCAAAAAGCCAACACCACCCCCTCTGCGATCGGGCCTATCATTTCTGCAGAAAGAATACCCACAGACATTCACCATCTCTGAGGGAATAGACGGCGTTAACCACGTTTCAGAAATACCAACAACGTCCAAGTTACTGTCCTCAACTATACTTTTAATTTCCGACAGTTTTGATGAATTAGGATTAATGTTTAAACTTTGAGAATTAAAATGCATTACATTAAGGTTCTGCTGCAGATTTATCAAATTCGATCGAAAAAACTGATTATCGTGGATAATGTCTCCAATATTGTTTAAGTTCATGGCTATGATTACCTAAAAGAAATTTAACATGTAGCTCTAAAAAATTTTAAAGACAAAGAAAACAAAGGCAAAGTGCATAACAAAAAAAAAAATCGATCATTGAGAAAATGTAATAAGCATATAAGTAATACTACTCTGTAACATTCGAAAAACCAATTCACATAGGGCTAGAAGTGGTAGGCACCGCTGACACTCCAAAAGAAACGCCTTGATCCAAAAGATCTGCACACTGCCCCACGTCGAGAGTACCATTGGTACCATTAGGGAATGTCACAAACACTTTTGGGATGTCTGCATTGTAAAGTTTATATTTCTGAATTTTGTTTTCTCTTCTCAATCTACGACATAAGAACAGAAGCTTTGAGGCCGCTTGATGCAAGTGATCATTTAGGTATACTTTGTTTCGCACCTCACCACCAAGAATGTCCGACAGTGTTACGTGACATCCCTTGTTGTAGTTTGCCATAATTGAGTCTCTGGTATAAACGGAGTTAAATTTAACTAGGACTGATTTCCCCTGTGACATATAACAAGTGTGTTGTATATCTGACGGATTCAGATTCACGTTACATAACTCCGCAATTTTAATAACAGGCGCTCTTAAGTCATGTATGGCATTCGGGAGTCCATTTATCACAATATCAGCCCTATTCAGTCTTCTTCGCTGTATATCACTTTGGATTTCCAAATCTTGAATTTTTCTTGCATACATTGCTTCAAATTGTTTACCAACGGCAAAACAATTTTTAACATCTTCCTCAATTTTACGTATTTTAATATTAAGTTCTGTTTTTACTGCATCTAACAATTCGTCCATTTTGTCTTTAATTCGGACTATCTGGCTCTGGATGTCTTCATTCAATGTCGAGTAATTATTTTCAATAGAAGATGAAAATTCAGCAAAACGTTTACGCCATTCATCGCCCAATTCCACAGCGTTATTGCACGACGCATCTGTTGTGTTTTTGATAGGATTTGCGTTTACTGGTTTGTTGAGACATTTAGGGCATTTATATAAAAACATCTTGCTTTTATGTAGGAAAGAATGTTGTTCTTTTGTAACTTTTGCACACGCAATGTGGTAGAATTCATCACACATGAAGCATCCAATGCTATTCTCATTAGCCTTAACTCGCCTCTGGCATTTGGGACAAGTATATATCTTAACAGGCATTTTAGTAGGCATTATGGGTGGGAGGATGGATATATAAACAAACGTAAGTATTTTCTCAGCGTATGGAACAATAACAATCGTTCAGAGATGACGATCATCCACTGGTAATTAGGCAAGGGGTGGATGGGTGATATATATGAGAATATTTCTCTTTATTTGTCTTTGCGTGCAGGAACAACAAAAAATTGTCACATTAAAGACTCCCAAGACTGCACGTAACAACAGCAGCAACAACAACAACAAAGTACAAGCAGCAAGACAACTTTTAATATGCAGACCACCAATGCAGAAAAGTGGGCAGGCATACAAAACCAATACGTTGGAAAAGAGTAAGTTACCAGCAGCACAGCTGCGACTTCAAAATTAGTTTCTGTTTGAACTTCAACCAATACGCATCAATATCAATTAGATGGCGGCAAATCGTTTTTGTTTATTCCTTTTTTCTTCTTCTTCTTTTTGTGATGCAGTAGCAAGAAAACTACTCTTTTATTATAATACAATTTGAAACGAATTTAATCCAAATTCGATCTGCACAACGTAAATAATGTTCACTTTTAATTTTTTTAACACGTTGAACTACTATTAAACTTTGTTTTCCAAGTTTTTCTTTAAAATTTTACGAGCGCGAGTTTATTTACAAGTTATTCATTGTAGGGTTGCCAAAATCTTTACTTCTGGGTCTTTGGAGACCCATAGTGAAATTTGACGAAAAATAGTTTCGTCTTCGACGTCATCTCTCTAAAATTATATTTTGTGGGACAATGTTGAATAAACTCAGATGAAGTCCGACATTAACCCTAAAACGTGTTTTTCATTTTTAGAGATTTCTGGCGATTTGATAAGATTTACAGATTTGGTGTATTCTGAGACCTATAGTAAAATTTTATGACGAACAATTTTGTAGAATATTTGGATTTGATATGATCACATTTTAAGTGAGTTTTTGTAAGATTTTCGAAAAAAGGACCAAAAAGAATCCTTTTATGAAACGCATGAGGGTTAAAATTTTTGGGGTAAATGGAAAGATTTTCTTCTATATTTCTATATAAGGATGCCGATTTCGTCAAAAACTAACCCCATACAGTTTTTGTTAGAACAAAATGTTTATAAAATCGTGTTTATTGGAATTTTTAATTGAGTGGTTTTGTCAACTTGGTATTTCTGAATTCTAAATGGGTTGAAAACCTCCACGCATCAATGTAGGTTCATATTTCGCCTCTCTTACCTGTTTTAGATGGTTTATTAAACTAAAGGATGGTGAACTCCACGTGAATACAGAAATGTTCACAAAGAATTACACCGATGTGTGGGTGCATTCAGTTTAATCGACTGAAAATAAATAAATAATTACAATTGTACTCGTACTACCTACATGAATATTCACCAAATTCTAAGAAAAAATCAAATGCTATTACATTTACATTGTACATTGTACAAAATAATTGGTAATAATACTTATATATGCACGTAAGTATGTAAGTATTAAGAATTCCAACTAATACTTAGACGAAAATCTCTCGGGACTATTTGAGAACTTTGTTTTAGTCTTATGGTGTCATTGATGTCAATTTATGATGTTCATAAATGGCTGCTGTACGTTTCAATTAAAGTGATAAACATGGAAACAAACTCTTTCAGACATTGATGGACTCCAAAGGTAAATATACTTATTAATAATGTAAGTACGACTATATAGAATTCATGAAAATGATTGCAGTTGTTGACGTTAAAGTTAGAGGAACTCTGCAACTATTCAACCAAAAATTAACATCAATTAATGTATTGGTAGGAACCGTTCCACACTTTGATCATTTGTCCATCCTGTAATTATCAGAAAAGGAAAATAATGGGAAAAATGTGGAAACAATGAAATTAGTTTGATTAGAAAAAAAGTATAAGACGAAGTGAAAGAGAGTACTCTATGTTATTGGTCATTTACTCCTATACATTATGAAATGTACATAAATATGTATTTTAAAAGTCATTTCTATTACTTTCCCTTTGTTTAAAAAAAGCCACCAGCCTGTTTGTTATTATTTAATTAAAGGCAGGTAGGTACGAATATATTTAAAAAGAAGTAAGAGAGGAGGTTAGTCCCAATTTACATTAGGCGAGTTTACTTGCGGCAATTGTCAGTTTGTTGGTGAGAGAGGGTGCTGAGAGGCAAAGGGTTACCATATGCCTCACCTCTCTCTCCTACAAAATGACAATTGCCGCAAGTAAACTCGCCCAATGTAAATTGGGACTAATAGTCGGACAGGGCGACCATGTGATACCCTACTCCACTACACCTGGGCATTATTTTCCAACGAATTTATTTTATATGGTTGTGACATATCTTAGCCGTCCGGTCATACATACATAAGGTGATATACATGGTAACATACCAGAGATATAGACCATATATACATATGTATATACGCCGTCATTACTGGAAACGTAAGGTATTATTTTCCGTATATTTATAATGACCAATCGGTGCCTTTTCGCTACTTATTATTACAACAAGTTAGAAAGTATCAGTCAGCTGTGCCGACGGAGATATACCCTCAGCCTCGGACACAAAGAAAATAAGTAAACTCAATACTTATAACGTCTCTATGGTTTTTTTTTTTTTTAAATTTTGGACCAATTTCCCATGAAGAATGGATTTTAACCCCCCAAAACATTGTACCCTCATACAAGGGCCACAAAGACAAAAAGAAAATGGAAAAAATTTAAACAATCCGAGACGAGTCCTTAAACGGCACTCTTTCCAAAATATGTGTGGGAGACCAAACCGATTTCTCCCTTCGAGGGTTATCTTAGGCACAACTAACCTGACTAGTTGACGTCGTCTCAGGAAGTATGGACTTGCCAAAAAAATGTAATGTAAAATTGTAATGTAAAATGTAAAAAATGTTCAAGTTTATCTTCGTTGGCGGTATAAAACTTTCAACCTGAAATTTGTCGTTTAGGTCCACGTCTTCATAAAGTCAACATAGAACGTTATCTTCCGATTTTCGGTGTTTTGAAGGTTGTGACCTCAACATCCCCCCGAAATGGCTAACAGTTGGTATTTAGTTGGTATAGGTCCACGTCTTCATATAGCCTCCATAGAACCGTACCTCCCGATTTTCGGTATTTTGAAGGTTGTGGCCTCAATATTCTTTCGAAATGGCTGAAATTTGGTATTTAGTCTTCGTTGGTGGTATAAAAGTTTCCCCTAGAAATTTGTCGGTACAGCTCCACGCCTTAATTTAGCCCCTACAGAATGGTACCTCCCAATGCCCACCGAAATGCCTGAAAAATGGTATTTAGTCAACGATGGAGATTTTCTTTTTTTTAAGGTTTTGGCCTCAACATTTTGAAGGTTGTGGCCTAAACGGCCTACCGAAATGGATGAAATTTGGTGTTTAGTCTTCGTTGGGTGCATAAAACTTTCCACAAGCAATTTGTCGGTATAGGTCTTTATATAGCCCCCATAGAACAACACTCACGGATTTTCGATATTTTGAAAGTTTTAGCCAGGGGTACAACAAAACATTCCTTGGAAAAATCAGATAACATACGTCTCGCCGAACTTTACGCCGTTCTTACATGTTTATTTTAATAATAAATATACCAGTGGATATGATTGTTATTGGCTTCTTCCTAATTTATAACAATCATACGTACGGGGGGTGTTCCAACGTTACAAATTGCGTATGTTTATTGTATGGTATTTTATACGCTGCTTAGAGCCCGAGGAAAAACATTTTTCTCTTTTTAATGCACCGCCTTGCACTCAGAATGTCTACGGTTTAATCCCTGGCCAGAACATCAACAATTATAGGCCCCATAAAGAGTACTCTGGAAATAAAGATTGGTCAGTGGGCACGAGTTATCGTTAACCGATCATAGTAAATTTTTGTAGAAATCGTTTTTTAGCCACAACAATGAACTGGTAAAGTTTTTTCATCGATTGGACCATAAATAAGTCCTTTGAGAATTTTCGTGAAAATTCGCCTTTGGCCACATACAAATTACAATGGAAACAAAGATGAATCGGGTGGCACGGGTTAATGTTAACCGATCGCCATAATATTTCATATATAACGTTTTTGGATCAAATAAAAAAAAAAACAAAAAACAAATTTGTGGTTTTTTTGGGCCGCCCTAATGTACATATGTATGTAATATTACCACTAACCCCCAGTTTATGTATTTCGAAACGAAAATGTGTGCGCATGAAAGACACCCAAACTTTAGTTTTTCAAATATTATTTCATTGCTTTTGCTTCAAAACAAAAAACAAATTTGAAATACACACTCAGGGCCTGTTTATGTATGTCGATAAGAAAATGAATACGCAAGAAAAACTACCAAATTTGAGTGTGCTTTTTAAATTTGTTTTTTGTTTTGGAGCAAAAGCAAATGAAATAATATTTCAAAAACTAAAGTTTGGGTGTCTTTCATGCGCACACATTTTCGTTTCGAAATACATAAACTGGGGGTCAAATTTGGTAGTTTTTCTTCCGCATTCGTTTTCTTATCGACATACATAAACAGGCCCTAAAAGTCGACAAATAACCTGAAATATTTCATAACACTCCGCATTTTTATTTTGCCCTCTATTGGAATAGGGTTTTTAAACACATGCCTACGCATTAGAGTGGTTTTAAAAAATCGATGTCTGATTTTTTATGCGGCACCCCCTAACGTGTTTAGTTTTGTTAGATTTTAAGACAATAATCTTTGGCCCCATACAAATTACTATGGAAACTTTGAGGCCCCAGTGACACGTGTTAACATAGTCCGATTGTGCTCAAACTTTGGCAATCTTAAAATTGACCAAAACTAAACTCTTTAGGGTGGTGCCACATAAAAAAATCCGATATCGATTTTTCCCCTTTGAGTTAAAACCAGTCTACTACGCATGCTTGTACATTAGGGTGGGGGCGAATTGAGCACCCTATTGGGCCCTTCACGTTTCTGATTCCTGGGATTGTACTGAACAAAAAAGTCCACTAGACCATATGTCTACGGTGAAAATCGAGCTTCCCAATTTGGATGTTTTTTATCCACTTTTTTTTGGATATTTGGGCATATAACAGCCAAACCATTGAGAGTTTCGATCCAACACTAATACAGAAATTGTAGCCAAGACAATAATTAAGAACTCTCTAGTACATCGGTAGGCTCGATTTTCACCGTAGACATAGGATCTAGTGGACGTTTTTCCTGATGTTCATAGATTAGAAAAACAAAAGAAAAATAAAAAAATCGCCGGAGTGATTTTGAAATAAATCGCGATCAAAGTTCACGTTTGTAAGGTTTTTAAGATTTCAAGATTTTTATAGAAAACGGCAAGTCTTATCTTAACGAAATGGGATTGAGAAAATGTTATAGCTGTGAAAATTCTCCACAAGATTGACATTTATGATTTTCTCCTAGGTTTTACCATTTTTGCTTTGTGTGTCCGACAACAAAGCCGATAGCAGTGAGTTCAACTCTGTCCGTCTGCAATCCCGACAAAAATCGATAAATTTAAAACGCAAAATTATTAATGAAAAGTACCAATAAAAGTTGACAACACTGTTACTATCGGTAGTACCTAGCGACAGCTTTATTTTAGTCGCTAACTTACCGACAAATTTCGTTAACCAATATCAGCAAATCTCTGCGACAATTCAGCAAATTTTCTCTAAACATATTATATTTTAATATTCCAGCACTGTTTTTGTAATTTATAAGGGTATTTAACATAACAAAACAGAAGATGTTGACATTTACGTTGATCTCTTAAAAACTTTAAAAACACCAGTAAGGTAGTGACTTCTTACAAAGCAAGTAACTCAAAACTGAGGATAAAATAATTTTTTTCGAAATTGAAGTTGTCCTATTACTGTATTCTCAGTTTCTTCTTTGTTTTGGTTTTTTCCTTAAAGTTTTAGACATTTTTGTTTTGGGATCTACTTATGAGTGTATTTTTTATATTTGTATATTTTTGATGTATGTATGTATGTATGTATGATACTACATATAATATGAAAAACAAGTAAAAATGCAAAGTTCGGTCGCACCGAACTTTATTATATCCCCTACCATGAAATATTCTGACCTCAAATGGAATAATTTGTTTCCTTTCATGTCCACGATACCAGTCGGAGACGTTTTTTGGCCAGTAAGAACTCCAAATAGCAAATTACATCCAATTCGAACCGAAAATGTAGATAAAAACCTCAAAATAACTGAAATAGGGAGGTACCGTAATATGAGGGCTATACCGAAACCTGGACTTAAGACCACAAACAATTCGGGCCGAAAATGTTGATAAAATCTTCAAAATACCTGAAATCGGGAGGTATCGTAATATTAGAGCTGTACCGAAACCTGGACCTAAGACCACAATTTTTGGCGCAGAAATTTGTTGGCCATTAGGAACCCCAAATACCAAAGTACAGCCAATTAGGGTCAAAAATGTAGAGAAAAGCTTCAAAATACCTGAAATATGGGGGCTATAGGAAAAACTGGACCCATATTGGTGATATTTTTGGCTAAAGTATTTTTTAATTATTTTTAGCATATATGTACTGAAAAAATCAGATTGATCCGACGATTATAAATATTTTGTCGCACCTTCCCATACAAGTGGGACCACTGTGCATTGCTTTATAAGTAGGCGATGAAGATAGTGCATTGTTCCAATTAAAACTTATATATCCCAAAAATGGTACAACCTAGGAAAAAACAAGTAAGCGAAGGCTATAGTCGGACGGGCCGACCATGTGATACCCTACACCACAACCTCTAGGAATTAGCTATGCGCAACCGCCTTGGACGCTGTATGTCCGGGTTCGATTCCCAGGCCTGGCCACATCAAATTTTCAACGGTGACAAAATACCCCTAATGTTGGCGATATTTCTTGAGTTAGGACACGCCGTTCGGAATCGGCGATAAAAACTAGGACACATATCAATAACTTAATATGAATCCATTGATATAAGAGAAGCCTCCCTTGTCCCTCCCTTAGACCATTATCTCAGGAAGTATGGGCTTACCCCGGAAAATTTTTACCGCTGCAATTGGGACCACGAAAAAACTCCTTCAAAAAATTCAAATAGATCCGATTCGAGTCCTCGAACTTCACTTTTCCCAAATTTTGTGTGGGAGGTACTCGAAGGACGGGACCTATGTAGTCCATATTCCAACCAGATACATGACTGGATGAAATAATACGATGCGCCAAGTTGGGACCAATTAGAAAATCCCCTTGAGAGTTATCTTGCGGATTTGCCATTTTATTTAGGTTTCTTGTTTGTTTTCAGGGTTTCTTGGAGCTTTTCGGCCATAATCTCAGGGAGTATGGATTTGCTATTGCAATTGTACCATCGTAAAGGGGACCGCAAGGACAATCTGCTGAAAAAATTCAAAACGATTCGAGAGGACTCTTAAATTTCACTTTTCCGAATTTTGTGTGGGACGTACTCGAAGGTGTGGACCGATATAGTCTTACCCGATCTATCGATCGATTGCTCACTTCGCCAGTTATCGTTCACACAATTTTTCGAAAAATGTTTGAAATTTTTTGAACTAAACTAAGTTTAGGCAAAATATTACGAAGTATAAAATTTGGTTCGAATCGGTAGATCGGTTCGAGAGTTATCGTGCGCACCAGCCAGGTAGACAGTAAGAGAGACAGACGAACGGACAGGGCTAAATCGACTCCAAATTGTCTGAAACAAATTTCGTCCAAACATACTTAGGGTCTAAAACCATTATTTCGATGAGACACATCTTTGGTCGTATTTTGTATGTATCCCCTTTACTGTAAATCCTGAGGTATAAAATAGGTGGCGAGGGGACCCTGCAATATTTGTATAAAACATCCAATTGGACAACTGAACTGAAAATTTCTCTGTCATGATAGAGACAATTGGTAGCATGGGAGGAAATTGTGGTTCTCTACACAAAACCCATTATATATTAGGCAGTAGGCCCGTTATCTATCAGACACATTATTGCAATTTGCAGGGGAAATGTCAGCATTTTTTTTCATATGGAGGCTACTTTGCCGGTATATGCCCTCGATGAATTAAAATAAGGACCAAAAATAAAATTTGTATATTTTTCATACAAAAGTAATGGTCTATGTCACCCGCTAAATAATATCAGATCATCATGCAAAATTATTGGCATTTTCTTCTATCTAAACTCTTACCTCGTGCACAATTTCGTGACTATTGAGCTATAATTTCGTGACTATTGAACTATAATTTTCACACAAAAGTTCTGGTCCATTTAACCCTCTAAATATTATCTGATCGGCATCTCAAATTGCAAGCTACTTCTTTGTCATATACTCTTACCATATTTAAAATTTATTGGACTATTATTGCGACCTACGGAGCCGCTACAATATTGGATAAAAATTATGTTTTTGGTCCATTTCACCCGCTAAATATTTCACGATCATCTCCAACAAAAATATGGATCTATTCTGGTCTGAACCCGACCCCCTTGCAAAATTTCGTGACGATCGGTCCATAATTGCGGCCTGGAGTTTGATTACAATTTATAATGGACAGACAGACAGACAGACAGACGGACGGACACACATCTTAAAATCGCTTTATCTCGTCGAGATATGAAGATTGGTATACCACGTTAGGGGTCTCCGACGCGGTGTTACATGAATTTTTATCAAAACAAACTTATAATACCCTTTCCACATAGTGGTGTAGGGTATAATAAGTAGCTTACGTACGCAACACCTACAACGCGCCTGACAGGACAAATTTACACAAGAATCCCTACGCTACCCGAGGAAACGAATAACCTCTTCAACCACCAAGTTTTGCCCGGAGAACCAGAACAGGGGCAAAAGAGCAGTCCTCAGGAGATCGAAGAAACACAATAAGTAAGGTTCCATGCATATAACACCAGAGGACGTAATTGCAGCAATAAATATGATTAAGCCATCTAAGCCTTACGACTACGTAGCACATATCCTGATGTCATCAAAAAACCAGTCCGTGATCCCGAAGGTATGAAAGAGACAGTTGAATCATCCCATTGCCAAAATTAGACAAATCAACCAGTACTGGAGATTCATAGAGACCAATAGGGTTCAGATGTGAAAAATTGCTTATATTGTTCCGAATCTTTTTTTAAAGGTAATATTCGACCCTCCAAATGGTCGAAATAGCTAGAAATAACAAAAATGAAGTTATGCTCGTTTAAATCGAATAGAATCACTTTATGAAGTGGCCTAAATAACCAAAGGACTCGCGGACTCCAAGAAAACTGTCTTGGTGAACCCCTGCATAATTATACCCTACACCACTATGTGGGGAGGGTATTATAAGTTGGTTTTGGCCAAAAAGTTTGTAACGCATCGAAATAATGGTCGTAGACCCATAATTATATATTAGGGTGGGGCGATTTGAACACCACTACGGGCGCCTGGATTTTCTGATTATTGGGATTGTACTGAGCAAAAAAGTCCACTAGACCATATGTCTACGGTGAAAATCGAGCCCCCGGATTTTGACTTAAAGTTTCTTTTCAAGGTTTTTTGGATATTTTGGCATGTATGTAACAGCCAAACCACTGAGATTTTCGTTCCAACACAAAGACAAAAATTGTAGCCAAGACAATAATTAAGGACTTTCTAGTACATCGCAAAAGCATTGGAACGCTCCTTCAGGCAGTTATGGCCCCGAGAAAGTGCACATTTTTCGGAAAATATCGATAAATTACACTGTGCTACAAAATTTGACTCAAAGTCAGTGGGTGGAAATTTCCTTTTGGAGATGAAAGCCCTTGGTGAGTGTACTAAGAACGCAAAAGGAAATTTTTCAGGATAGGTCAAGTTTCTGAGATATGGTTTGGCCAAAATATCCTTGAAAAAAATTTCAAGTCAAAATCCGGGGGCTCGATTTTCACCGTAGACATATGGTCTAGTGGACTTTTTTGCTCAGTACAATCCCAAGAATCAGAAACTCCAGGCGCCCACTATCACTTTTTTCCTTCCATACAAATCGCACCGTCCTATTATATATATATATATAATGAATGTCTCGACGAGCTGAGTAGATTTGGCTATGTGTGTCCGTCCGTCTGTCCGTCTGTCTATCTAAACCTTGTAATCAAGCTACAGGTCGCAATTTTGATCGGATCGTCACAATCACCGGGAGGGGAAGAAGCCTATTGATTTTGGTGATGGTCGCATAATATTTAGGGGTCGTAATGGGCAAAACACTTATTTGGATAAAAAGACAACGTTTTTTCCAAAGCGAATATCTCAGCTTCTATATGGGGTACACCATATAGGTGATCAAACAACCAAGATATTACAATAGTCGCAAATAAAACCCAACTTTTAATTTTTGCGATGTTAGTAATAATGACGGATATCAGACCTTTGGTTGGGGACCATCTAAAAGCAAAGCCTACACAGGTCGGAATTTTGATCGGATCATCACGAAATTTTCTCACAGAGATAGAAGCATATTGATGTTGGTGATGTCGATAGTAGTCAAATATAAAATTAAAAAATGTTAATTATTTTGGTTCAGTTCGCATTAAGTCATTTGGTATAAAAGCCAGATAGGTGAAAACTTTCGTATCTCCCTAAAAGATATGTTTTCGAGTGAAAATATAATGCACAGAGGTATAGCTTTTTCTCACTTTTTTATGTTGAACAGTGTAATTCTTACTTAATATCAGCCTCTGTAATTACATACTTGTGTATGTATGTAAATACATACATACATATTTACATGTATTTTGTGCTACATGGAGCCGGTTCCCATGGTTCTGGTTAATGCTTTATTTTGCATACTTAGCTTCTGAACACCTAAGAATGTGAAGTGAAGAAATTACAATTTTAATAATTGAAGTGGAAATTATATATGGATGGGTATGAAACAATGACAACGATTTCTTTTCAATATGGAATTAAATACCATTATGTGGAAATAAAAAATATCCTTGAACATTCCTTTTCATAGGAAATAAGTCTGCCTATGTAAAGTTCATAAAAAGTCTACGAGAAACATCTTAAAATGGGGCAAATAATAAATACCAACAGTTTCCACAGTGTTAATGTACAAATTAACTTCGTTGTCGGCATATTTGTTGTTGTAAATAACGTTGTTTGGCAGGGAATTTCTTGAATATTCACAGAAAATCCCACAGCAGAAATTTCCAAGAGTTCTTGTAAATTATTCTAATTGAATGTGAATGATGTGTTAAAATGTAGCAGTGGAATTGCTAATTATGGTGCTAAAACAATACAATGAAATGTGGTCTTGTGGTTTTCCTTAGATAAGGTTTTTCTAGGTGAACCTTAATTGATAATACAGTCTAACATATTTTTTTGGCGGTCCAAAGGAAGCTCACGTTCAAATCATCGGCTTTGCGTTATTACTGTCAAATGGAACTAAATACCTAGATTGTATATATTAGATTTAAGTAAAAATAAACGCGTTTTGTTACAAAATATAACATAGACTTGTGAGGAATGGTTGGATATTGTAGATTGTATTTATTGACGTAGGGGATGAATGATACCAAGCAACGGTCTTGACCGGCTTTAACATGGCAAAGCCCAGGATTTATCTTAGTCCCTCTTTCATCTCAAGCGGACACTGACCTCCCCGTGGTGTCACCTGGGGAACTGCCTTTAACACCCGTTAAAGGTAGTGAGCTAACATGTGCCGCGCGTTCACCCATAAGAACGTTAAAAACTTGGGTTTGGGCGTCGGGTTAGTAACCCTCCCCTAGAAAAAACAACCTACTATGAAAAAACGAAAGAAAAGAAAAACAAACCCCTCTAAAGTTGACGAACCCCGCAAACGTTTTAAGGACCATGATCTGCGAATCTGCACCTGGAATGTTCGCACTCTTTATAGAGAAGGTGCAGTCTTCGCATTGGCAGACGTACTAGAAAAGTGCAAGGCCGATATTACTGTCATACAGGAAATACGATGGAGTGGGAAAGGCGTCACAACAACACCTAAAGGTGACGCACTGTATTATAGCTGCCATGACGTAAAGCATGAGTTTGGTTGCGGATTCGTAATTAGTCGGAGACTAAAACATCTGGTATCCAGCTTCACCTCAGTGAATGAAAGACTAGCTGCAATTCGAATAAAAGCTAAATTCTTCAACATCAGCTTTATTTGCGCTCATGCTCCCACTGAAGAAAAGGACGAACAGACCAACGATATATTTTACGAGCGCTTAGAAGAAACATATGACCGTTGCCCTGCCCATGACATTAAAGTCATTCTAGGCGATTTTAATGCCAAAATTGGAAAGGAGAATATCTTTGGCCCAACAGTCGGGAAATTCAGTCTCCACAGTGAAACATCTGACAATGGTATAGGCTGATAGACTTTGCAGCTGCAAAAAACATGGTAGTTAGCAGTACCAGATTTAATCATCTCGATATTCATAAGGGCACCTGGATGTCTCCAGATCAAAGAACAAGTAATCAAATTGATCATGTTGTAATAGATGGAAGACATTCATCCAGCGTGTTGGATGTACGATCGTTCCGAGGCGCAAACATTGATTCGGACCACTACCTTGTTGCAGGAAAGGTACGTACCCGTCTAAACGTTGCAAATAAAGCACGAACAGACACAACGCGGAAGTTGGACATCGATAGGCTGCAAACACAACAGATAGCCACAGCATATTCCACTCAACTAGCCCAATAGCTTAACGCGAGCACTCCTTGTCCCGATAACATAACAACACAATGGCAAAATATTGCCCACTCCATGCTAACAGCCGCAAAATCCATACTTGGATTCCAGAGACCTCCACAAAGGAATTCATGGTTTGACCAGGAGTGTCGTGCTGCTACCGAAGAGAAAAATGCGGCATATAGAGCTACTTTACAATCAGTAGCAACGCGTAGCGCACGAGAGGGATATCGGGAGAAAAGGAGAGAAGAGAAACGTCTTTTCCGCAGGAAAAAGAGAGAAATGGAAAAGCGGGAGTGTGAAAAAATCGAGATGTACAGGAGCCAGAATGAAGTCCGAAAATTCTACCAAAGAGTGAAACATCAAACAGATGGCTTTGGTACAGGCACATCCTCCTGTAGAGACCAGTAATGTAATCTGGTAACAGATACAGATATCGTGCTCAGGATATGGAAGGAACATTTTTCCAATCTGATGGTATCCAATAGTAGCGAAGACGATGATACCACAGATCCAATCCCAGAAGATGGTATAGAATGTATACCGCCCGGCCAAGATGAGGTAACAACAGCAATCAACCGGCTGAAGAATAATAAAGCAGCAGGAGCCGATGGCTTACCAGCCGAGCTGTTTAAAACCGGAGGCGACGCGCTGATAAGGTGTATGCATCAGCTAGTTAGCACCATCTGGCAGGAAGAACGCGTACCCGACGATTGGAACCTGAGCATCCTATGTCCCGTCCACAAGAAAGGAGATAAGACTGTATGATCCAACTATTGCCTATAAGATAGTGTCAGGGATATTGTGCGAACGACTAAAGTCAATGGTCAACGAAATAATTAGACCATACCAATGTGGCTTTAGACCTGGCAAGTCCACCATTGACCAGATATTTACCCTGCGGCAAATCCTAGAGAAGACCCAAGAGATGCAGATCGACACATATCACCTTTTTGTCGATTATAAAGCAGCATTCGACAGTCCCCTCCGATCAAAGGTATTCCATGCAATGTCTGAATTTGGTATCCCCGCAAAGCTCATCCGGCTTTGTAAGATGACTTTAATATCATATTGCCCATTAAGTATTTTTTGAGTCTTTCTTTGGGCATATGTCTATAAAATATAAGGTTAAGCCAGAAATCGGAAGATAGCATAAAAAACTTGTTGGCTTCAACCCATTTTTACCTTTTTTTCTACATTGATGCCAACACAGCTTTATTTTAATGGTCGACCCATCCCATCCTCCTAAAACACTTCATTTTAAAGAATTTCAGTCATACTATATAGAATATGTTAACAGTTCGCGAATTCGGATTCATCGATTGCAAAACATTTTTGGTTTTTGCCATATATACTTTTCGCTAAAAAATTGAAAAAAGGTGGAAATAAATAAGTCGACAACAAAAGTCTCCAATGAAATGTGAGGAAACAATTAACTTTCTTCAAAATATATTTCTTTGCAAATTTCCGCGGTTTTTCGCGATATCCAAAAAATAAAATATGTCAGAACCTTACTTGGATAAATAAAAACATTTTCAGATAAACGCGAAACAAATCGGTTGTAAATTGGTCGAGATTTTGATTAACGTACGAACCTCATTCAGTTTTATATAATAGAGAAGATGCTACTAATCTAACATTTTACCTTAAAATTGTAAACGTAATTCACTCATTCATAGCCCAGTCAAAATAGACATTAAAATAGCAAAAATTGGCACAAAGCTGAATTTTGGTGGAGAGCTAGGGTTTGCCATTAGAAGCAACGTCCTAAAAGTCCCCATCGATCCCTTGTGTGCAAAAAAAAGTTATTCGGGGTCAAAGGTAAATTTTAAGGGTTTTTTAAGTTTTCGGATTTATTTTTTGAGAACGGTTGATCTAATCGAAAAGTGGCTAAAGTAAATATTGTAGACATACAAATTATCTACAAGTTTTGTCTTCATAATTTTTTCCTAGAAGGAACCATTCTTGAGATATAGCTGTTCTAAAAAACACATGATTTTATGCACATATAAGGGAAATATGCACATAGTCAGGCGAACCGGCTAAAGTATCAGAAGTAACCGGGTCTGTCCCCCCAAAAATATATGCTTCCTTAAAGAGCGAAATTATACCTATCTTTTAAAACAAATTCCAACAAAAACAGCGCAACCCACATGTGTAATCGAAAGCCCAACGGGAACGACCCCAACGAAAACTCCCCGTTTTTTTTGAAGTTGTGTCCGAAGGTAGGGTTTGTTGCGCTGATTACGGAAAAGTATATTTTTCATGGGAGGCGGATCCGGATCGCCGGTTATTTGACCCGCAAGGCCAGATTAAAAATCCGGGTTAGATCCGGTTCTACCGAACCGATTACTGTGTATATCGTTTGAAAGCTTATGGAAATACCTAACACATAGTGAGGTTATTTTAACTGATTCAAATCATAATGTACTTACGCGGCTAATTTTTAATTTGGCATTTAGATCGCTAGATATCTCGAAAATGGTAAGTATTTTTAAAAATCATAAAGATTATTCTTGTAGATAATTGTTAAATCTACAACTTTTACATTAGTCGGCTTTCGCTAGGTCTTACCGTTTCTGAGAAAAATTAAAAAAAAAAAACAAGTAAAAAGTCGTTAAGTTCGGCCGGGCCGAACTTTTTATACCCTCCACCATAAAATAGTCTTAATTAAAATGGAATAATTAGGGTCCTTTCACAATTTTAGGTGGAACAGCTTTTCGATAATATATAGACTCCTACCGCCACCCACTATTGCTAAAAATACACTGTGAACACAAATGTTGGGGCAGATATAATTCCTTTTGGAGATGAAAGCCCTTGGTGTGTGTATATTAAAAACCCCGAAGGACAGATGCGCCGTGAGTCGAACTTCCAAGTTATGGAGTGATGAAGTTTTTGCAAGAGACCCTGTAAGCCATCATGAATAAGTATTATATCTTTGTTTGTTGTTTTTGTAGAGCACCTAAGCAACAGTGAACAAAGATATAACGCTAATTCCTGATGGCCCACAGGGTCTCTAACAAAAATTTCATCACGCCATAACGCGGAAGTTCGACTCACGGCGGATCTGTCCTTCGGGGTTCATAATATACTCACCAGGCCCTTTCTTCCCTAAGAGAAATTTTCCGTGCCCCAGACTTTCACCTCCATTTCGTTGCACAGTGTTATCTAATCTAATCTAAAAAAATGTGTTCAGCTAGGTGAAAGGTACCACCTACGGGTGGCGGAAAAGTTTTATAGCTGCAGGGAACTTCAAGAGTCAAATTGAGGGTAATTTCATCAAAACAATGTAGACCCTCAAAAATGGACCCATGTTGACGAATTTTAGTGCAGAAATTTCGTGACCACTGAAAATTCCCAAAAATCGGGAGGTACAGTTATATGGGGGGATATGCCAAAACATGGACCTATATTGACGATTATTTTTGAATAGACAAAATTGTAGCTAAAATTCTCAAAATACCGATCATTACAGCTAGTTCGGTTAAAAATTCCAGCTAAAATTCTCAAAATACCGAAAATCGTTAGATACCGTTATATGGGGCTATACCAAATCATGGACCTATGTTGACGATGTTTCGTTGGAGATGTTTTATGACCACTGAGAACTTCAAATGTCAAATTACAGCTATTTCGGTTAAATATTGTAGCTAAAATTCTCAAAATACCGAAAATCGGGAGGTACCAATATATGGGGGCTATACCAAAACATGGACCTATGTTGACGATATTTCGTGGAGATGTTTCATGACCACTGAGAACCTCAAATGTCAAATTACATCTAGTTTGGTTAAAAATTGTAACTAAAATGCTCAAAATACCGAAAATCGGGAGGTACGGTTATAAGGGGGCCATACCAAAACATGGACCTATGTTGACGATGTTTGGTGAAGATGTTTCATGACCACTGAGAACCTCAAGTGTCAAATTGCAGATAGTTCGGTTACAAATTGTGGCTAAAATTCTCAAAATACCGAAAATCGGGAAGTACCGTTATATGTGGGCTATACCAAAACATGGACCTATGTTGACGATGTTTGGTAGAGATATTTCATGACCACTGAGAACCTCAAATGGCAAATTACAGCTATTTCGGTTAAAAATTGAAGATAAAATTCTCAAAATACCGAAAATCGGGAGGTACCGATATATGGGGGCTATACCAAAACATGGACCTATGTTGACGATGTTGCGTGGAGATGTTTCATGACCACTGAGAACCTCAAATGTCAAATTGCAGATAGTTCGGTTAAAAATTGTGGCTAAAATGCTCAAAATACCGAAAATCGGGAGGTACGGTTATAAGTGGGCCATACCAAAACATGGACCTATGTTGACGATGTTTTGTGAAGCTGTTTCATGACCACTGAGAACCTCAAGTGTCAAATAGCAGATAGTTCGGTTACAAATTGTGGCTAAAATTCTCAAAATACCGAAAATCGGGAAGTACCGTTATATGGGGGCTATACCAAAAAATGGACCTATGTTGACGATGTTTGGTAGAGATATTTCATGGCCACTGAGAACCTCAAATGGCAAATTACAGCTATTTCGGTTAAAATTTGAAGATAAAATTCTCAAAATACCGAAAATCGGGAGGTACCGATATATGGGGGCTATACCAAAACATGGACCTATGTTGACGATGTTCCGTGGAGATGTTTCATGACCACTGAGAACCTCAAATGTCAAATTGCAGATAGTTCGGTTAAAAATTGTGGCTAAAATGCTCAAAATACCGAAAATCGGGAGGTACCGTTATATGGGGACTATACCAAAACATGGACCTATGCCCATATCCTTTGGGATATAAGTTTGCTGATCACCAGGAACCCTAGATGCCAAATTATAGCTAATTCGGTCTGCAAATGTGGCGAAGAAAGTCAAAATACCTCAAATCCGGAGGTACCGTTATATGGGGGCTATACCAAAGAGTGGACCGATATAGCCCATCTTCGAACTTGACCTGCCTATGGAAAAAATACCCTCGGGTGCAAAATTTCAGCACTCTATCTCAATTATTGCGGACGCTAGAGTGATTACAACAGACGGACAGACGGACAGACGGACATGGCTAGATCGTCTTAGAATTTTATCCTGATCAAGAATATATATACTTTATAGGGTCGCAAATGATTAGTTCGATGTGTTACAAACGGAATGACAAACTTAATATACCCTCCATACTATGGTGGAGGGTATAAAAAAACTGAATAATGCCTCCAAAAATAACCTTTGACCCCGAGTAACTTTTTTAGCACACATGGGATCGATGGGGACTTTTTGGACATTGCTTCTAATGGGAAACCCTAGCTCTCCACCAAAATCCAGCTTTGTGGGAATTTTTGCTATTTCCGCCTTATACGCATATCTATTTTGACTGGGCAATCAATGACTGTTACCAACATTTTTATAGCAAGTTGCCAACAACAGTAAATGTTTCCATCTCAGCACATTTACAGGTTCTGTTAAATTTCAGTAAATGTTTCCATCTCAGCACATTTACATGTTCTGTTAAATTTCGGGAGAAGAAAACAAGGGAGAGAGACTCAATGTCCTTATTGGTAAACGGATTATACAAAAGATACAAAGTGTATGTTACTTAGTTGGCCGGTTGACGTTGGTTGCCTAACACTAACAATTCGCAATCCTTCTATATTTGTATTACATGAACACCATTTAGTCAGGGGTTTTTGGTACTTTTAGCACGTAGAGAATAAAATTATAGCATTTTAAAAAAAACTACAAAGTGCTGGGGGTGCATACAAGAGTGGCCCTAAATATTGAGACATTTCGGCTCATATTTCGGAAAGTATTGACTTCTTCTGTTGTTGTCTTGCTCACAAGGACGGCGTTAGGAAATAAGTCCCCAATGAAATAACTCCCAAAACTGAAAATGAAATAAGTCCCCAAAATTTTATACACAAAACAACAACAACTATAATTTAATTTTTTGGGGATTTATTTCAATTTTCTGGGGATTTATTTCATACAAAAATTTGGGGATTTATTTCATTATGAAATAACTCCCCAAATTTAGAAATGAAATAAATCCCCAAAAATTAATTTGGGGACTTATCTCATTTTTCTAAAATTGCAAATTATATCCCACTGGACTTACCACGCAGTCGTTGTGCTTTGTCATGTAGTTATTGCTTATCAAGTAGTTTTTTGAAGAGCGTCTACTGATCAGTATGGAAGCGAAATTATTGCCGCTGAGAAAAAAGTTCGAAGGTATTATATATTCCAAAAATGATTTACACACAACACCTGCATTTGCAGCATAAAAGGTTGCAAATCAAGAGTGAATGTGGAAGATGGAAAGTTTGTTTAACAAAAATATATGGAGCTTAGTCATTAGAATGAAGAAGGAATATATATAACTAAAAGCATAGGGAAATATTATTGTGAAAGTAAATCGTTTTCGATGAATGGTAGTACGAGTAGTTGTTTGTGGGAAAAAGGACGTGTCTTGGTATCAAGTTAAAAATTCGCGCGAATTTTTAACTTGAAACCAAGACACGTCCTTTTTCCCACAAACAACTACTCGTACTACCATTCATCGTATTTGATCGTAAATTGTTTTGTTGTGAAAATAGGTTGATATTTTGGTATGAAACCAAAATTCGCGCGAATTTTTGTTTCATACCAAAATATCAACCTATTTTCACAACAAAATAATTTACATTCAAATTCTTAATATTCGAAAGCATTGAATATGTATTAAATCGTTTTCGATGAATGGTAGTACGAGTAGTTGTTTGTGGTAAAAAGGACGTGTCTTGGTTTCAAGTTAAAAAATCGCGCCATTCATCGTATTTGATCGTAAATTGTTTTGTTGTGAAAATAGGTTGATATTTTGGTATGAAACTAAAATTCGCGCGAATTTTTGTTTCATACCAAAATATCAACCTATTTTCACAACAAAACAATTTACATTCAAATTCTTAATATTTCAAAGAAATAGATAAGTCAACAGAGTTATTGGAAAACGTTAAGATAACGGTGCAAATCTTTTTAACTTGGATAATATATGAGAGAAACGGTATGTGTACAAATGTGGTACCAAAAGTAAATATTTCCCAAGAGGAAATTCGAAAAGTTTGTTTTTCAGATGAAAATAAAATCTTTGAAAAATAACTCAATTGCAGAACAAAATAACGCCTTCAAGTGGCCTTGTTGCCTAGAAAATTTGTATCTTAATTGATGTTGTATAACTGTATATGTTATCAATTACTATTTTTGCTGCATACGAACAAAAAAATATAACAATCGATGAAAGTTTTTGGGAAATTATTTCATTTTTAAAATTGGGGACTTGTTTCATAATGAAATAAGTCCCCAAATTTGGGGAGTTATTTCATTTTATTTTGGGGAGTTATTTCATTTCGTTGGGTAGTTATTTCATTTAAATTTTTGGGGACTTATTTCATTATGAAATAACGCCCCAAATTTGGGGACTTATTTCATTTTCAGTTTGGGGACTTATTTCATTGGGGACTTATTTCGTAACGCCACAAGGATTACCGGATATACTAAAATTTCTAAAGCGTCCCTATAATCAAATTTCAACACTGTTTTACCAGCCATTTTAGTAGGTCGTCGTAGATTTTTTTAGATCTTTCCAGACATAATGTTGGAAAGTATGAACTTGCCAATGAATAAAAGTGCATCGCTGTAAACAGGACCACAGAGTCTACTTTCAGTTAAAATTTGACATGTATCCAAGAAAAGCACTTAAGCGAAAATGTTGAACCTTTGAGTGGGAGGTAACCGAAGGACTTTATACACCATTTACTTGGAATTCGTAAGTTATCGTGTTCATCAGTAAATTTAGTTGATATCGGAAGCGGTTTTTAGATCTTTGGGTCATTATTTTAGGCCCATTATCTGGAGTTTGGACGAAATCAGTTACTCCTTTCTAGATATATCGTTTGCACCATTTCGGCTCATATTTCGGGAAGTATTGACTTCTTCTTTTGTTGTCTTGCTCACATGGACTATCGGATATACTAAAATGTCTAAAGCGTCCCTATAATCAAATTTCAACACTGTTTTACCAGCCATTTTAGTAGGTCGTCGTAGATTTTTTTAGATCTCTCCGGACATAATGTTGGAAAGTATGAACTTGCCAATGAATAAAAGTGCATCGCTGTAAACAGGACCACAGAGTCTACTTTCAGTTAAAATTTGACATGTCTCCTAGAACATCACTTAAGCGAAAATATTGAACCTTTGAGTGGGAGGTAATTGAAGGACTTTATGCACCACTCACTTGGAAATTCGTAAGTTATCGTGTTCATCAGTAAATTTAGTTGATATCGGAAGCGGTTTTTAGATCTTTGGGTCATTATTTTAGGCCCATTATCTGGAGTTTGGAAGAAATCAGTTACTCCTTTCTAGATATCTCGTTTGTACCATTTTACGGAACTTTTGAACTTTTGTGTCGGAGGTACCTGACCGGTATGGTCTATGTGATGAACTTAAACTATGTTTGGATAAAAACGCGTTACAGCACATGGATGGAAATTGATGAACTTCGAATATTCACCACACATGGTGCCGTAGGGCTTTTTACAGCTTTCTTACCATTCTCTCAGGAAACATGGGAAATTGTACCTTCGTTAAGGGGGCAGTGAATGAAGTCAAAGGAATTAGAGATCAGGCCTTAAACTGAACTTTTCCGAAACTTTGTGTGGGAGGTATCCGAAGGAGTGGTATAAATATTACGATGTATGGACCAAACGGTTATTACCTACAAGAGGTATCATGTACATCATTTTTGCAAAAAATTTTATACCCTACACCACTATGAGGGGAGGGTATTATAAGTTGGTTTTGCCCAAAAAGTTTGTAACGCATCGAAATAATGGTCGTAGACCCATACTTACATACATACCAAAATGATTGTCTCGACGAGCTGAGTCGATCTGGCTATGTGTGTCCGTCCGTCTATCCATCTAAACCTTGTAATCACGCTACAGGTCGCAATTTTGATCAGATCGTCACCAAATTTTGGGTGTTGATGAGGATTCTGGAGGGGGAGGAAGCCTACTGATTTCGGTGATGGTCGGATAATATTTAGGGGTTGGAATGGACAAAAAACTTATTTGGAGAAAAAGTCAACGTTTTTTCCAAAGCAAATATCTCAGCTTCCATAAGGGGTATACCAAAAGCAAAACCTGCTAATGAAAGTAGAAAACAACGAAGGTGATCAAACAACGAAGATATCGCCATAGCCGCAAATTAAACCTAACTTTTCATTTTTGCTTTGGTTGGGGACTTTCCAAAAGCAAAGTCTGCCTATGAAAGTAAAAAATCCCATATTTACAATGATGTGAAGCAGGTCGGCGTATGTGGCCAAATAACGGAGATATCGCAATAGTCGATAATAGAACACAACTTTTCATTTTTGCGATTTTAATAATAATGACGAATATCACAGCTTTGGTTGGGGACTTTCCAAAAGCAAAGTCTGTCTATGAAAGTAGAAAATCATATCTTTACAATGATGTGAAGCAGGTTGGCGTAGGTGGCCAAATAACGGAGATATCGCAATAGTCGATAATACACGAAATTTTAATGAAGTTAATGGGGGTCCCATAGAGGAAAAACGTATTGATTTTGGTAATTGTCGGATATTATTCAGGGGTCGGAATTTGAGAAAAACTTGTTTGGAGAAAAGGCCAATGTTTTATTTCAAAGCTAGTATATCTCTTCTGTAAGAGGTATATCGAAACCCTGGCAAGGAAAGTAGAAAATGTCACCTTTACAACGATGTGAAGTAGGTTGTCATAGGTGATCAAACAACAGAGATATCGCAATAGTCGGTAGGACCTGTAGGAATTTTGATCGGATCCTCACGAAATTTTGGGGGTTAATGGGGGTCTCACAGAGAAAGAAGCCTATTGATGGTTGGCGTACATCCCACTTTTCCATTTTTATACCCTACACCACTATGTGGGGAGGGTATTATAAGTTGGTTTTGCCTAAAAAGTTTGTAACGCATCGAAATAATGGTCGTAGACCCATACTTATATATACCAAAATGATTGTCTCGACGAGCTGAGTCGATTGGGCTATGTGTGTCCGTCCGTCAGTCCGTCCGTCTGTCCATCTAAACCTTGTAATCACGCTACAGGTCGCAATTTTGATCGGATCGTCACCAAATTTTGGGTGTTGAATAAGGTCCCCGTGGGGAAGAAGCCTATTGATACAAAGTGTATGTTACTTAGTTGGCCGGTTGACGTTGGTTGCCTAACACTAACAATTCGCAATCCTTCTATATTTGTATTACATGAACACCATTTAGTCAGGGGTTTTTGGTACTTTTAGCACGTAGAGAATAAAATTATAGCATTTTAAAAAAAACTACAAAGTGCTGGGGGTGCATACAAGAGTGGCCCTAAATATTGAGACATTTCGGCTCATATTTCGGAAAGTATTGACTTCTTCTGTTGTTGTCTTGCTCACAAGGACGGCGTTAGGAAATAAGTCCCCAATGAAATAACTCCCAAAACTGAAAATGAAATAAGTCCCCAAAATTTTATACACAAAACAACAACAACTATAATTTAATTTTTTGGGGATTTATTTCAATTTTCTGGGGATTTATTTCATACAAAAATTTCATTATGAAATAACTCCCCAAATTTAGAAATGAAATAAATCCCCAAAAATTAATTTGGGGACTTATCTCATTTTTCTAAAATTGCAAATTATATCCCACTGGACTTACCACGCAGTCGTTGTGCTTTGTCATGTAGTTATTGCTTATCAAGTAGTTTTTTGAAGAGCGTCTACTGATCAGTATGGAAGCGAAATTATTGCCGCTGAGAAAAAAGTTCGAAGGTATTATATATTCCAAAAATGATTTACACACAACACCTGCATTTGCAGCATAAAAGGTTGCAAATCAAGAGTGAATGTGGAAGATGGAAAGTTTGTTTAACAAAAATATATGGAGCTTAGTCATTAGAATGAAGAAGGAATATATATAACTAAAAGCATAGGGAAATATTATTGTGAAAGTAAATCGTTTTCGATGAATGGTAGTACGAGTAGTTGTTTGTGGGAAAAAGGACGTGTCTTGGTATCAAGTTAAAAATTCGCGCGAATTTTTAACTTGAAACCAAGACACGTCCTTTTTCCCACAAACAACTACTCGTACTACCATTCATCGTATTTGATCGTAAATTGTTTTGTTGTGAAAATAGGTTGATATTTTGGTATGAAACCAAAATTCGCGCGAATTTTTGTTTCATACCAAAATATCAACCTATTTTCACAACAAAATAATTTACATTCAAATTCTTAATATTCGAAAGCATTGAATATGTATTAAATCGTTTTCGATGAATGGTAGTACGAGTAGTTGTTTGTGGTAAAAAGGACGTGTCTTGGTTTCAAGTTAAAAAATCGCGCCATTCATCGTATTTGATCGTAAATTGTTTTGTTGTGAAAATAGGTTGATATTTTGGTATGAAACTAAAATTCGCGCGAATTTTTGTTTCATACCAAAATATCAACCTATTTTCACAACAAAACAATTTACATTCAAATTCTTAATATTTCAAAGAAATAGATAAGTCAACAGAGTTATTGGAAAACGTTAAGATAACGGTGCAAATCTTTTTAACTTGGATAATATATGAGAGAAACGGTATGTGTACAAATGTGGTACCAAAAGTAAATATTTCCCAAGAGGAAATTCGAAAAGTTTGTTTTTCAGATGAAAATAAAATCTTTGAAAAATAACTCAATTGCAGAACAAAATAACGCCTTCAAGTGGCCTTGTTGCCTAGAAAATTTGTATCTTAATTGATGTTGTATAACTGTATATGTTATCAATTACTATTTTTGCTGCATACGAACAAAAAAATATAACAATCGATGAAAGTTTTTGGGAAATTATTTCATTTTTAAAATTGGGGACTTGTTTCATAATGAAATAAGTCCCCAAATTTGGGGAGTTATTTCATTTTATTTTGGGGAGTTATTTCATTTCGTTGGGTAGTTATTTCATTTAAATTTTTGGGGACTTATTTCATTATGAAATAACGCCCCAAATTTGGGGACTTATTTCATTTTCAGTTTGGGGACTTATTTCATTGGGGACTTATTTCGTAACGCCACAAGGATTACCGGATATACTAAAATTTCTAAAGCGTCCCTATAATCAAATTTCAACACTGTTTTACCAGCCATTTTAGTAGGTCGTCGTAGATTTTTTTAGATCTTTCCAGACATAATGTTGGAAAGTATGAACTTGCCAATGAATAAAAGTGCATCGCTGTAAACAGGACCACAGAGTCTACTTTCAGTTAAAATTTGACATGTATCCAAGAAAAGCACTTAAGCGAAAATGTTGAACCTTTGAGTGGGAGGTAACCGAAGGACTTTATACACCATTTACTTGGAATTCGTAAGTTATCGTGTTCATCAGTAAATTTAGTTGATATCGGAAGCGGTTTTTAGATCTTTGGGTCATTATTTTAGGCCCATTATCTGGAGTTTGGACGAAATCAGTTACTCCTTTCTAGATATATCGTTTGCACCATTTCGGCTCATATTTCGGGAAGTATTGACTTCTTCTTTTGTTGTCTTGCTCACATGGACTATCGGATATACTAAAATGTCTAAAGCGTCCCTATAATCAAATTTCAACACTGTTTTACCAGCCATTTTAGTAGGTCGTCGTAGATTTTTTTAGATCTCTCCGGACATAATGTTGGAAAGTATGAACTTGCCAATGAATAAAAGTGCATCGCTGTAAACAGGACCACAGAGTCTACTTTCAGTTAAAATTTGACATGTCTCCTAGAACATCACTTAAGCGAAAATATTGAACCTTTGAGTGGGAGGTAATTGAAGGACTTTATGCACCACTCACTTGGAAATTCGTAAGTTATCGTGTTCATCAGTAAATTTAGTTGATATCGGAAGCGGTTTTTAGATCTTTGGGTCATTATTTTAGGCCCATTATCTGGAGTTTGGAAGAAATCAGTTACTCCTTTCTAGATATCTCGTTTGTACCATTTTACGGAACTTTTGAACTTTTGTGTCGGAGGTACCTGACCGGTATGGTCTATGTGATGAACTTAAACTATGTTTGGATAAAAACGCGTTACAGCACATGGATGGAAATTGATGAACTTCGAATATTCACCACACATGGTGCCGTAGGGCTTTTTACAGCTTTCTTACCATTCTCTCAGGAAACATGGGAAATTGTACCTTCGTTAAGGGGGCAGTGAATGAAGTCAAAGGAATTAGAGATCAGGCCTTAAACTGAACTTTTCCGAAACTTTGTGTGGGAGGTATCCGAAGGAGTGGTATAAATATTACGATGTATGGACCAAACGGTTATTACCTACAAGAGGTATCATGTACATCATTTTTGCAAAAAATTTTATACCCTACACCACTATGAGGGGAGGGTATTATAAGTTGGTTTTGCCCAAAAAGTTTGTAACGCATCGAAATAATGGTCGTAGACCCATACTTACATACATACCAAAATGATTGTCTCGACGAGCTGAGTCGATCTGGCTATGTGTGTCCGTCCGTCTATCCATCTAAACCTTGTAATCACGCTACAGGTCGCAATTTTGATCAGATCGTCACCAAATTTTGGGTGTTGATGAGGATTCTGGAGGGGGAGGAAGCCTACTGATTTTGGTGATGGTCGGATAATATTTAGGGGTTGGAATGGACAAAAAACTTATTTGGAGAAAAAGTCAACGTTTTTTCCAAAGCAAATATCTCAGCTTCCATAAGGGGTATACCAAAAGCAAAACCTGCTAATGAAAGTAGAAAACAACGAAGGTGATCAAACAACGAAGATATCGCCATAGCCGCAAATTAAACCTAACTTTTCATTTTTGCTTTGGTTGGGGACTTTCCAAAAGCAAAGTCTGACTATGAAAGTAAAAAATCCCATATTTACAATGATGTGAAGCAGGTCGGCGTATGTGGCCAAATAACGGAGATATCGCAATAGTCGATAATAGAACACAACTTTTCATTTTTGCGATTTTAATAATAATGACGAATATCACAGCTTTGGTTGGGGACTTTCCAAAAGCAAAGTCTGTCTATGAAAGTAGAAAATCATATCTTTACAATGATGTGAAGCAGGTTGGCGTAGGTGGCCAAATAACGGAGATATCGCAATAGTCGATAATACACGAAATTTTAATGAAGTTAATGGGGGTCCCATAGAGGAAAAACGTATTGATTTTGGTAATTGTCGGATATTATTCAGGGGTCGGAATTTGAGAAAAACTTGTTTGGAGAAAAGGCCAACGTTTTATTTCAAAGCTAGTATATCTCTTCTGTAAGAGGTATATCGAAACCCTGGCAAGGAAAGTAGAAAATGTCACCTTTACAACGATGTGAAGTAGGTTGTCATAGGTGATCAAACAACAGAGATATCGCAATAGTCGGTAGGACCTGTAGGAATTTTGATCGGATCCTCACGAAATTTTGGGGGTTAATGGGGGTCTCACAGAGAAAGAAGCCTATTGATGGTTGGCGTACATCCCACTTTTCCATTTTTATACCCTACACCACTATGTGGGGAGGGTATTATAAGTTGGTTTTGCCTAAAAAGTTTGTAACGCATCGAAATAATGGTCGTAGACCCATACTTATATATACCAAAATGATTGTCTCGACGAGCTGAGTCGATTGGGCTATGTGTGTCCGTCCGTCAGTCCGTCCGTCTGTCCATCTAAACCTTGTAATCACGCTACAGGTCGCAATTTTGATCGGATCGTCACCAAATTTTGGGTGTTGAATAAGGTCCCCGTGGGGAAGAAGCCTATTGATACAAAGTGTATGTTACTTAGTTGGCCGGTTGACGTTGGTTGCCTAACACTAACAATTCGCAATCCTTCTATATTTGTATTACATGAACACCATTTAGTCAGGGGTTTTTGGTACTTTTAGCACGTAGAGAATAAAATTATAGCATTTTAAAAAAAACTACAAAGTGCTGGGGGTGCATACAAGAGTGGCCCTAAATATTGAGACATTTCGGCTCATATTTCGGAAAGTATTGACTTCTTCTGTTGTTGTCTTGCTCACAAGGACGGCGTTAGGAAATAAGTCCCCAATGAAATAACTCCCAAAACTGAAAATGAAATAAGTCCCCAAAATTTTATACACAAAACAACAACAACTATAATTTAATTTTTTGGGGATTTATTTCAATTTTCTGGGGATTTATTTCATACAAAAATTTGGGGATTTATTTCATTATGAAATAACTCCCCAAATTTAGAAATGAAATAAATCCCCAAAAATTAATTTGGGGACTTATCTCATTTTTCTAAAATTGCAAATTATATCCCACTGGACTTACCACGCAGTCGTTGTGCTTTGTCATGTAGTTATTGCTTATCAAGTAGTTTTTTGAAGAGCGTCTACTGATCAGTATGGAAGCGAAATTATTGCCGCTGAGAAAAAAGTTCGAAGGTATTATATATTCCAAAAATGATTTACACACAACACCTGCATTTGCAGCATAAAAGGTTGCAAATCAAGAGTGAATGTGGAAGATGGAAAGTTTGTTTAACAAAAATATATGGAGCTTAGTCATTAGAATGAAGAAGGAATATATATAACTAAAAGCATAGGGAAATATTATTGTGAAAGTAAATCGTTTTCGATGAATGGTAGTACGAGTAGTTGTTTGTGGGAAAAAGGACGTGTCTTGGTATCAAGTTAAAAATTCGCGCGAATTTTTAACTTGAAACCAAGACACGTCCTTTTTCCCACAAACAACTACTCGTACTACCATTCATCGTATTTGATCGTAAATTGTTTTGTTGTGAAAATAGGTTGATATTTTGGTATGAAACCAAAATTCGCGCGAATTTTTGTTTCATACCAAAATATCAACCTATTTTCACAACAAAATAATTTACATTCAAATTCTTAATATTCGAAAGCATTGAATATGTATTAAATCGTTTTCGATGAATGGTAGTACGAGTAGTTGTTTGTGGTAAAAAGGACGTGTCTTGGTTTCAAGTTAAAAAATCGCGCCATTCATCGTATTTGATCGTAAATTGTTTTGTTGTGAAAATAGGTTGATATTTTGGTATGAAACTAAAATTCGCGCGAATTTTTGTTTCATACCAAAATATCAACCTATTTTCACAACAAAACAATTTACATTCAAATTCTTAATATTTCAAAGAAATAGATAAGTCAACAGAGTTATTGGAAAACGTTAAGATAACGGTGCAAATCTTTTTAACTTGGATAATATATGAGAGAAACGGTATGTGTACAAATGTGGTACCAAAAGTAAATATTTCCCAAGAGGAAATTCGAAAAGTTTGTTTTTCAGATGAAAATAAAATCTTTGAAAAATAACTCAATTGCAGAACAAAATAACGCCTTCAAGTGGCCTTGTTGCCTAGAAAATTTGTATCTTAATTGATGTTGTATAACTGTATATGTTATCAATTACTATTTTTGCTGCATACGAACAAAAAAATATAACAATCGATGAAAGTTTTTGGGAAATTATTTCATTTTTAAAATTGGGGACTTGTTTCATAATGAAATAAGTCCCCAAATTTGGGGAGTTATTTCATTTTATTTTGGGGAGTTATTTCATTTCGTTGGGTAGTTATTTCATTTAAATTTTTGGGGACTTATTTCATTATGAAATAACGCCCCAAATTTGGGGACTTATTTCATTTTCAGTTTGGGGACTTATTTCATTGGGGACTTATTTCGTAACGCCACAAGGATTACCGGATATACTAAAATTTCTAAAGCGTCCCTATAATCAAATTTCAACACTGTTTTACCAGCCATTTTAGTAGGTCGTCGTAGATTTTTTTAGATCTTTCCAGACATAATGTTGGAAAGTATGAACTTGCCAATGAATAAAAGTGCATCGCTGTAAACAGGACCACAGAGTCTACTTTCAGTTAAAATTTGACATGTATCCAAGAAAAGCACTTAAGCGAAAATGTTGAACCTTTGAGTGGGAGGTAACCGAAGGACTTTATACACCATTTACTTGGAATTCGTAAGTTATCGTGTTCATCAGTAAATTTAGTTGATATCGGAAGCGGTTTTTAGATCTTTGGGTCATTATTTTAGGCCCATTATCTGGAGTTTGGACGAAATCAGTTACTCCTTTCTAGATATATCGTTTGCACCATTTCGGCTCATATTTCGGGAAGTATTGACTTCTTCTTTTGTTGTCTTGCTCACATGGACTATCGGATATACTAAAATGTCTAAAGCGTCCCTATAATCAAATTTCAACACTGTTTTACCAGCCATTTTAGTAGGTCGTCGTAGATTTTTTTAGATCTCTCCGGACATAATGTTGGAAAGTATGAACTTGCCAATGAATAAAAGTGCATCGCTGTAAACAGGACCACAGAGTCTACTTTCAGTTAAAATTTGACATGTCTCCTAGAACATCACTTAAGCGAAAATATTGAACCTTTGAGTGGGAGGTAATTGAAGGACTTTATGCACCACTCACTTGGAAATTCGTAAGTTATCGTGTTCATCAGTAAATTTAGTTGATATCGGAAGCGGTTTTTAGATCTTTGGGTCATTATTTTAGGCCCATTATCTGGAGTTTGGAAGAAATCAGTTACTCCTTTCTAGATATCTCGTTTGTACCATTTTACGGAACTTTTGAACTTTTGTGTCGGAGGTACCTGACCGGTATGGTCTATGTGATGAACTTAAACTATGTTTGGATAAAAACGCGTTACAGCACATGGATGGAAATTGATGAACTTCGAATATTCACCACACATGGTGCCGTAGGGCTTTTTACAGCTTTCTTACCATTCTCTCAGGAAACATGGGAAATTGTACCTTCGTTAAGGGGGCAGTGAATGAAGTCAAAGGAATTAGAGATCAGGCCTTAAACTGAACTTTTCCGAAACTTTGTGTGGGAGGTATCCGAAGGAGTGGTATAAATATTACGATGTATGGACCAAACGGTTATTACCTACAAGAGGTATCATGTACATCATTTTTGCAAAAAATTTTATACCCTACACCACTATGAGGGGAGGGTATTATAAGTTGGTTTTGCCCAAAAAGTTTGTAACGCATCGAAATAATGGTCGTAGACCCATACTTACATACATACCAAAATGATTGTCTCGACGAGCTGAGTCGATCTGGCTATGTGTGTCCGTCCGTCTATCCATCTAAACCTTGTAATCACGCTACAGGTCGCAATTTTGATCAGATCGTCACCAAATTTTGGGTGTTGATGAGGATTCTGGAGGGGGAGGAAGCCTACTGATTTTGGTGATGGTCGGATAATATTTAGGGGTTGGAATGGACAAAAAACTTATTTGGAGAAAAAGTCAACGTTTTTTCCAAAGCAAATATCTCAGCTTCCATAAGGGGTATACCAAAAGCAAAACCTGCTAATGAAAGTAGAAAACAACGAAGGTGATCAAACAACGAAGATATCGCCATAGCCGCAAATTAAACCTAACTTTTCATTTTTGCTTTGGTTGGGGACTTTCCAAAAGCAAAGTCTGACTATGAAAGTAAAAAATCCCATATTTACAATGATGTGAAGCAGGTCGGCGTATGTGGCCAAATAACGGAGATATCGCAATAGTCGATAATAGAACACAACTTTTCATTTTTGCGATTTTAATAATAATGACGAATATCACAGCTTTGGTTGGGGACTTTCCAAAAGCAAAGTCTGTCTATGAAAGTAGAAAATCATATCTTTACAATGATGTGAAGCAGGTTGGCGTAGGTGGCCAAATAACGGAGATATCGCAATAGTCGATAATACACGAAATTTTAATGAAGTTAATGGGGGTCCCATAGAGGAAAAACGTATTGATTTTGGTAATTGTCGGATATTATTCAGGGGTCGGAATTTGAGAAAAACTTGTTTGGAGAAAAGGCCAACGTTTTATTTCAAAGCTAGTATATCTCTTCTGTAAGAGGTATATCGAAACCCTGGCAAGGAAAGTAGAAAATGTCACCTTTACAACGATGTGAAGTAGGTTGTCATAGGTGATCAAACAACAGAGATATCGCAATAGTCGGTAGGACCTGTAGGAATTTTGATCGGATCCTCACGAAATTTTGGGGGTTAATGGGGGTCTCACAGAGAAAGAAGCCTATTGATGGTTGGCGTACATCCCACTTTTCCATTTTTATACCCTACACCACTATGTGGGGAGGGTATTATAAGTTGGTTTTGCCTAAAAAGTTTGTAACGCATCGAAATAATGGTCGTAGACCCATACTTATATATACCAAAATGATTGTCTCGACGAGCTGAGTCGATTGGGCTATGTGTGTCCGTCCGTCAGTCCGTCCGTCTGTCCATCTAAACCTTGTAATCACGCTACAGGTCGCAATTTTGATCGGATCGTCACCAAATTTTGGGTGTTGAATAAGGTCCCCGTGGGGAAGAAGCCTATTGATTTTGGTGATGGTCGGATAATATTCAGGGGTCGGAATAGGCAAAAAACTTATTTGGAGCAAAAGTTAACATTTTATTTCAAAGCGAATATCTCCGCTTTTGTACGGGGTATATCAAAAGCAAGTAGAAAATATCACCTTTGCAGCGATGTAAATTAGGTTGTCATAGGTGGTCAAACAACAGAGATATCGCAATAGTCGGTAATGCATCCCATTTGCCGATTTTTTTGTAATCACGCTACAGGATCGTCACGTTTTTTGGGAGTTGATGCGGGACCCTCAGAGGAAGAAGCCTATTAAGTTTGGTGGTAGTCGGATAATACTCAGGAGTCGGAATAAGCAAAAAGCTTATGTGGAGAAACGTCAACGTTTTTTTTTCGTATGCGAATATCTCTGCTTCTGGTAGGAGTACATATTCCAAAAGGAAAGCCCGCCAATGAAAGAAGAAAAGATCTCCTTTATATTGATGCAAAGTATGTTGGCGTAAGTGGGCAAACAGCCGAGATATCGCAAAAGGCAGTAATATATCCAATGTTTCCATTTTTTGTAATCACGCTACATGTTGGAATTTTGATCGGTTAGTCACGAAATTTTGGGGTGGTAGTCGGATTATATTCCCTAAAAGAAATGTTTACCAGTGAAAAGCTTATGCACAGGGGTAGTGGTGTAGGGTATCACATGGTCGGCCCCGTCCCGACTATAGCCTTTGCTCACTTGTTTTATTTAAGTTGTACTGACGATGTACTTAAATGCGTTTCAACAAAATTGACCTGTATTAATGAAGACATTCAGAGCAAAGGCGCTAAGCTATCCCAATTTTAATATTTTGAATTTTATCAGTCAAAAGCTTATGCACAGGGGTAGCGGTGTAGGGTATCACATAGTCGGCCCCGACCCGACTATAGCCTTGGCTCACTTCAGGGACGTACGCAGGATTTCATTTCGGGGGGGGGGCCCAACTTGACCAAAAATCATGAAAATTGAAAATGTTGTGTATCGTTACGTAAAACTATTTTAAAGGAGTTTTAATTGATTTTTATGTATATTCAGTATTGCCACAAAGTATATACATTCAGAAGAGAGAGATCACAATATTTTAGATACAAGATTGAAATTCGGAACTGATTATAATATATTAGTCCTTGGATGAACCATATCAGACCACGTTCGGCATAGTCTCCTTACAAAAATTGTTAACCACATTCTCCAACAGAAATGAAGCAATAACTATAAAGTCTTTCAAATTAATATTACCCATATAGATGTACGTTTTGGTGTATTCCAGAGGTTCCAACCAAATTAGCTCTTATTTGGCATTTTGGGGTCTAAATCCCGCAGCGAATAGCTTTGGAAACATTTTCTATATTCGAGGCTATTAGCATAGTTTTTAAAAATATCGTCAGTAATATGGATTTTGGAAATCATTTTGTTGAGAGAACTTCCATGCAAAAAGTGGTGAAAATAGATCCACGTTCGAACGCAGGGATTGCATTCGCGAATATGTCGAATAGATATATACTATGGTTATGACTTTTTTACAACCTCATATCCCTGTATCATAGCGTGAAGAGTTTTGCCATAAGATTACATAAAATCATAATTATAAGGTGATTCGGTGAAAAAACCTCACGCACAACATGATTTTAAAATTTGAATTTAACAAAATTATGGACAATTTTTTGAAGTCACTGTAAGCAGATATACTATTGAAAATAAACTTTAGAGTCACATGAGATAATTAAACTGACATAACATTTATTTCTCACTAATTTTCTTCAATTCTGAGAATCGTAAAAATGTCGTTAACGCTTTTATTTAAAGATATAATTTTTTAACAAAAACAAAAAATTTAAAATTTTTTCAAAGTGGTTTGTGCATGACCTTTTTCAATATTTGAATGAAATAAACATTATTATAGTTATTAGTAGGCTTATATTTATTCATTCACTCAACAAAAACTAATTTTTGAAAATTTTTTTTTTTTCATTTCATACATTTTTTCAAAAAATTATATTTTTAAAATCGATTTGTGCGTGAACTTTTTTTATATTTCAATAGAATAAGCGATAGCGTAGTGATTATTGGGCAAAAGTTCATTCATCCCTGCTACAGGAAATCATTTTTGAGAAAAAATGTCAAAAAGTCATAACCCTAATATATACATTGTTTGGAGGATATAAACAGTTCGATCTAACCATAACGCCGTTTTTTCTTTATCACACACTAACTTCAGTGCCATTAAAAAGGTTTTGTATTGTTGTAAGAAAATAATATCTTTAAGTGCATAAGAACACCAAAACTTTACTATTTTACCAGAAGTGATAGAGTCCGTAAAAGCCAACTAATAATACAGAAAATTACATTAGAAAAAGAAGAAAAAATATTAGGAGCCGGGCAATGCAATCTACGACTCATAGACTCCGAATCCAACTCGCAGTACTGTTTGAGACTACGCTAACACATGGTCGAAAAAATATTTTCAAAAAAAGCTCGGCAAAATTTTAGCTAAATCCTGAAAAAATAATTTAAGACGAAAAACTCCATCTGATACATCAATGGGTGTTGTTCCCGCTTATTTCTATCTTAATTGTACGACTAGATGTTTATGGACTGACCTTAAAAACTTTCCAACGACCAATCACTTCTGTCAGCACAGCGGAGACAAACTTATAAAAATTCATAAATTTTGTTTTCTGGAAAACAAGTAAAAAGTAACAGTCTGGTTTGCCTACAGAGATATACCCTCAGTCTGTGTGAGTTGAGACTTCTATATATAGACAGATCGAATACGGCCTACATAGCCAATTTTTTTCTATAAATTGTATAGCCAAGAAGTTTCAGAATTTGATATGTGCGTAATTTTAGGAAGGTATCTGAAGGAGTGAATCGGTATAATCCATATTCGAACCTACTCTAGGTCTGGAAAAAATCGGATTAGACGTTGCTCAAGATTTTAGGGAAACATTTTGAAGTCTGGTGTCCAAAGGAAGTTTGGACAAAATATTGCGAGATCCAAAATTTGGACCAAATCTGTTGATCTGTTTGAGAGTTATATTGGGCACGAGCCAGACAGACGGACGAACTGGGATAAATCGACTCCAAATTATTTGACGCGTGTTTCGTCAAAACATAAGATTAGTCTAAGAACATTATTTCGATGAGGTACATTTTTATCGTTAGCTTAATGGCTGAGGGTTCAATATCACGGTGCTCTTGAACCAACGTTAAACAAATGGAGCATACAACTGGGAAGTTTTTGTGGATTCTGAAACAACAATGTTCATAGATGAGAAAAATCCAAAAACAAGAAAAAATCGCTGGAGGGAATTTTAAATAAGTTCACATTTTTAGGTTTATTTTTGGTTTTCACGACTTTGAAAATTTGTTTGATTTGTTCCTAGGTTTTACCAGTTTTGAGATATAGAAGTTCAGGTCACATTTTTAGGTTTTTTGTTAGGTTTTCACGATTTGCTTCAAAACAGTAAGTCTTGTCGAAATGGGACTACAGAAAATCGTATAGCTGTGAAAATTCTTTACAAGATTGGGATTCGTAATTTTTTTACTCGGTTGTACCATTTTTGAGATATATAAGTTTAAGTTGGGAAATTGTAGTCCTGACATTGTTTTATAAGGAGACGATACAGTGAGTGAATTGTCCAAATTTGAACTTCTATATCTCAGGAATGGTAAAAACTGCGCAAATACCTTATAAGAACAATATTGTAGAGAAATTTCACTGCTACAACATTTTCTTTAGTTCCAGTTTGATAGGGCTTGTGGTTTTCCAGCAAAACCGTCAAAACCAAAAAAACCCTAAAAATTAAATTTTTTGTTGTTTTTCATTTTCTCATCTAAGCTTCTTTCATTTAAAGATGGTTCAAGAGCACCGCAATATACAATACAAATAACAGCAGATTTTAATACAATACCATATAACGAAAGTTTGAGCTTTAATTTCGTTTACTGTTGTTTTCTACTACAAATTTGTTACTGATAGGAAAAAATTCAGATGGGCACGCTATATATAGCAGATATTATCACTTTACAACAAAACATTTTTCTACATTATTTTATTCCACTGTTTAGCAAAAAGTTGATATAAAATAGGAATACAAAATGTTGATTAAGGCAGTAAAACAATTTTCTAACTGCTTTTCGAGATATACTCCACGGAAAACCCTTGATATGTCGTACATATTGTCCAATAGACATTTCATTTTATGTACTTCTAATCCGCACAATACTGAATTTGTAAATGTTTTGAATACAAAATGAGTTTAAAGCCTCAAGACCTTTATATTCATTACAGAATTCCAAAACACTGGCATGGCATAAAGAAGGAATTCAGTTTTACTGGAAGTTTCTCTAAAAAGAGTATTCAAACAAACAAAAATTAAATATTTCTTAGACAACTTGATGACAAAGTACATTTTCAGTACAGAACTTTCAGAACAATATCAGTTTTCATTTGAATTTTAAAAAAAGTTATTTTAGAGAAAAAATCGTAATCATTTGTTAAAGTAGCTCAAAAAATTTTAGTCGACCAAACCATTTCGGGGGGGGGGGGCCCGGGCCCCCAGTGCCCCCCTCTGCGTACGTCCCTGGCTCATTTGTTGAACATTACGAAGGCAAATTTTGGACCGAATCGAGAGTGGAGCGCACACATGGTGTCATAGTGGTTTTTGCAGCTTTAGGGCCATTTCCTCAGGAAGTGTGGACTTGGCCCCGAAAGAACTTGTACCATCGAAATGGGGGCAGCGAATACAAGTAGTTACAATAAACGTCAAAGTGATTCGAGAGCAGGCCTTAAACTGCACTTTTCCGAAATTTTTGTGTGGGAGGTACCCGAGGGATTATACCGATATGACCCATCTTCGAACTTGAAATTGAAAAATATTACGAAGGCCAAATTTTGGACAGAACCGGCTGATCCGTTCGGGAGTTATCGTGCGCTCCAGCCACTGCATATGGTGTCGTAGGGATTTTTACAGCTTTCTTACTATTTTCTGAGGAAATATGGACTTGTCCCAGAAAAAAACTTGTAATTTCGTAATGGGGTTTAGCGAATACAAGTTGTTGCAAAAAGAAACCAAGCGAATTATGAGCAGGCTTTTAAGTGCACTTTTCCGAAATTTTCTGTGAGAGGTACTCAAAGGAGTGGACCCATACAGTTCATACTCGAACCTGATCTATGTCTAGTAGAGATATTACGATGTGCAAAGTATGGACCAAATCGGTTACTATCTTCGACAGTTATTGCGCGTACCATTTTTGGGGAAATTTTTGAACTTTGTGGGAGAGGTAACCGAGGAAGTAGACCGAAATGGCTCATCTTCGAACATAAACTAACTTTGGACAGATTATTCCGAAGGCCAACTTTTGGACCGAATCGGCTGATCCGTTCAAGAGTTATAGTGCGTTACAGCCAGACAGACAGACGGACGGACATTTCATTTCATTTCATTTTATTTATGTATAATCTAAAGCCTTCTTGGCCATAGTCGATTACACAAGGCAACAGTAGAGACGTACAAAAATAATTTTACAATATAATTTACATTATTAGATATTAAGTTTAAATTACATAAAAAAACCAAACTTAAATCTAAATAATTTTATATTTAACACGAATATGGATGAATATAATATACATCTAAAAGCAGTTAAAAAAAAAAGATTGATTGGTACCAATTGATCATTAACAAACACAATGCTAGAAATTATATATATTGTTTTGCTAACTCTATAAATTTGCGGTATGAAGCTGAAAAATGTCTCATTTCATACGGTATGCTATTGTTCCAAATTCTTACTGCCCTCACGTGAAATGATCGTCGCATAATTAATGAATGGAAACGAGGAACGGGAAAAGAATGAATGCGTTCTGAGATACCGAACTGAAATTTCGAATAAAGCTGTATCGGTGTTCGGGTTTGCATAATTTTGTACAATAAGGATAAAATTCTTAAGTTTATAAAGTTATCGAATGTCAAACCTAAGAAATCAATAGTGCAGGGTGTTACATGATTGTTACGTTTTATGTTGTAGACATATCTTACAATACGGTTTATACACAATTTCAAACGTTTTAGACTACCTGAACATGTACCAGAATACACTTCTAAGCCATATGTGATTATTGGTAATATCAAAGATTTCCCAACAATTTTTCTCACGCTGAGAGGAAGAGGGGAGCTAGTATTGTACATTTTCCGCAAAAGAAATGTAGTTTTCATAACCACATTGTTAATGTGGTCATTGAAATCCAGCTGGTCGTCAACATGAAAGCCCAATATTTTTAAAGACCGTACATTCTGTATATTGCAGTTATTAAGGGTGAAAGTGATTGGATAATGCGACAATGGCTTAAAAATAATAGATTTTGACTTAGTAGGATTTGTACTTATATAGTTTTGCAAACACCAATGGTTTATGGTTTCTAACTCAGAGTTTACGCAAGTTTCAAAATACGACTCGGAGCCTTCACATCCATTGGCAATTAGCTGCAGGTCATCTGCGTATAAGTGGCCATCCATAAACCGTATAGTATCGAATATGTCATTGATATATATTGAGAATAGAAGGGGCCCCAAGATAGATCCTTGAGGCACCCCTCTATATAAGGGACGTATTGCAGAAGTGTCTTCCTTACTTTGAACGTATTGGTATCTGTGAAACAAAAATGATTTAATTAAACGACAAGCTCCTAGTGAGAATTCAAATGACCGATGCAGCTTATTTAGTAATACTTCATGACTTATAGAATCAAAAGCGCGACTAAAGTCTAAGCTAATCAATGCCGTAATTTTCTTCTCATCCACGGACTTCCTAATTTTGTCAACAATATCTATCATTAGAGTAGTAGTACTGTGTCCTTTCCTATATCCTGACTGCTTCTCTGAAAGTAACTTTTTCTCAGCGATGTGATCGTTGATTTGGTCCTTCATTAAAAATTCTAATATTTTTGAAAGAGCTGGAAGAATGCTCACTGGCCGAAAATCACTGGAATGTTGAGGAGTATTAACTTTTGGTATAGGTATTACCCTAGCAAAACACCATGTTTTTGGAAATGTTGATGTTGTTAATATGGTATTGAAAATATGGCATACATGATCAGCTACAACAGGAAAAATAATTTTTAAAAATTTTAAGGGTATGTCATCTGTTCCAACTGCATTTGAATTAAAACTACACAAAGCTCTGCATATTTCCATTGTGTTGGTACATCGAAATGAAAAACCATCAAACATATTTGCATTAGATAATTCAAACTCTATTGGCGGTGGATTGTCCAATCTGGGTAAGGCAAAGAATTCATTAGCTGAATTAACATCGACGTCTACATTTTCAACATTACTGCCGCAATATCCCAAATTTCGAAGTTCGGTCCACATAGCTTTTGATGATGTCAATGAAAAGAAATTACGGAAAAATATAGTTCTCTCTCTGCGCATAATACTTTTTAGCCTATTACGGTACTTAGTGTAAACTTTCCAATTAGTTTGACTTCTATTTTCTAGATAGGCACGATAAGCTAAATCTTTCAATTCTGCAGCATTACGAATTCTTGGCTGATTTAGCCAGTTAAAATCTTTCCTCTGCTTCAAAGCTTTAATCGGAACATGAGTATCATAAGCATTACGAACAATACTATTAAATATTTCCACTTGGGCATTGCAATCATTAGTTTCATAAATAAGACTAAAATCTGATAACATTAAGTCCTCAAAACAATTATCAACATTGAGCTGAGTATAGTCCCGTATTTCTCTAATGACTGGAACTTCAGTTTTGCTTAAACCATAGGACAAAAATATTACAGCGTGATGTGAGTTTAATGACGGTAAGAGAAATTGGCCTTTAGATTTTACTAAGTTTATGTCACTGACCAAAAAATAATCAATTAGTGAAGTAGTACTTGATTGCACACAATAGTGGGTGGGGACTGAATTATGCACAATCTCCAATCCACTATGCCTAAGATGGTCTCGCATTTCAGTATTTCTTGTTAAAACATTAATATTGAAGTCCCCCATCAACACTATGTGTTGATATTGAGACGAGAGATCACAAATAACACTCTCACAACTTAAGATGTTTCCATATGGAAGATACAACACACCTACAAGCACCTTTAAACCCCCATTCATTTGAATTTCAAGAAACATACCTTCAGATACGCAATAATTTGTTATTTCGCAAACAGCCTTAACTTTTAGCGTTTTTTTGATATATATGCAAACACCTCCGCCGCGTCCTTCGAGTCTATCCATTCTAAACAAGCAATAACCCTCAATATTAACAGCTTCATTTGCAGTATACGGCTTTAACCATGATTCTGACACTCCTATGACGTCAACAGAATTATCAGAAAAAACAGATCGAATTTCATCTATTTTATATGAATTTCTACCCGGAACCAAACTTTGGGCGTTTAAGTGTACGAAATTTAAATTCTCTTTATTAAGGTTCAAATTCCTCATTGTGTTATTGTTAATGATGTCACCTAGGTTACTCTCCATGTTGTAAAAAAATAATGCCATCCATATTCGTGTTAGAATTGTATTTATTTATTGTAATTATATATAAAAATCTAATACTAATACTCATAAAAAATTTCATATCCATTTAATTATTTTAATGATTTTAATATAATTTTTAGCGTTCCAAGTTTTTGTGAAAAATTTTTAAGAAGATAATTTCTTTATGTATTTTTAATAAATTTTGATCGAATATTTAACTTTAATCTCAACAAGAATTCATGCATTATAAGTATATTACGAAGGTTATATAAATATCATGAGACAATTAAATTTATTTATCAAATACATCTATAGGTGATTCTTTAACAAAAGCCAACAATTTTTCAATATTAAAAGTGTGAGATGTTCCATCAGGTAGAAAAAGTTTCACTTCAGGGATATTTTTATTTATCAGACTAAATTTCTTTATAATTTTATGTTGAAATAGTTTTCTGCATGTGTAATTCATTTTGGCTGCCATTGGTGTTAAGTTGTCATTAATAAAAACTCTAGATTCAATATCCGAATTAGTTATTTGATTTAGTTTTAAGTTTTTTTCAGCCATATATTTACTAAAGATAAGATCGCGTTTGAATATACTATTAAATTTTACAATAACAACTTTTCGCATCCTAATATATGCACATATGTTTATGTCGCTATGTTGTATATCTACTCCGAAAACAGTCCCAATTTTGAATACCGCTTCATAAATATCATTGGTTGACAGATGGTTAGGAAGGCCACTTATAAGAATATCTCCTCGATTTAGTTGCCTTCGCAATGAATTATTTTCAAGTTCTAGATGGAATAGTTTGTCTTTTACATACAGTTCTGTTTCTTTAGTTTTTGCTACACATGTAGCCACTTCATCTTTAATACCATCCAGTTTAGACATAATTTCCTCAGATACAATTTTAGACAGCATTTTGATACTATTTTCCAGACTAGCGAGTTTGCCTGAAATACCGTCAGTCACAGGGTCATTGGAGTTATTGGCGTTTGAGTTATTGACAATGCATTTATCACATTTAAATAAAATGCCTCCTTTACTCTGTTTTATTAGTTTGATGAACGGCTCGGTTAGATTTTCATTTTTAGAAATTGCACATTTGTGGTGCAAGCGCGAAGAACAAATTCCACAATTTATAAAAGAGTTTCCTTGTATATTTTTTCCACATTCAGAACATTGGGTTGCTGGGGCCATCGTATTTTTTTTCAATTCTTTAATAAAACCAAATGCCACAATCTTTGATTTGATAGATAGTTTAAATAGTTATGTTTTATTATGTTCCTATTACTGATTCGTTAATATTCTTCTGTTTCTCAGATTTTGTTTTCCTTTATGTTTATTGTTTCAGTTTATGTTCTCAATTAAAAAACAACAGTTTTTTGAGTATTATTTTTTACATCACTTTTTCTGGTGTGTTTCTTCACTTATGTTTGTATATTTTTTCTAATTCACAGAGTTGAGTAGTTATTTGTATTGCAACAAAGTTATAAATTCTCAGTTTGAGTGTAGTTGCAGTAGGGAGAATAATAATTTTTCACTCATTTTATTACGAGTATGTTATGTGAGAAACGCTCGTTGTATACTGCCGGCACAAATTATTCTTGTTATTTCTTTTTTCATTTGTTACTACTTTCTACTTGTTCTCTGAATAGTTTTTATTCTTCACCTTTTCAACATTTATGAGAGAACCATGTAAGACCAATTTAGGAGAGTATTGCTGATTTATTCTTTTCGTAGGTTCTTCGTCTTTTTATGCAATATGTTTTGTTTTTGTTTTTTGATCACATAAACTCTATATTGGAGTTATATTTTGTCTTATTACTCAATTCACTTTTGCATGCATTTGCAAATTTTTAAATTTCGCTTTCTAATGTTATTTTATTTAATATTTGTAACAACAATAAGAACGAGTATGGTGTTAAATATTTGTATCTGTTTTTTTTAACCACATTAAACAGTTTTTCGATCAGAATTTCACAAAATTGTGGAGCACTAAAAAAACACGTCTACTCTCGTCTCTCCATACTTTATATTTTTCTATATTATATTGCTAAATCGACTCCAAATTGTCTGAAACGGATTTCGTCCAAACATACTTGGGGTCTATAAAACCATTATTTCGATGAAACCCTCGTTAGCATAAGTGCTGAGGGTATAACGAGCCCTTCCAGCCGAGGAGGTACAACCACAACTTACGATGGGCGATGTTGCAGAAACGTGAAATCATCCATAGCGTTGGGCCCAAACGGAATATCAATGGTAATGCTTAAGCAACTGGATGAACCCGGAGTTGAGTAATAACCATGTGCCGCCCTCAATTTATTGTTCGTCACCCATATTGTACCAGAAGTCCAGAATTCGCTACTGAAGCTAGGCAATAATGGCCAAATGTCATGCTGTTCAACGATATAGCAAAAACTACCCTCCGGCCGTGTTTGGAACGTTGGATAATCAACTATATATATGTGCAAACACTGGTCGTTTGTGGAATTTAGAAAAAAGAAGTTCGAAATCCGAAGAGTGAAGCACGGAGTTCCCAAATCGTAAACCTTATGCGGACAAATTTTTGGGAGTTACTTTCAAAATTTCCAAAAATCGGGTGGTTCTTGTCTATGGTGCTGGGGAAGTTTTGTTACAAACGATGTGTTACAAACGGAATGACAAAGTTAATTATACCCTTCATATTATGGTGGAGGGTATAAAAAGAAACATTTAAATTTGATTTGATTTAGATTTAATGAGACTTTTTTGTTTTCAATATAAGGTATTTAAAACAATCATTGATTAGAATTCTTAAAACTATTGTGTATTATTTTAATATCATAATTTAAAGAGTGTGCAACTCGCTGACACAGACATATGATGTTCCTGTAAATATTTATTAACAATAACTTCATAATGCGAACAGTGCTTGTTCCCGGCACTTAGATAAATTTATAGAGTTATATCTATGTATGCGTGAATAAAAACATAAAATCTACTTATTTTACTTAAACTAAAGATAAAAAATTAAACTACCGGGATTAGAACATATATAAAAGTTTTGACTTGGACTATCGATTTGTTCCTGTAAAATTCCAATGGCTGATAGACAGTTCGTGTGACCTCTTCAACATCCTGCTAGAAAAGGTTATACGAGAGGCAAACGTCAAAAGAAGTGGCACAATCTATACCAATAGTCACATGTTACTTGCTTATGCTGATGATATAGACATCATGGGCCGATCAGTAAAAGAAGTAACTGATACCTTTATAAAGGTCGAAGGAGAATCTGCTAAAGTGGGTCTGGCGGTAAACGGTGAGAAGACCAAGTTGATGGTGTCGACGCGCAATGCGTCCATTGAGCTCGGACCGACTGTGGAAGTTGGTTCCTATAATATTGAGGTAGTAAAAGACTTAATCTACCTCGGCACCTCCGTAAACACAACAAACGACATCAGTTGTGAAATAAAAAGAAGAGTTGTATTGGCCAACAGATGCTACTTTGGTTAAGTATCAGTTTAAAAACAAAGCCACATCTCGTCTAACAAAAATAACGCTCTACAAAACACTGATACTACCCGTGCTGATGTATGGCTCCGAAGCCTGGGTACTTGCGCAAGCAAACATGGCAGTGCCTGGCGTGTTTGAGAGAAAAATTCTTCGAAAAATCTACGGACCAATCTGCGTTGACGGTGAATATCGACGTCGCATGAACCACGAGCTGTATCTGCTATACAACGACATCAATATTGTTAAACGTATCGAGATGCAGCGATTGCGTTGGCTAGGCCATATCATAAGAATGAGCGAAGATGAACCCGCTAAAAAGGCGTATAAATACGGACAGTTTGGCGGTGCACGCAGAATTGGCAGGCCAAGGAATAGATGGCGCAAACAAGTGGATGATGAGATGAAAAGGCGCGGTATTCCAGAGTGCGAAGCAACAAATAGAGAGGAATGGAGATCTCTTCTTAGTTCGGCCTATAGAACAAATGTTCTGTAATGGGCCAGCTAAGTAAGTAAGATAGACAGTTCGTGTTTATCCAGCTAAATTCCTTTTCGCTTTCCAAAATGTTTTTAATTAAACGGTTATCATGATAAGAAAGTTTTGCAACAAAACGTTTCATTAAATAGAGGGAGGGTTCTGATTATAATTTTAGTTTATCGCACCTGTTCAACTAAAGGGCAGGGATGAATAATGAACAACTCCACCAACTGTAAAAATCTCACATTACCATTTTTCATATCGCGAAGAGATAAAGCGATATAGCGATGTGTGTCAGCCTGTAAATTGTAAGCAAACTTCAGGCCGCAATTATGGACAGATCATCACGAAATTTGGTATGGAGGTCGGTTTCACATCAGAATAGATCGCTATTGTTATTGGGATGATCGTGAAATGTCGGTGAAATAGACCAAAAACAAAATTAATTTTGCTCTTACTTCAAAGAGTAAATGGAATGTTATACGTGATATCGGGATTGGGAAATCTAGATCATCTAACAATTATATGGGAGACTTAAATGAACTTAAAGTTCATCGATATACCCTCTCCCCAAACTGACTCTCTCTTCTACACACAAAATATTGATCAAGTAACAGGTATAGAAGAAAATGGAATTTTTGAAATCAGATGTGTTAGCCGAAGATGAAGTTATTAATTGTTTTCACCGCGTGAAATCAAATGCTGTAGGATTGGATGGAATCGACCCCAAATTCGTAAGAATAATTCTTCCTCTTTTGTTGCCATACTTCACTTATCTGTTTAATTCTAACATTAAGTGTGTATCCGACCATATGGAAACATGCTAAAGTCATACCTATTCCAAAATCGAATCATGACTTCCATCCCATTTCTATCTTATGTTACTTGTCTAAAGTTTTTGAGAAGCTCCTACATTCGCAATTGTTAGAGTATCTACAACGTGAGGCCTTATTATCTGATAGAAAATCTGGTTTTCGAGCGGACCACAGCTGCATAACTGCATTAGTTGAAGTGTCTGAGTCAATTAGAAGCAAAATATATATGAACAATGTTACTTTCCTCGTGCTTTTGGACCACTCGAAAGTTTTCGACTCTGTGGATCATACTAATTTTTGCACGAAACTTCGGCGTTTTTTTAGGTTTACACCCACAGCTACAAACCTGATAATGTCTTATCTTTGCTATCGAACACAATCTGTCTGCGTGGGAGTCACGTTTTCGGAACCTCTGTTGGTAACAAAGGGTGTTCCACAAGGTTCTATCCTTGGACCACTACTCTCCTCTCTGTACGCCAATGATCTCCCTCATCAATTATTGCACAGCCAAGTCATGATGTATGCAGATGATGTCCAGATCATTTTAAGTGGTCCTGTTAACAATATAAATCGAAAAACTTAACTCAGATTTTAACCGTGTGTACAATTGGGCTACTTCGAATGGCTTGTTGTTAAACGCTGATAAGTCAAAATGCTTGTTAATTCAAAAGAATCGAAATGTTAAGTTCCAAAATGTAAATATTTTTAATTATCGAAGAAAAATTGATATTGTAGCCAGCGCGAAGAATTTAGGTATCGTTTTTCATAGTTCTTTAAGTTGGACAGACCACGTCAAAGAGTTTGAGAAAATTAAACGTTGCATTTAATAGTATAGTGCGTTATGTATACGGTATTAACAGAACTCATCATATTTCGCATTTAACACATTCCCTCTACGGATTCAGTCTTAACACTCTTCTTAAAACGAAGTGACTTATTTTTTTGAGCAAAATTATTATTAACCAAAAACCCAAATACCTCTTTGAGAAACTGCAATTTGCTCAATCCAACAGAGGAAGGAAATTAATTCCCCTCAGACAACGGAGTTTCGTCTCTGAAAGACATTTGTATATAGGAACCATACGCCTTTGGAATAATATACCTAACGAAATACAAATCATCACAAATTAATACATTTATTTTCTATTATCTAAAGTTCTACAACTTTATTATTATTTTCCATACTTAAACTTATATTAATTTTTTCTTAAAATTTTATATCTTATTCAATTGTGTTTTACCCATGGCACAATTACCCAGGTAGTGGCATCGTAAAATTTTGAATATGTTATGTCAAAACTTTCTTTATGTTGTTGGGGAAATTACAACAAAAATAATTTTTTTATAAAGGGATTTGACTTTTCATATTCGATCAGCTGGTGTGATACCACTACCTGGTAGTTCTGCCATGGTTTTACCAATTTGATTTTTTGTTAGTCATATTTTTATTCTTTTGCTACCCCCCCACACCTCAACATGCACCCCCACCCACCCCCATCCACTCAGCTTGCCCTCCTCAACTTATCCCCCCCTCAACTTGCCCCCAATAAACTTCCCACCAACACTATACAAAAATTTTTCCAAAAATATATCAATTCATTTTTACTCGATTTTACTCTTCGAGTAAACTCGTAGTCTTTTTCGAGCATTTTCACTCACACTCGTTTTTTCTTACAAAACTCGTACTCTTCAAATACTCGTAATCGCAAACACTTTTCACTCGCCCGACCAACCTTAACGTTTTTTTGCTTCTTTAACACTTAAATGAAATAAACGTTAATTTAGTCATTAATAGACAAAAGTTCATTCATTCCTCTATACAGGAAATCATTTTTGAGAAAAAAAGGCAAAAGGTCATTACCCTAATGTACATACATATGTGAAGTTAATTGACACTTTATTCAAGTCACACAAACATTTCACTTTTGATTGTTGTCACAGCGTTCGAAATATTCACACATTTCAAGATTTTTATTACACTTTCATATTAAATTGAATATTGACACCATAGTTCAGAAGAATGCAACAATCTGCTGACATGTCAAACACACGCACACACACTGTGGCATCGATGTGTGTTTTTGTGAATCCGAAAAAATTCCTCGTATTCACATTTTTATCTCCCATCCACATTTGGATAATAATAAAATTTATTATGCAAATTGGCCGCAAAGCAGATATTAAATTTAACAGCTGCGGTTCGAAATCAGCTGAAAAAATATTTTATTTTTGTTTTATAGGCCACAACAAATATTTAACATCAACAAAACGGCAAAAAGTGAACAAACAAATATGTATAAAATATTTTTGTTAGCCTCCGTCATGTGTTGAACAATATATGCTAGCCATAAATAATAAATGCTGGTCAAAAGAATAGCTGAGGGGGCCCACTGAAATTGTTTAATGAAGAGTTTAAAATGTGTCCTGTGTATTGCTCCTTCCCTCGGTATACTTCACTGATATTTACTTCCATGCATAAGGATCCTGCTAGTTGTTAAAAAAATATTGCAATATGAAACTGGCTAATACGATTAAGCTCAGCACAAAGCGTATTAGTTGATAATGCCATTTTAACGACAAAAAAATGTAATATGGATTTATTTTAAACAAAACAATGTGAAATGAAATCCATGTAGAAGAATAAAAAGAAAGAGAAGAGGATTTATTACGCTTTTTGTTACGAAACAATTATGGCGTATTAAATAGTTAAGGGATAGCTTTACTTTAGTCGTTTAAGTGAGTTAGTATTCAAATATCCACGTATCTTTGTGTTGGTTTACAATGTACATACATATACATATATGTAATTCAATATAATATTTGTTTTACTCATATATTTAGTATTTAGTCTTCTTTGGGGCTACAAATATTTTCTACAGAAACTCGTTAGCACAGGTCCACGTTCTGGTATAGCCCTCATTGGACGGGCTTTGATGATATTTGCTGTTTTGAGTATTTTAGCTTATTTTTCATACCTAAATAGCAGTAATTCTTTTATTTAAGACAGGTGCACCCGGTGAACTTCTTCTCGCGGACGGGTATTGATTACGTGAGTTCAAATATGTATTCTATGAGATTGCTATCACCTTGCAGATGTCAAATATAAATTGGAGTTAATTCTTAGATTTGATGTATTTAGGACGACGTAGAATGTTTGCTGTATTATTAGGTGTAATTTGTAAATTGTGGATTATGAATTCAATACAATATTTCTCGTCCTCATATATTTAAAAACCGTGACCTTTTACTCAAGTAATTGTAGCTATTGTAAGTAACAATTATTTTCAGAATCACGTTGAGATTATGAAAAGTTTCAGCAACAGTATTTATACATTTTTTGTGTCGAAAAAAAAAATAATTTTATCCAACACCGAATATTTAAGTGTTAATGTCGAATGAGTGATTCGGCAATATTTAAGAAATACAGTCGCTATTCCATTTGAGGCAATTGACACAGTCTTTTTTGATCTTATACGAATATTACGTGGATTGTGTTCGCAGAGTCGTGGGGATGGTGACTTTAGAAATTCGATAAGGAAGATAGAATCGTTAATTGTATATAATCGAAAGAAGAATAATATCAATTATTCTAGTGTAATTTCGAATTGAATTCATTATTCTTTGTCATATTAAAAAAAAACACGATTCTTCGGAATTGGCGCATTTCTAGTACTAAGGAAAAAATACCAATGTTATGTAGGATAAAGTTAAAAGTGATTGATTTGAAAACAATCTTCTAGTGTGATTTCTTACGAGTTCTCAAATCTTCTCCGGTATTGAGGCTTTCTGAGTGAGAAATCAGTGTCAGAACCTCAGCTAGACAACTGTTACATAAATGATTTCTGGGCATCGCTTGAAATATTTTACCAATTTTCATGAATTAAACTTTAAATATATGAATATATCGGAGTGCTGGTTTAGGAACGACGTGGATCTGGTTCTTCCCCGTGGTGGTTATTTGCTTCTTCAACGGAGATCAATGTATCGAAATTGATTCAGGCTACATCAGTACCAGTACCCGATAACAAAAACGCGTATTTAAGGTCGTTCGGCGAGAAATTTGCCGCTCCCAAAACGACTTTTAAATGTCTTTTTATATTTTTGTCTTATAAAATTTTTGATTTTAAATTTTGAACGAAAATGTGAGGTATATTTTACTTAACTAACTTAACCCGGATATGCCGACGGGCAGACTACTGCAGCAATTTTCGTGATTTTCGAAAATAGTGTTATTCTGACTCATAATATTACAAAACTGAAGAAACAATAAAGAAAAATATTTTCTAACATGGATTTTAAGGCCGTACTACATGTAGTACACTCGGCATATACGTATGCAAAAGACAAATGTAGTTTTATTATGTTTGGGGCATAGTCACTGGAGAATTGAGTAATAACTTCCACCAAATCACCATCAACATTTTTTTAAAACAATTCCACGGTTTTAGGTAAAATTTCCTGATCACATAGCATCGATGTCTTCCAGATTTTGCTTCGCTCTTTTCGCTGACGTATCAAGCCGTCAGTGAGAATAAAAAAGCAAGATCTGTTACAATAACGCAAGTGCAATATCGTCATCGCTATCTGAAACAGTGAAATAAAGATTTCGAAAAAAAATCAACTTCAACATTTAATAATGGAGGAGATAAATTTTTAAAATTCGCTTCATCTGCTCCAGGATCTTCATCTATAATTAGGAGGGCTTCTGTAAAATTTTCTGGCCTAATAATGAAAACGCAAATATTTATCAACAAAAATAATTTTGTTGTTTTCTAAAGTATTCTCCATCATGATTTATACACTTTTGCCAGCGTTCAAACCAATTGTTGAAGCACTTTTTCCACTCCGGATGAGACATCTCCAAAACATGGGGTTTGAACGCTTCAACAGCATCTTCTAGCGACGAAAATCGTTGACCACACATTTTTTCTTGATGTGCGGCAATCAAATGAAAACATTGGGTTCCAAGTCAGGGCTATACGGCGGATGACCCATAAATTCCACTCAAAAATGCGTTGGTTTGAGTCGATATGTAAGAGCTCACACTGTCATGGTGCACAATGATTCTACTTTTCTTTTTCGTTTCCGAAGACATCAAACAAATTGTGGTGTGCCACTCAGAATTTATCGTCGTACGTTTTTCAAGCCATATAGTCGCCATATGATCAATTTAGCCGCAGAAACAGGCGACCATTTGTTTCGAAGTGCTTCTTCAATGAACAACTTTAGTTGGATTTGGGTCCTGTTCGAAGACCCCATGGTCGACTGCTGTTTTGTTTCGGCCTCATACGCATATATCCATCATTCGTCACCTGTGACGATGGTATGAACGTCTTTTGAAGCACCGCTATCGTATTTTTTCAACATTTTTTTGCACCAATCAACACGAGTTTTTTTTGAGCGATTGTCAAATTGTGGAGGTTCCAACGATAACAAACCTTTTTTACGGACAGATGTTCATGCAATATCGAATGTATGCTGGTACAAAAAATTACCAAGGCTGCCTCTATCTCACATGACGATTTTGCATTATTAGTTCTTGCACGACATCAATGTTTTCTGACACAACGGCCGTTTTTGAGCGATATTGCCTAGGCCAGAAACTTATCTAGTATCCCTCGTATTCACATCTTCGGCGGGCGCAATTGCGATGCCATTAAAATCGTGCAAAAACTGTTCAAATATTTCTTCTAAGGCCCATATTATCTCATTTAATGATAAAAATCTGTAAAAATAATATTTTTATTTTTTACACACAAGTGCCGAACGTACTACATGTAGTACGCAAGGAAATATGTCAACTAAAATCACATATAATTAATTTTTTGACATATACTTTTGCTACGTATTGATTTTTACAACTGTTACAATTAGAAAAACAAAAAAAACCAACAAAAATAAAATATGCATATACATTTTTTTCGCACCGATTTCGTGGCATCTTCACACTTTTTCAAATTTCACAAAACTGAAATCTTTGATCCCAAATAATACGTACAAGCAATTACTCTAGACAAAACTTATCAAAGTACGCTTTGTTCACCGTTATGTTCTGTAGCGCCTCAGCAAGTTTATTAGAAAATTTAACGTAAAATAAGCACAGAAACCTACCAATAATAGGTGTACTACATGTAGTACACTCGTCATATGTGGGTTAAAGTAAACACAGTTAGTTACAAATTTTAACTTAGACTTATGTAGAATGGTCCCGTATTGAAGTTATATTAAAATTCTATACAAGTAAGCAAAGTCTATAGTCGGACGGGGCCGACCATGTGATACCCTACACTACAACCTCTAGGAATTAGCTATGTGCAACCACTTTGCACGCTGAATATCCGGGTATGATTCCCAGGCCTGCCCACATCAAATTTTCAACGGTGGCATAATACCCCTTTGTAATGCTGCCGATATTTCCTGAGTATTTCAGCCATGAAAAACTTCTGTACATGTGGCAACTTAGGACACGCCTTCGGATTCGGCGATAAAAATACGTCACATATCAATGACATAACATGAATCCATTGGTATAAGATAAGCCTCCCTTGTCCATACTGGGATATTTGTGGAACAATTACAGTATAGTCTCGATATCCCGGACAACGCGGTAATCCGGACACTAGAATTTTTTACATTGTAGACTCGGTAATCCGGACATCTCATATTTTTCGTACCTCGATAATCCGGACATCAATATTTTTTCCTATCTTGAGTATTAGATTTTAATTTATTTCTTTGACGTTTTCGTTCTTAGCACTAGCAACTGATGTATAAATAAGAAAAATTAAGTTTTTCGGTCCACATCTCGTCTTTCTGGCTAGCCACTGTTGACTCAATTATACAGTCAATATGGAATTAACTAGATATTTGACTCTGTCGAATAATTTTCTACCCTTCAACCATCGATGGATGACGATAAGCAACATTATTTTAAACCAAGTGTTGAGTAGCCTAGTTCCCTTAAAAATCGATGTTTGATTTCCTTTCCTCTAACGGAATTAGTTTATTAGGCATCCGATTAGTGAGAAAGTCCCTTCGAACTGTGTATTGTATTCCAATGATATGTGACATAGAAATGTTTATAACATTTAAAGTGTTGGGATTAATAGCTTAGTTTTAAGATTTAGATTTTTTAAGATTCTCTAAGTAATTTTTTGATAGGCAAAACTTAACGACCACTAACTAACTTACCGAAAATATAATTAATTACCGAAATTATAAGCATTTTAATTTTACCGGGTTTTTTCAGTACCTCAAAAATGAGTTGAAGAATCGCTGTTCTTGTATAGAAATTTCAATAAATTAACATTATATTAAACAATGCCCTTTTTGGTTTCGACGACGCGATAAAGTCAGTTGATGATATTCATAGAAATGGCTAAAATATATTCACCATAATGAGATGAGTGCATTTGAATTTTGAAGTTATATCTCAAGTCGTAAGAGGCTCTTGTCCCATGAATACTGAAAATCATTACGTGTACATGGGCTACAAAGTTTATATCATTGAAAAAAAAAACTATGAAAAAATATACACCAATTATACGGAAGATTTAAACTAGCCCTGCATTGGAAATGTCACCTAAATTACGCTGGAGGAGTAAAATGAAGAAGTAAATTTGGTAGCCAGGAAAGCCAATTAAAATGGTCGCAACCCGTGATATTTGCTTAATATGAATTCGTTTACTTAAGATGTCAGCTTATTATCTAGTAAACGTCCTATATTAATGATTTTAATTTACAAATTATATGTTTTTGTGACTACTCGGTAATCCGGACATCGCCGAAACATGTGGTGTCCGGATTATCGAGACTATACTGTATATAAATTATACATTTCTAAACAATATGCCAAAATTGGAAAATTCACATTGCTTGTGGGTTAATTGAAGATCTATCGTCCTCACATATGCTTGGTAATGCACGCAGGTTTGTGATTTTCACAGCATTTCGAAAATAGTTCATTGTGGTTATATACATATTTTATATCGATAGAAATAACTAATAATGAATAGAAATTCAAATAGATTGCATGCAAACAAAGTTATAAATCCCAAAAATATTCATATTCAATTACACACCAAGTAAGATAGTATAAGTCAGCTCCGCTAACGGTGATATACCCTCAGCATCTAAAAAAAAAAACAAACGCAATAATTATGCCGTATAAAAAATATATATGGCAAATTTCAAATTTCCTTTATAATTACATAGAAAAAAAATTAAAAACTTTTTTGGCGAGCACATCCGCCATTTTTGGTACATGGGTTACGAAAAAAATCGTGGTTTCAAATCTGTTCGCGTTCACAAAATTGGATGCTGCACTCAAAAGTTATATGCGGTTTTACTCTCTTGTAAAGAAAAATATTTAAAAATTCCTATTGTTTGGTAATAAGAACATGTATATATGAATCGTTAGCAGCATTTGATATCTATCCGTAGATGCTAAAATAGTTGCTAAATTTATTTTTATTTCGCGGAAAATCAACAAATATTGAAGAAATCTGGGAATAAATTTTATTTATTCTAAATCAGAGTCCAAAAAATCTCTAAAAAAATAATTTGAAAATACATACAGAATCTAGACAACGAGTAGAAAAATGTGAGAAATTATTAAGATCGCGTTTATAACTTGCATATTACAGCAATAACAAAGAACGGAAACTTATTGTTGGAAATTATTTCAAAAATATATTTTTGGTTAAATACGAAAAATTTGAAAAATAAATGTTGGGAGTTATTCTATTATTTCGCTAAATTTCGATCCAAATCCTGAAGTATTTAGCTTAAACTTATACGAGAAAAGTAATTAGTCATCGTGAAAGTATATTTGCTTTCTGTGATAAGCAATAGAAATAAGTAATAGAGAGTAATATTGAAATTACAATCAAAGAAAAAACATAGAAGTTAAAAACCGTATAATTCGCGAATTGGTTTAAATCGGTTGAGGTGCATGTGCTTTTCGGATACAGGGACTCCATGTCTATCAATATGCATGGATTTTCCCATGTTTCATTCAGCGGCCAAAGTGTGCCATCAGTTGCATCTTACTATTCAAAAAATCTTCAAGTGGGCAAAAATTACGCGATGTGCATATGATTATAAGGTGCATCCGATTTCAATGGCCGCCTATTAAAAATACGTCAATATAAATTATTTTAGACAGATTCGTCAAGAACTGCGGATGTGCCACCGCATTCTATTTTGGGATAAATAGGGATATTACTCCTGAGTCGTTGTAATTTGTGACACACCTTTTTGCAAATATTATAATCGCGTATAAAGGATTACATTTATGCAAAAATAATCAAAGAAAATAGCCGTTCAATTCGCGGAATTGTCAAAATATATTTTTGCAGATTTTCCTACTTTCAAGGTATCTATATCCGGCGTTTTAGTGGATGGATTCGACCGCGGAAGAGCTCATTAGATCCGGCACGTAAAAAAACTAAAATCACGCGGGGTTCAGGGGTACCTGTACGACAGTTGTAAATTTTAAAGCCAAAAAATAGGTTTTTTCAGAAAATTTACGCACCAAATTTTCGCCTTTGGACTCGTATTACTAGGAAGCTGTACGGAGCACACTCATGAGATATACATCGAACGACGTGGAATTGCGAGTTCTACAATCCTATTAGCTAGTTTGGATTATTATTTAGTTGCACCCTCTAATTATAAGAAAAATTCGAAAAACACTGAAATCAAAACTTCAAAATGTCAGCATCGATTTTAGGGGGATGCAGTGTATATATCGAAAAGTCATACACTAGAACCATGTTGCCCAAGGGGTATTGTTTAGTTCTTTCTTTGAGCACAGGTTCGAATTTTGCGTGGTTTGGCCAGAAATAAAAAAAGAACACAAAAAAACATGTTTACTTCAACACATTTTTCCCATTTTTTTATATTACCACCAACGCAGCTTCCACGAAAATTATTTGTTTTGGTCCATATTATGAGATCGTGGCTAAAACACTTCAATTAATATAAATATATTCCTATTTTATAAAATATATTAACAGTTCGCGACTTATTAAATGGTGAACTTCAACTTCAACGATTGAAAAACTTTTTTGAATATTACCATATATATTGTATTTTGTAGGTATCGTAATGTAAGGCTATACCAAATCAATTGTAGTAAGCTAACTTCTGATTTTTAAAAAAGTTTGAGAATTATTTTTTGGAAACTTTGAACCATTATCTGAGGAAGTATGGACTTACTCCGGAAAAATTGTACCGTTGCAATAGGTACCGTGGAAAGAATCTTCTTCAAAAAATTCAAATAGATCCGATACTGGTCCTCAAACTGCACTATTCCCAAATTTTGTGTAGGAGGTACTCGAAGGACGGACCGATATAGTCCATATTCCAACCTGATACATTACTGGAAGAAATAACAAGATGTGCAAAGTTTGGACCAATCAGAAAATCCCCTTGAGAGTTACCTTGCGGATTTGCCATTTTAGTTAGGTTTCTTGCTTGTTTTTCAGGGTTTCTTGCACCTTTTCGGCCATAATGGACTTGCCATTACAATTTTACCATGGTAAAGGGGGCCGCAAGGACAATCTGCTGAAAAAAAACATAACGACTCGATAGGACTCTTAAATTTCACTTTTCCAAATTTTGTGTGGGAGATACTCGAAGGTGTGGACCGATATAGTCTTAACCGATCTATATCTGGAAGGAATAATAATATATGGAAAGTTTGGACCAACTTTTGAACTTTTGTGGGGGAGGTGCCCGAAGGAGTGAACCGATATAGCCCATGTTCGAAATTAAACTAAGTTTGGGCAAAAAATTACGAAGTGCAAAATTTGGTTCGAATCGGTAGATCCGTTAGGGAGTATTTGTATTAACCTAAAGGCTGAGGGTATAAAATAGGTGGCGAAGCGACCCCATGCTGCAATAATTGTATAAAAATTCAATTCGACAACTGAACTGACAGTTTCTCTGTCATGATTGAGACAATTTGTAGTATGAGAGGAAATTGTGGTTCTATACACAAAACCCATTATATATTAGGCAGTAGGCCAGTTATCTAGCAGACACATCATTGAAATTTGCATCAGGGGAAATATCAGTATTTATTTTTCCATATGTAGGCTACTTTGCCGGTATATGCCATCCAGGAATAAAAATATGGACCAAAAATAAAATTTGTATATTTTTCATACAAAAGTAATGGTCCATTTCACCCACTAAATAATATCGGATGATCATCCAAAATTGTAGGCATCTTCTTCGACCTAAACCCTTACCTCGTGCAAAATTTCGTAACTATTGAGCTATAAAATTGCGACCTCTAGTGTGCTTATGATTACACTTCAAGCAAAAAACTGTATATATTAGGCTGTAACTCTGTTATCTGACCGCGTAAATCAATATAATTAGCATCAATGGAAAGGGCAAGAGTTGGTCTTCCAAATATTATTTACGTGGGCGGAATGTGTCTTCCGGGTATAAAGATATAACCGGTATATTAAACATTTTCACAATTTTCACAAAGTTATGGTCCATTTAACCCTCTAAACATCATCCGATCACCATCTCAAATTGCAAGCATCTTCTTTGTCATATACTGTTACCTTGTTCGAATTTTCGCCATTTTTGCGACTATTATTGCGACCTACAGAACAGCTACAAAATCGGATAAAAATTATGTTTTTGGTCCATTTCACCCGCTTAATATTTCACGATCATCCCCATTTAAAATAGCGATCTATTCTGATATGAAACCGAACTCCATACCAAATTTCGTGACGATGCGACCTGGAGTTTGATTACAGTTTATAATGGACAGACGGACACACGGACGGACGGACACACATCTCAAAATCGCTTTATCTCGCCGAGATATGAAGATTGGTATACCACATTGGGGGTCTCCGACGAATATTTCGTGGTGTTACATGAATTTTTTCCAAAACAAACTTATAATACCCTTTCCACATAGTGGTGTAGGGTATAAAAATACTGTAATATGCAATTTGTACTTTTTATGTTTTTTATATACTAATTAAACAAAAGTGTAATTTTATCGTCTTATTAAATATAAATATATTTTATCGTCTTATTAATCTATAAACATTTCCAAATAGGCCAAAGATGTCCAATATCTCCATATGAACCTTTATGAACTATTAACTCACTACCTCCAATGTCTCTATTGACTCACTACTTCCAATGTCTCTACTGACTCACTCCCTCCAATGTCAACACATGGTCCCTCAACAACTACTGACTACTACTGACATACTAGTTCCAATGTCAGTACTGACTTTCGAATGACACGTTCATACAAAGTGTCTATAGGAAATTACATGAGTTGCCTACAGTTTGTCAGTAGTACTGTTGACAATGTCAGTAGTAAGTCAGTATAGATTCACTATTGACATTTGCTGCAGGGAAGGACTTATAAATTTCTTGTCATGTAAACTAACTAAAATGCAATTATTATTTATGTTGAATCGAATGAAATGAATGCATACATCATCTATGTTTAATTCCTTCGGAGAAGAATACGATACATCGAACTGTAATTAAATAGAAACACATTTATTCAAACATGCTGCATATGTATGAGAATCAAAATGGGAATGTGACTTTATTAAGATAATTACATATCATAGAAGTAATCATGAATTGCACTAAAGATTGCCCAGAAACGAAACATGTGTAACTAGTGAAATATCTTGAAATGCAATACTTTTATAATTTTGTTTATTACAGCGAAAATTATATTAATAATTTATTTAGAATGCAATAATTACTATTTAACTATACTCTTGCATACCTTTTTAGCATGGAAATATAATATTTTTTACTTTTTCAATTCATTACAACAGCAAAATAAATTTAGAACATTTATTATGTTTCCTATCATCAATTTTTCATATTATTTTATAAAATTAAAAATAAGTGTAGGTTATTATGTATTGAAAAGAGTTTCATGTAATCGTCTTATATTCTCCCCTTACGGTAACTACAGCTATGGAAAAAGACCATGAGGTTTTGCAACAAAGACTTTGACCTTTTCTTGGTTTCCATAAACATATTGAAAATGAAACGTCTTTCATTAACCACCAACTTGGTTTCACCTCCCCCTCCACTACAACAAAAGACTATTCTCTTACTTTTGATCTGTTTTATGTTCTTTTGTTCGTTTTAATAATAAATTAATTTTCTGTTTGTTTAATTATTATGGGCCAATCATATTGAGCTAGACAGAAACTTGTGCAAACCAAAGCAATGTCTGCATTTCGTGACTCGATGAAAGTTCAAAACCGCAATGAAACTTATTTCATAAAATTAAACTAAAGTAAATATTTATCTGCCAGAATAATAACAATGACGTACATACATGTGTAAATGTATGGTGATGCCATGAATTAGAACAGCTGAATGTGTATAAATGTATGGTGATGCCATGAATTAGAACAGCTGATATTAACCTGTACAACACAAAAAATAATTACAAGACAATTCGGTCAAATTATGAAAGAGGACCGAAAAAAGAAGACACATGTATCGGCGTTTTCAAAGTTTACGTCGGGAAGTAACCTAAATAGGTGTGACAAGTTCCGCCCATTTCTACAGGTTTTGAAATATTCGACATCAGATTCCTTGGGATCCTAGTATTTTAGGTATAAAGTGTCTTTGGCAATATTACTGACAACAATGCGGTGTATCTTTTTATGAAAAAAAATGAACCCTCATGCGAGTCACTAAAGGGGTCTTTTTGGTCCTTTTCAGAAACGTTTAAAAACTCATTTAAAATGTGATCGTTTCAGATCAAAATATTCTACAAAATTATTTGTAACAAAATTTTACTATAGGTCCCCGAATACACCAAAACTCTAAATCGTACCTAAACGCCAGGAATCTGCCAAAAGTCACGTTTTAGGGTTAATGTTGTACTTTATCTGAGTTTATTAAGTTTTGTCCCACAAAACATCATTCTAGATAGAAGACGTCAAAGACAAAAATATTCTCCATCAAATTTCCATATAAGTTGCCGAAAAAATGAAATATGTACAGTCGAAATCGCTTATAACGTCGTCGTTTATAACGTCATATCGCTTATAACGACGAAATCCAAAAGTCCCAAATTTCTGTCCTTTATATTCCACACAAATAAATATCGCTTATAACGTCGTCGCTTGTAACGTCATATCGGTTGTAACGTCGGTTTTTTGTGAAATATTTGAATTTTGCTATCGGATATAACGTCGAACCATATGAAGAAGAAAAAATTCTCTTTATATTTTGTTGTATGTATATTTTTCAAACTCAAACAACAACAAAATACCAAACATATGCGCAACATGTTCGAAGATGGGGTTGAACCACTGGTGGTTGGACCAAGGTGTATTAAAATCACATTGCCGGAATCGGAAAATATCCACTATCCTGCAAGAATAGAAAAGGATCAAATTACGAAATTAAATGTGTTGGATGCCGTATTATTGCTAGATGAAGGGTGGGAAAATGTAACGTCGTCTGCCATTGCTAATTGTTTTCATCATGCGTGATTGTCAATGGTGCTTTAAACGATCCTGAAGACATTTATCTTCATTCTCATTTCTCCCAGCACGTAGAAGATATTGATGAATAAGTTCCCATTGATGACAATGTTTTCAATGACGACATAATATTGGAAGATGGAGACAATTCTAACGAAGAAATTGAGGATACTACAGAACCAGAATTTCAACTACCGTCAGTGTCAGAGGTATGTCTAGCTGTAGAAACACTTCAAAAATTTATTTACTATTTTTTATTTTTTTGTTTTTAAGTCATTCATACGTATGCATATAGATGAAAAAGTAATAAAACAATGTATTTATACCCAAAAGTCACTCTACATAATATAACGACTATCGCTATCGGACGCTATGATTTTGTTCGGTCCCTTGACCGATGTTATAAGTAGACATCGGATTTTGCATATTTGCATATTTTTTAATAATAAAGATACGGAGGTTCTGATTGGACCAAAATTCGTTTCAAAGAAATCTAAATTCAATGGCAGGTTCATATTTTGTATTTATTTTGCATATTTGCATATGCACAAAATATGCAAAAAATATGCAAAATATGCAAAAAATATGCAAAATATGCAAAAAATATGCAAAATATGCAAAAAATATGCAAAATATGCAAAAAATATGCAAAATATGCAAAAAATATGCAACATATGCAAACAGTTTTTGGCCGAAAATCGTCATAAAAGTCGTAAAATTGACAATTAAAGTTGGAAAAAATAATCAAAACAACTTCAAAGTGTCCTAGATTAGAATTGTTGGCCGTTTAACGTCGCTTTTTTTAGCAGATTATTGTGCTATTGAGACCCCTTACCACAGTGTGGATATAAAAATATCGTTATATGTATATTGTAATACCATTTTTTATTAAAAAATATAAAATTTGTTAAATTGTCAAATATTTAATGTAAAATTCAATATTTTCTTTGTCTTAATTTGTTGCATTAGTCTGGTTTTAACTCAAAGGGAAAACATCGATGTCGGATTTTTTATGCGGCACTCCCCTAAATTTGTTAGTTTGGTTAGATTTTAAGATTGTTAAAGTTTGAGCACCATTGGAATATTTTAACACATGCCACTGGGGCCTCGTAATTATGAAAATCTTGATTTTTTGGCTATTTGACGATTTCGGCGACCCATATCTATGAAACGGTTAAAGCTATTTTCCCGTGTTATGCATTAAATTAAATGCCATACTTTTCTTGATGTTTCTTGCCGAACAACAAAATACCTAAATAGTACTGAATTTAAGATAATAAAGTCAATGTCCTGAACACGCCTTAGGGTGAAAATGGAGTTTATTGTGAAAAAAACCCTTTTTACAGTGTTTTATTTAACTTGTCTGTTTAGTTCAAATCTAGTAACTTATTTTCCACACAGTTGTAGTTGACCAATCGAACTAAAACTTTGCACACTTCTCAGACTTGGATGACAATACATGAATATGAAACCAAAACCAATATGGATCCATTTTTTCTTAGAGCCCCCATATTAAAGTATTTTAAGGATTCTGTTTTAATTTTTAGGCCGAATTGGGTATAACTTGGCAATTGGGGTTCCCAATGGTACAGAAACTTCCTCACCAAAAATGTTGGACTCAGGCCAAGGTTTTGCTATAGCCCCTATATAACGGTACAACACGATTTCAAGTATTTTACAGTTTTTATCTACATTTCGGCCTAAATTGTCTATAATTTTGTTATGAGCTTCTCAGTGGTCAAAAAAATTAAATGCTGAAAAGTTAAAAATAAAAAAATTGTTAACAAAATAAGTTACAGTGTTTTATTTATAAATGCTCTTAAAACTAGAAAATAATTTTTAATAATGAAATCTCAATATTCAAATTGTGGCAATATTAAACGGCAAGCGTTTTATTTGAGAGAATCTATCATTAAAAATTATTTTCTAGTTTTAAGTGCTTTTATAAATAAAACATTGTAACTTATTTTTTTATTATTTGTTATTTCTTCCCATATTATCAATTTTTTGGAATGAAAACAAATGTCTTTTACATTTTGTTCATATTTAAATTTATATAAGGGACTGACATAATGTGATTTTGGAGTCATCTGGGTAAACCAAACTAACAAAAGAACAACTTACTTGTTGTTCAAGAGATTAAGCATTAACTCCGAATTTCTTGAAAAAGATCCTGCAACTTGACCACAGAACATCAATTACCAGGAAGGGTAAAGGATGGTAAACAACTTGAAATTTGTGAACGACATAGCAGAGCAAGGAGTCGAGTTCATCACCAAGTCGTTTTTTCCATTTTCTTTTTTTTTTTTTGTTAAGATATTTGTCGCATTTGGTTCTTTACGGTGGTTTGAACTATCAGATCAAACAATGCCATGCCAACAAGTTCAGGACTAAGATACCACAGATGATTTATCATTTTGTTATTTCCTTTATCTGATATTTGTTTCGTATTTCAATAAATCTTCAATGCGGTTTAGGTCTTATTTTGAACCTAAAAATATTTCTGAATTTCGTTTTCACTATTTTTTGTATTAAACTCAATCTATTGTCTCCAATCCTTTTCAATCTCTTGATTATGTTTACCCAATACATCCTATATTAAAACTATATAAACATTATCTTGTTCATTATACGTTTTGTAAAATCAATAACCCACACTCTCATTTATAACACTCAGTTGTTGTTGTTTAATACAAAATAAATAAACAATATAAAAAACGTTCTGGGCGCGTTAAACCAGGCTCGAAAGATGAAAACACAAAGTCCTTCTACAACCTCTTGTTTTTGGGAAGTCAGCTGGGAAGTAGTTTTAAACATTCTCGCCTATATCGAACATGGATTTGTCAATCGCAAACTATTCTTATAGAAATCGCGTGAATATGTTTGGTTGATGTACGGATGTGCTACCAAACTTGCAGTCAAAAATCCCTCTCAACAATACTTTTAATAAGTCTGTACGCAGGTACAGAGCTCTCGACCTAACATCTGCTCAAGCTGGTAAGACCCCATTATTCTAGGCATTCGTACACTGCTAAGTCTTGTTTCTCCCCTGAGCTACTATCAGTTTCAGGAACGCCCAGGAGTTGTTCTTTACCCCCACCAGATGATACCAGAACAGCAACCCGTTCTTTCTGCACTGTTTTGGGAATACCTGGTAATAGTTTTCCATGCCAGTGCACGCAAATATCATTGTTTTGGGGTATCTTAACCCTTCCTTGAAGCTGTTGCGAGTATTTTTCACTGTTTATTCTCTGGAAAAAACGGATAAAGCTTCTAAAGATCTTATATATGTTGGGGTCTTCTCCGAGAGCTTCTACTGTAGATAAAATGATACGACTAACGTTCCTATAGGACACTTTACAGGGGTCCAGCAGCAATGACAATTCCATGGTTAAGAGTTCTTGTTGAAGCCGCGCTTGATTATTTTCGGGACAGATGGTTCTTCAGATTCTACGAAGCGTTTAGCATAAAAAAAGCCCTAGACCTCATTGAAAATCTATTGAAATAAGAAAACATAGACCGAAAAAGACAGAAAAGAACAAAATGATAAAACTCTTGTGGCATCTTAGTGCGACAGTGCAAAATACCGTAAAGAGTCAAATGGCGACAAAAATCTTGACAAAGCGAAGATGGAAACTTCTCCGGAAATATTCGACCCAAACTTACAAGAGAACAACTGTTCGAAATTCATAAAAAAAGTCACATTAACTCCGAGTCGAGCTCACCACAGATTACAACCAAGTAGTCAGCTGTACCCAGATAGGCTCCATTTTCGCCCTAAGACGTACGTAGTCACGTTAATCGGGACACTGGTTTTCTATGTCGAATTCAGTAATACTTACGCATTTTGTTTTTGAACATAAAATGAACAGAATGGCCTTTAAGTTAATGCATAATACGGGCAAATAGCTTTAACCGTTCCACAGATATGTGCCGCCGAGAGAGACTAGATTTTCATAACTTCGAGGCCCCAGTAGCACGTGTTAACTTATTCCAATGGTACTCAATTGCCAATCTTAATCTTAAATCTATCTAAAATCTAATCTAAGTAAACAGTTCAGGCGGCAACACCCGCCTAAAAAAATCCAGCATCGATTTCTTCCCTTTGAGTTGAAACCAGCCTAAAGCTACAAATTAAGACAAAGAAAATATTGAATTTACATAAAATAACATAAAATGATTGCTGTTTAATCAAATTTTATATTTTTGCATAGTTTAACAATCAAAAATTGTATTACAATACCATATATCCTACACCACACCGTCGTAAGAGGTATCAATAACATAATAATCTGCTAAAAAATCGACGTTAAATGGTCTTAATTTAGGACACTTTAAAGTTTTTTTTGATGATTTTTCCAACTTTAATTGTTAATTTTACGACTTTTATGACGATTTTCTCCCAAAAACTGTTTGCATATTTTGCATATTTTTGGCATATTCTGCATATTTTTTGCATATTTTGCATATTTTTTGCATATTTTGCATATTTTTTGCATATTTTGCATATTTTTTGGCATATTTTTTGCATATATTTTGCATATTTTTTGCATAGTTTTTGCATATTTTTGATATGACCCAAAACGCCTAGATCCAAAATTTGAGTCCAATCGGATAAGAAATAAAAAACATGCAAAAAACCGATGTCTAGTTATAAGCGATTTCGACTGTATTTACAATATATATCAAGAAAATAAATAAATAATTCAGTCAATTTTATCAGAGCAGGAGTAGCTGCAATCATTATAATATTTAGGACCATGCCAAAATCATGGATGTTAGGACCCGTATGTTAAATATATTCACTGGACAATAGCCATAGACTTAACCCGCATTTTCACATACAATATCAGGAACCTATGACTCAACGTGATGACGTTATTTTAGTTTATAGTACTAAAATACGTAATTTTACAAAGTCCGATCTGGGTTATCAATATTTTCCCTATATATACTCGTATTCACGATAGATATTTCAAAAACAGTTTGAATCGACCTCAAATAATCTTCTGAAAGAATTCATTATGAAAAAACATTACTAAAATGGAGATGTTAAATATTATAGCTACCGAAGAAACAGGCGACCATTTGCTCCTAAGTACTTCTTACATGAACAACTTTCGTTGAATTTGGCTCGCTTTCGAATATCTAAATGGTCGATTCCTGGTTTGTTTCGGGCTCCCAAGTATATATCCAAGATTCTGTGACGATCGTATAAACGTCGTTTGAAGCACCGCTTAATTTTTAATGGCACAACGGCCGTTTTTTTACAGCCCGACCTTCCTTTTTTGGCGAGTGTCGGCCCCGATAAAATCCATTGAACCATTTTTCCATAGCCCTTTATCGACATACAAAGATTCAATTTGAAAAAATTGAATGGCACCCTGCATCACACGGTGTTGTCTCGGCTAGATAATTTTCGTGCAACCCTCGTATAATTATTATTTTATCAGCATATGTTTTTATACCCTCTACCATAATATGGAGAGTACATATAATTAAATTTGTCATTCCGTTTATAACACATTGAAATATTCGTCGGAGACCCTATATATACATACATATATCAGCATAATATTCTTAGTCCACATTATCATGTCCGTATGTCTGTCCGTCCGCCGTCTCTTGAAATCAAGATACATCTCGTAATTTTTAAGATAGAGCTTAATACTAAGAACATTTCTATTACTCCTAAGATGTTTGGTATTGAAAATGGGCTATACGTTTTGATATAGCCCCCATAGAACGGTACGTCTACATTTTCGGTATTTTGAAGGCTTTAGACTCATTATCACATCGAAATGGCTAAAATTTGGTGTTTAGTCTTCGTTGGGGGTACAACACTTTCCAACTGAAATTTGTTGGTTAAGGTCCACGTCTTCATACAGCCCCTATAGAGCGGTACCTCCTGATTTTCGGTATATTGGAAGTTGTGTGCTGGTACAAAATGTTACTCTTGAAAATTGTCGGTATAGGTCCACGCTTTCATATAGCCCCAATAGAACGATACCTCCCGATTTTTGGTATTTTGAAGGTTTTAGCCCCATTGTGTGCTCAATATAACACCGAAATGAATGAAATTTGGTAGTTACTTTGTTGGAGGTATACAACTTTCCACCTGAAATTTGTCTGTATCGGTCCGCGCCTTCATATAGCCCCCATAGAAGAGTACCACCCAATTTTCTGTATTTTGAAGGCTGTGGCCTCAATATCCCACCGAAATTGCTGAAATTTAGTATTTCGTCTTCGTTGAAGGTATAAAACTTTGGGCGGTGTGGGTCGGTGAAATTGGGTCCTCGTCTTCATACAGCACCCATTGAACGGTACCACCCGATTTTCGTTGTTTTGAAAGTTTTAGCTACATTATTCAACCGGAATAACTGAAATTTGGTATTTAGTCTTCGCTAGAGGTACAAGACATTTATACAGGTAAAAAAAAACCCCTTGCAGAAAATCCAGTATAGGTTCTCGTTTTTGTATAGCCCCCATATAAGCGTAGCTACCATTTAAGTTTTTTTAAGACTTTATTCACATTTTTCTACCGAATTGGTCGTTAATTGGATTTTTGTGTTCCCAGAAGATAGGAGAAGAAGATTAAAACTTACTCGCAAACGTCCATATATGGGAAATGTTGCCAATTCTTTCATATTCAATTTTCGAAAATTTTAAATTTTTCTTTTCGCGCTACATCAGCGATTTTTGGTACATAGGTTTAGAAAAAAATTCACAGTACAAATGTTGTTACGGACAAATGTTATCGCGGTTTTACTTCGGCTTATATAAGAAGTAAAAAAGTATCAGTCGGCTTTGCCGACAGAGATATACCCTCAGCCTATGTGAATTGAAACTTTCATCTATTGACAGCTCGAATGTATTTAGGGTCTTTTTTGAATTTTGTGGCGCCGTTAAATGGATATCGTGCATACCATTATAGTGACCTTTTATAAATATTGGGGGGAAGTACCGGAAGTTGTTGACCGGCAATGCCCATCTTCGAACTGAAACTAAGTTTGGACAAAATATTACGAATGTCAAATGTTGGACCAAATCGGCAGATCATTCGGGCTGTTTTCTCAAAAAGTATGGGCTTGCCCCTGAAAAATATTTTACCGTCGTAATTAAGGCAGCGAATGCAAGTTGCTTCAAAAGAAATCAAATTTTGTGTGGGAGGTACCCGAAAGAAGATAATTCATATTCGAACTTGATCTATATCTGGTAGATATATTGGGATGTGTAAAGTATGGTCAAAATCGGTCACTTCCTTAAAGAGTTATCGTGCGCACAATTTTTCCGAACATTTTTGAACTTTTGTGGGGGAGGTACCTGAAGGAGTAGACCGATATGGCTTATCTTCGAACTTAAACTAAGTTTGGACAAAATATTACGAAGGCCAAATTTAGGACTGAACCGGGAGATCCGTTCGAGAGTGATCTTGCGCTCCATCCAGCCAGACAGACGGACAAACATGGCTAAATCAACTCCAAATTGTCTGAAACGGATTTCGTCCAAACATACTTGGGGTCTAAAACCATTATTCCAATGAGGCACATTTTGCCCGTATGAAAGTGTATATACCCTCGTTAGCATTAATGCTGAGGGTATAAAAACGCTATTTATTTTAATAAGCACAATTGTCACTAAAAAGTTATCACGAAGGGACGGGATAATAGTTTATGCCAAAATAAGTCCATATTTACATTAGGCGATTTTCCTTGCGGCAATTGTCAGTTTGTAGGTGAGGGAGGGTGTTGAGAGGCATAGGGTTGCCAAATGCCTCACCCCTCTCTCCTTCAAACTGATAATTGCCGCAAGGAAAATGGCCTAATGTAAATTGGGACTAAGCACAGATCTGGGTAACAAAAAATTAATTTTGGTTCGAAAAAACAGTTTTCATATGCATTCTAGGGTTGAAAGTATTTGAAAAAATCTATAGGAGTACTTCTTTTATTAAACCTTCCACCATAATATGGAGGGTAAAATTAAATTTGTCATTCCGTTTGTAACACATCGAAATATTCATCGGAGACCCTAAAGTATATATATTCTTGATCAGGGTAAAATTTTAAGTCGATATAACCATGTCCGTCTGTTGAAATCAAGATACAGCTCGCAATTTTTAAGGTAGATATAAGATATAGAAGTTTATCTTACTCTAAGAATGTTTGGTATTGGAAATGGGTTATATCGGTCCACGTACCACCCGTTTTTCGGTATTTTGAAGGTTTTAGCCTCATTATCGCACCGAAATGGAAGAAATTTGGTACTTTGTCTTCGTTGGGGGTACAAAACTTTCCTTCAGGAATTTGTCGATATAGGTCCACGCCTTCATATAGCTCCCATAGAACGGTACCTCCCGAATTTCGGTATTTTGAAGGTTGTGGCCACAAAGTCAACCGAAATTACTGAAATTTTGTATTTGGTCTTCATTTGGGGTATTAAATATTCCATATGAAATCTGTCGGTATAGGTCCACGCCTTCATATAGTCCTCATAGAACGTACCTCTCGGTGTTCGGTGTTTTGAAGGCTGCGGCCTCAATATTCCTCAGAAATGGCTTAAATTTCGTATTTAGTCTTCGTTAGGGGTATAAAACATTCCCCCTAGAAACTTGTCGGTACAGGTCCACGCCTTAGTATAGCCTCCATACAACGGTTCCCTATTTCCAGTATTTTGAAGGTTGTGGCCTCAATATTCCACCAAAGTGGCTAAAATTTGAACTATGTCGGTACAGGCCCACGCCTTAATATAGCCCCCATAGTACGGCATATCCCAGTTTTCGGTATTTTAAAGGTTGTAGCCTCAATATCCCACCGAAAAGGTTGAAATTTCGTATTTAGTCTTCACCTGAAATTTGTTGGTGAAGGTTTATGCCTTCATATTGCCCCCATGGAACTGTACCACCCGATTTTAGGTATTTTAAAGGTTGTGACTTTAATATTCCACCGAAATAGCTGAAATTTGGTGTTTAGTCTTCTTTAGTTGTATAAAACTATCCCTCCCCCACCCCCGACATTTGTCCGTACAGGTCCTCGCCTTCATATAGCCCCCATGGAACGGTACCTCCCCATTGTTTTACCGAACCTGCTGAAATTTGGTATTTAGTCTTCTTCATAAAGGAAAATAAACTAATTGTTCAGTTTTACTTCAATACAACTCGTGGTGGAGGGTATAACAAGTTCGGCCGGGCCGAACTTAATGCCGTTCTTACTTGTTTTTCTTGAAACTCCTTATAAAATGGGAGGATTTTGGTTTATCTACATTCACATGGAAGGTTTCCCATTGAGGAAAGTTATCGGGTTGGTGACATAAATCATAAGGCTTCTTAACCATTTTGTCCGCATGTGATTTTCATGTACAGCAAGATCAAATCTTTAAATTTGTATATATTTTTCGAAATATAATTTGGACGCTAAGATGTAGCGTCGGCTGCATCTTAGCATTAATAAACATATAAAACATTGCTATTTTGAGCAAAGTGCATACCATTTTTGTCCGCATCCGGTTTCAGTGTCACCACAAGATCGGCTGAAATGATTTTAATATTTCGCACCTAAAAAAATAGCAACAAATCCGCGTAAATTTGCAAAAAAAAATTTTGGAAGAAAATTAATTGTCTCCAAACATTTCTTTGGATCTTTTATTATTGATTTATGTTTTAGCATTATTTTATTTAATTTTTAGCGAAAAATGTACATACATATATGCACAAACATATTTTATGCTTCAGTTTTGTCTTTTTTTGTCTATCTTTTAACAACAATCAATTTAATTTTAAATGAAATAATCTACATCGATATACATATATGGTAAATTTCAAATTTCCTTTTCAATATCATTGCACATCCGCGATTTTTCGTTCTTAGGTTAAGAAAAAAATTGTGGTTTCAAATATGTTCGCGTTCACAAAATTGGATGCTGCACCCAAAAGTTATAGGGGGTTTTGTTCCCTTATAAAGAAAAAATATTTAAAAATTCCCTTTGGGTTTTAATAAGAAAATATATGTGTAAATCGTTAACAGAATGTTATAACTATCCGCTGATGTTAAAATATTTCTAAATTTGTTTTTATTTTCGCGAAAAATTAACAAATAATGAGAAAATCTTAGAGTAAATTTAATTTATTCTAACTCAGAGTCCATATAAATCTCAAAAAAATAAATTTAAAATATCTACAGAATCTAGACAATGCCCAGAAAAATGTGAGACCAAAATTTTAAAGATTGGTTCTTAACTTGCATATTACAGCAACAACAAAAGACAAAAACTTATTGTTGGAATATTATTTCAAAAATATATGTTTTGGTTTAAATCAAAAAAATGGAGAAACAGTTTTAGGCGTTATTCTACTATTTCGCTAAATTTACATACAAAGCCTGAAATATTTTTCTAAAACTTCTTCAAGGAAAATAGTTTGTCATCATGAAAGTATATTTGCTTAGTGTGATTAGCAATAGAATTAAGAAGTACAGAGAAATATTGAAATTACAATCAATTAAAAAACATAGAAGTTAAAAACCGTATAATTCGCGAATCCGTTTAAATCAGTTGAGGTGCATGTGCTTTTCGGATACATGGAGTCCATGTCTATCAATATGCATGGATTTTCCCATGTTTCATTCAGCGGCCAAAGTGTGCCATCAGTTGCATCTTACTATTCAAAAAATCTTCAAGTGGGCAAAAATTACGCGATGTGCATATGATTATAAGGTGCATCCGATTCGAATGGCCGCCTATTAAAAATACGTCAATATAAATTATTTTAGACAGATTCGTCAAGAACTGAGGATGTCCCACCACATTCTATTTTGGGATAAATAGGGATATTACGCCCGAATCTTCGTAATTTGCGACACACCTTTTTATACCCTCCACCGTAGTATGGAGGGTATATTAAGTTTGTCATTCCGTTTGTAACACATCGAACTAATCATTTGCGACCCTATAAAGTATATATATTCTTGTTCAGGATAAAATTCTAAGACGATCTAGCCATGTCCATCTGTCCGTCTGTTGTAATCACTCTAGCGTCCGCAATAATTGAGACAGAGTGCTGAAATTTTGCACCCGAGGGTCTTTTTTCCATAGGCAGGTCAAGTTCGAAGATGGGCTATATCGGTCCACTCTTTGGTATAGCCCCCATATAACGGTACCTCCGGATTTGAGGTATTTTGACGTTATTCGCCACATTTGCAGACCGAACTAGCTATAATTTGGCACTTAGGGTTCCTAGTGATCAACAAACTTATATCCCAAAGGATATGGACATAGGTCCATGTTATGGTGTAGTCCCCATATAACGGTACCTCCCGATTTTCGGTATTTTGAGAATTTTAGCCACAATTTTTAACCGAACTATCTGCAATTTGACATTTGAGGTTCTCAGTGGTCATGAAATATCTCCACCAAACATCGTCAACATAGGTCTATGTTTTGGTATAGCCCCCATATATCGCTACCTCCCGATTTTCCGTATTTTGAGAATTTTAGCTACAATTTTTAACCGAGCTAGCCGTAATTAGCCATTTGAGGTTCTCAGTGGTCATGAAATATCTCCACCAAACATCGTCAACACAGGTCCATGTTTTGGTATATCCCCCATATAACCGTACCTCCCGATTTTCGGTATTTTGAGCATTTTAGTTACAATTTTTAACCGAACTATCTGCAAGTTGACATTTGAGGTTCTCAGTGGTCATGAAACATCTCTACCAAACATCGTCAACATAGGTCCATGTTTTGGTATGGCCCCCTTATAACCGTACCTCCCGATTTTCGGTATTTTTAGCATTTTAGTTACAATTTTTAACCGAACTAGCTGTAATTCGACATTTGAGGTTCTCAGTGGTCATCAAACATCTCCACGAAACATCGTCAATATAGGTCCATGTTTTGGTATAGCCCCCATATAGCGGTACCTCCCGATTTTCGGTATTTTGAGAGTTTTAGCTACAGTTTTTAAGCGAAATAGCTGTAATTTGACATTTGAAGTTCTCAGTGGTCATAAAACATCTCCAACGAAACATTGTCAATATAGGTCCATGTTTTGGTATAGCCCCCATATAGCGGTACCTCCCGATTTTCGGTATTTTGAGAGTTTTAGCTACAGTTTTTAAGCGAAATAGCTGTAATTTGACATTTGAAGTTCTCAGTGGTCATAAAACATCTCCAACGAAACATCGTCAATATAGGTCCATGTTTTGGTATAGCATTTTGAGAACTTTAGCCGCAATTTTTAACCGAACTAGCTGTAATGATCGGTATTTTGAGAATTTTAGCTACAATTTTGTCTATTCAAAAATAATCGTCAATATACATAGGTCCATGTTTTGGTATATCCCCCCATATAACTGTACCTCCCGATTTTCGGGAATTTTCAGTGGTCACGAAATTTCTTCACTAAAATTCGTCAACATGGGTCCATTTTTGAGGGTCTACATTGTTTTGATGAAACTACCCTCAATTTGACTCTTGAAGTTCCCTGCAGCTATAAAACTTTTCCGCCAAAAAATTTAAAGATCGGTTGACTCTTTGATATAGTCCCGTAGGTGGTAACTTTCACCTAGCTGAACCCATTTTTTTTAGATTAGATTAGATAACACTGTGCAACAAAATTGAGGTGAAAGTCTGGGGCACTGAAAATTCCTCTTGGGGAAGAAAGGCCTTGGTGAGTATATTAGAAACTCCGACGGACAGATGCGCCGTGAGTCGAACTTCCGCGTTATGGCGTGATGAAATTTTTGTTTGAGACCCTGTGGGCCATCAGGAATTAGTGTTATATCTTTTTTCACTGTTGCTTAAGTGCTCTACAAAAACAACAAACAAAGATATAATGCTAATTCATGATGGCTTACAGGGTCTCTTGCAAAAACTTCATCAACAACATCACGCCATAACGCGGAAGTTCGACTCACGGTGCATCTGTCCTTCGGGGTTTTTATTTCTGCCCCAACATTTGTGTTCACAGTGTAATTTAAGCAATATTTGGAGGCAGTAGGAGTCTATCCATTGTCGAAAAGTTGTTCCACCTAAAATTGTGAAAGGACCCTAATTATTCAATTTTAATTAAGACTATTTTATGGTGGAGGGTATAAAAAGTTCGGCCCGGTCGAACTTAACGACTTTTTACTTGTTAGGATATATTATAATCGCGTATAAAGGATTACATTTATGTAAAACTAATTAAAGAAAATTGCGGTTCAATTCACGAAATTGTCAAAATATATTTTTACAGATTTTCCTACTTTTAAGGTATCTATCTATATCCGGCGTTTTAGTAGATGGATTCGAACGCGGAAGGGCTTATTAGATCCGGCACGTAAAGAAACTAAAATCACGCGGGGTTCAGGGGTACCTGTACGACAGTTGTAAATTTTAAAGCCAAAAAATAGGTTTTTTCAGAAAATTTACGCACCAAATTTACGTCTTTGCTGTACGGAGCACACTCATGAGACATACATCGAACGACGTGGAATCGCAAGTTCTACAATCCTTTAACTAGTTTGGGTTATTATCTAGTTGCACCCTCTATTTATAAGAAAAAATCGAAAAACGCTGAAATCAAAACTTCAAAATGTCAGCATCGATTTTAGGGGGATGCAGTGTATATATCGAAAAGTCATACACTAGAACCATGTTGCCCAAGGGGTATTCTTTAGTTTTTTCTTTGACCACAGGTTTGAACTTTGCGTGGTTTGGCCAGAAATCAAGAAAGAACACAAAAACATGTTTACTTCAACACATTTTTCCCATTTTTATACCCTCCACCATAGGATGGGGGTATATTAAGTTTGTCACTACGTTTGTAACTACTCGAAATAATCATTGTAGACCCCACAAAGTATATATATTCTTGATCAGCGTGCAATTCTACATCGATATAGCCATGTCCGTCCGTCTGTCCGTCTGTCCGTCTGTCCGTCTGTGGAAATCACTCTAGCGTCCGAACGGATTGACGTAGGTTGATGAAATTTTGGGAAAATATTTAATATTTACGTAGGACTTTTGGTATTGAAAGCGGGCTATGTAGGTCCACGCTTTCGTATAGCCCCCATACAAAATGACGCGTGACGCGTCGTCGTTTTAAGGAATTTTTAAGATATTTGGCCCATTTTACCACCGAATTGGTTGTAATTTGGTACTTTGTGTCTCCAGAGGCCAAAAAATATTCCTACCAAAGTTGGGTTATATAGGTCCACGTTTTGGTATAGCCCCCATATAAGGCCCCATATAAAGTACGCGTCATTTTAATAGATTTTGAATGTATTAGACCCATTTGACCACAGAATTGGTTGTAATTTGGTATTTTGTGTCTCCAGAGGCCAGAAAACATTCCTACCAAAGTTGGGTTATATAGGTCCACGGTTTGGTATAGCCCCCACATAAGGCCCCTTATAAAGTACGCGTCATTTTAATATATTTTGAATGTATTAGAACCAGTTGACCAACGAATCGGTTGTAACTTTGTATTTTGTGTTTCCAGAGGCTAAGAAACAGTTCTACCATAAAATGTTTATATAGGCCCACGTGTTGATATAGCCCCCATAATACGATATCTCCCGATTTTCGATATTTTGAAGGTTTTAGCCTCATTATCACACCGAGATGGCTGAAATTTGGTATTTAGTCTTCTTTAGGCGAATAAAACTTTCCCCCAGAAATTAGTAGGTGTAGGTCCAAGCCATCATATAGCCCCCATAGAACGGTACCTTCCGAATTTTGGTATTTTGAAGGTTGTGGCCACATTAATCCACCGAAATGGCTGAAATTTGTGGTGGAGGGTATAAAAAGTTCGGCCCGACCGAACTTAACGCTTTTCTTACTTGTTTTATATTACCACCAACGCAGCTTCCACGAAAATTATTTGTTATGGTCCATATAATGAGATCGTGGCTAAAACACTTCAATTAATATAAATATATTCATATTTTTAAAATATATTAACAGTTCGCGACTTATTAAATGGTGAACCTCAACTTCAACGATTGTAAAACTTTTTTGAATATTACCATATGTATTTCAAGGCGATCAATCAAGAACCGTGCATGTAGCATCACACACTATTTTTGGGCTAAAATGAATGTAGCTTCCTTATCAGTGAAGTTTTTAAATCTCTGTTTCCGCAAAAACGAAGATGATGTAGGTACTAGTTTTTCATTGCGATAAAATACGCGATATTTTCAACAACAATTTAGGTGATTTTCCTACTTTGGAATAAGATGGAATTTCACGAGTAGTGATTTATTAGATCCGGAACGTAAAAATTTAAAATTTGCAATCAAGTACGAGGAAATCGAATGACAGTTGTAAAAATTAGCCCCGAAAAATATGGTTTTTAGAAAAATGTTCGGATAATATTTTCGTATTTCGATGCAGATTTCTGTGAAGCTGTGTAGGCTACATTCACGACACATATATCAAATAACTCAGAATCGCGAGTTTTACAATCCTATATATGATTTTTAGAAAAACGTGTTTGCGGAATGAATTTAGAAGAAAAATTCAACAAAACACTTAAAATCTGAAAAGTTATACATTGGTGAGATGATCCTTATTTAGTTGACTTCTACTTTTACGTTGACAGGAAAGTCGTGAAAAGTGTGGTTTAATCACAAATCGAGAGAAAACAAAAAAAATTCACGTTGGCTTCAACCCATTTTTATACCCTCCACCATAATATAGAGGGTATAATTAAATTTGTCATTCCGTTTGTAACATATCGAAATATTCACCGGAGACCCTATCTATATCTTCTTCTTCTATATATATAAATGAGCTTGGTGATAAGTGATTGACTGACTGACTGACTGACTGACTCATCATCAACGCCCAGCCAAAACGGCTAAAGCTAGGAGCTTGAAATTTTACCAGTGGGTCACTGTTGATGCAAATGTGCGAGATAAGGCCGGGTTTTAGAAAATTCGTCCTGGAACCACAAAAAATAACAACAACAAAATTCCTTATTTTTCATTATCATTACGTACTTATTCACTTAGTTGGCCCTCTGCAAGACATGTGTCAAATTAACAATGCTATAACTTCATGATACCGTAAACGATCACACATAATTTCAAATTTTGTAGTTTACTTCTAGGCGCACTTATTTTATCGTAAACCACTAAATAATAGAAAGACAAGACATTTGTTATCTTCCATTGCAACAGATGTCGCAGTTGGTGATAATGATATAAACATCAATTACGCGAAAAATACAAACCGATCCTGATTTAGTTTTCACATAACAGGTGTCGCACAAAAGATTTTCATTCGTTAAAATACAGTTAGAAAAGATGATTACAAACGATGCATTTGTAAAAATTTTGATTTTCAATTTAAAATTAAAACAAAAATTCTTTCAATAAATGATGTTGGGTTTGTTGAACAAATGAGTTGCTGTTGAAGACAACATTAGGGGAATAAATTCAGAAATCGGCCAGAAATAACAACAACTAAAAACTGTATGGACCTCACTTTTTGGTAATAACTAAATGTTGCAAATCAATGAAAGTGCAATAAAATTGTGCATATTACCACGATTTATTTGCAACTAAGAATTTTATCGTACATGGAGATGTACAGTCATAACTATTCAATTTCAAAATCTGTAATTTGAAGAAATCGCTAAATAATTAATGAAATCAATAATAGGCCCCAGGAATATAGGAATATAGGAATTTGGTATGGAAATCAAGGTTGGGAAGTGGTGCTTCTAAAAGGAAATGGTTTGCAAAATTACCAATCATGTGTACGAAAAGTACTAAATGGTACTAAATTTAGTACAATTTAGATTTGGGTGAACGTAAAGAGCTGGAAACCTGAAATTTGGAATTAAGGTTACTGTTGTAGTGTAGGATTGAGATATGAGGCTAGTTTTGGAAATTCGTGCTTATGTGTACGAAAAGTACTAAATAGTACTAAATTTGGTACAATAGGAATTTGGGTGAACGGATAGAGCTGGAATCCTGATATTTGGAATTGAGATTACTGTTGGAGTGTAGGATTGAAGAACTTTTGGAAATTCGTACTTATGTGTATGAAAAGTACTAAATGGTACTAAATTTGATACAATGGGGATTTGGGTGAACGGATAATAGCGGGAATCTCGAAATTTGGAATTGAGATTACTGGTGGGGTGTAGGATTGAGGTAGTTTTGAAAATTCGTACTTATGGGTACGGAAAGTACTAAATGGTACTAAATTTAGTACAATTTGGATTTGAATGAACGGATAGAGCTGGAAACCTGAAATTTGGAATTAATATTACTGTTGAAGTGTAGGATTGAGATATGAGGGTGGTTTTGGAAATTAGTACTTATGTGTACGGAAAGTACTAAATGGAACTAAATTTTGTATAATGGGGATTTGGGTGAACGGATAGCGCTGGAATCTCTAAATTTGGAACTGAGATTACTGATGGAGTTTAGTATTGTGGAAGTTTTGGAAATTCGTACATAGGGTACGAAAAATACTAAATAGCACTAAATTTGGTACAGTTTCGATTTGGGTGAACGGATAGAGCTTGTTTCCTCAAATTTGGACTGAGGATCACTGATGAAGAGTAAGAAAGATGCACCAAAGGGTTTTTGGAAACTTGAGTGTACGAAAAGTACTAAATGGTACTAAATTTAGTACAATTTGGATTTGGGTGAACGGATAGAGCTGGATTCCTGAAATTTGGAATTGATATTACTGTTGGAGTGTAGGACTGGGGAAGTTTTGGAAATTCTTACTTATGTGAATGAAAAGTACTAAATGGTACTAAATTTGGGACAATGGGGATTTGGGTGAACGGATATAGTTGGAATCTCGAAATTTGGAATTGAGATTACTGGTGGGGTGTAGAATTGAGGTAGTTTTGAAAATTCGTACTTATGGGTACGAAAAGTACTAAATGGTACTAAATTTAGTACAATTTGGATTTGGGTGAACGTATGTATGTAGCTGGAAACCTGAAATTTGGAATTTAGATTACTGTGAAGTGTAGGACTGAGATATGAGGGTGGTTTTGGAAATTCGTACTTATGTGTTCGGAAAGTACTAAATTTGGTACAATAGGGATTCGAGTGAACGGACAGAGCTGGAATCCTGAAATTTGAAATTGAGATTACTGTTGGAGCATAGGATTGGGGAAATTTTGGAAATTCGTATTTATGTGTACGAAAAATACTAAATGGTACTAAATTTGTTACAATTTGGATTTGGGTGAACGGATAGAACTGGAATCCTGAATTTTAAGTATTTTAATTTTATTTATTTTACTTTAAAGTATGAATTTTTGTAAACGGAAAGAGTTAGAATTTGCAACCCGTTCGCGGTAGGCTATAGAGGTAGAATTTGGATTTGGGTGACGGATAGTGTTTGAGTCCTGAAATTTGAAATTAGGATTACTATTGGAGTGTAGGACTGAGGTAGTAAGGGTACGAAAAGTACTAAGTGGTACTACCTGTGGTACAATTTGGATTTGGGGGAACGGATAGAGCTGGAATCCTGGAATTTGGTCAGACTGCTGTTGGAGTATAGGATTGAGATGGAAGTAGTTTTTGAAATTCGTACTTATGGGTACGAAATGTACCAAATGGTACAACTTGGATTTGAGTGCACGGATAGCGCTGGAATCCTGATATTTGGAATTATGGTTACTGTTGAAGTGAAGGATTAAGGTTGTTTTGGAAAATCGAATTGTACAGAATTTGGTACAATTTGTTTTTGTGTAAAGGGGTTTTTGGAAATTCGTCGTAGAAAGGTATGAAAAGTGCTAAAGTGTACTAAATATGGCATCCATTGTATTAGGCAAACGCGAAGAGCTAGAAATCTGAAATTTTGAACGAATGGTCATTGATGGAGAGTTAGGAAGATGTACCAATAAGTGTACGAAAAGTACTAAAAGTTTCTAAATTTGGTACCAATTGCATATTTTTAATGGATAAAGCTAGAATCTTCAAATTTGGTATGGGAATCAAGGTTGGGAAATGGCGTTGAAATAAGGAAATGGTTTTGGAAGTTCGTATTTATGATTACGAGCAGTACTAAATTTGGATTTGGGTGAACGGATAGAGCTGGAATCCTAAAGTTTTGAATTAAGATTACTGTAGGGGTGTAGGATTGAGATAGTTTTGGAAATTCGTACCTTTGGGTACGAAAAGTACTAAATGGTACTACATTTGGTACAATTTGGATTTGGATGAACGGATAGAGCTGGAATTCTGAAATTTGGAACTAAGATTACTGCCGGACAGTAGAATTGAGGTAGTTTTGGAAATTCGTACTTATGGGTACAGAAAGCACTAAATTTGGTACAATTTGAATTTTAGTAAACGGATAGTGTTGGAATTAGGAATTAAGATTACTGTAGGAGTGTAGTATTGAGGAAATTTTGAAAAGTCGTACGTATGGGTAAGAGAAGTACTAAATGGTACTAAATATGGTACAATATGGATTTGGGTGAACGGGTAGAGCTGGAATCCTGAAATTTTTGTTTGGGAAAGAAATGGTACTAAATTTGATACAATTTGGATTCGGGTGAATTAATAGAGCTGGAATCCTGAAATTTGGAATTACGATTACAGTCGAAGAGTAGGATTCAGGTTGTTTTGAAAAAGCAAACTTATGGTTACGAAAAGCACTAAATGGTACTAAATTTAGTACAATTTGTATGTAGGTGAACGGATAGCGGTGGAATCCTGCAATTTGAAAGTATGGTTATTGTGGCCCTGTTGCGTTGAGGAAGTTTTGAAAATTGGTACGAAAATTCTAAATTGTTCTAAATTTAGTACAATTTTAATTTGGTTTAACGGATAGAGTTTGAATCCTGAAATTTTGAAGTAAGATTACTACTAAAGTGAAGGATTGAGGTAGTTTTGGAAAATCTTACTTATGGGTACGAAGAGTTCGACTTGATACTAAGTTTGGTACAATTTGGAATTGGACGAACGGATACAGCTGGAATCTTGAGATCTGTAATTATTATGGAATTTACTGTAATTATTTTGTATTAATGTCCGTGTATGGCTGAGATATGTCGTCGAAATACGTACCATAAGTATACGATTACTTAATGGTACTCAATTTGTTTTTGGGTGTAGGGACAGTGCTGGAATTTTTATTTTTTGGAGTTAGGGTGTGTATTGGTGTGCAACGTTGATCTCGCTGTTAATGTGTAAGGGTGAGATACGGCTGATCTTTTTGAAAATCGAACTTAAGGGGTACGTACAGTACCAAGATAAAAATAAATATTTATTAAAATTGGTATTAGTGCGACCAAATTTTCAGTGTTTGTCATTTCCATATTATATATTGTTTATTTGTTTTTTATATCCTTTCCGCATACGAAGTAGCGGGCATTTTGCTAGTCTATATATATAAAATTGAAATTTGTTTGTACGTTTGTTTGTTTGTTTGTGTGTGCTTTATAGACTCGAAACCCGCTGAACAGATCTTACTGAAATTAGAGTACATTGCTACATGGCCCGGAATGAAAATAGGCTATATCATTTTTTTGAAATTTCGCGTTGATCTGGAGATGTAGCATCAAAACCGGAGGTACCTCCAAAAAATTTAGATTTTGTATGCAAATATCTTTAGAACTATTACAGATACAATCTCCAAATTTGGTATGTTTGACGGACTTTGATTTAGATATAAATTTACCAAATTATATTCAAATCGGTTCAGATTTGGATATAGCTCTCACATACATATATTTTCGGCCGATTTCCTTATTTTATGCACCAAAAACGATATTTATGTCCAATTTCAATTAAATTTGGAATGTGTGACGGAATTGTGTCTAGACATAAATGTGCCAAATTATATCGTAATCGGTTTAGATTTGGATATTGCTCCCATATATATTTTCGGCCGATTTGAGGTATTTGATGCACCAAACACTCTATATATGTCCAATTTCGCTAAAATTTGGAATGTGTGACGGAATTTGTTCCAGAAATGTGCCAAATTATTTCGCAATCGATTCCAATTCGAATACAGCTCCCATATATATTTTCGGTCGATTTCTTGTATTTTATGCACCAAACATCCTATGTATGTTCAATTTCTATGAAATTTGGAATGTGAGGCGGGAGTTGGTCTAAAAATAAATTTGCCAAATTATATCGAGATCGGTTCATATTGGAAAATATCTCCCATATATGTATATTTTCGGTCGATTTCATGTTTTTGTTACGTTTGTCCAATTTCAATGAATTTGGCGGCCCCTACAGGATATCCGCATTTCTTTTCAAAAATTTAAGTTTTGATGACTCGAAGTGTACAAAAGTTTATAAAATCGTGATGAAATTTCCACTGGGGATATCCAAAAATGTTACTCACTACTGGATATGTCTGTTTTAGAACTCCTTTATAAGTTATCGTGCGCATTTAGGGTGAAGTAAATTGAAGCCCCATAGAACGGTACCTCCCGATTTTCAGTATTTTGAAGGTTGTGGCCTCAGTATTCATCCGAAGTGGCTGAAATTTGGTATTTAGTCTTCGTTGGTGGCATAAAACTTTCCCCCAGCCCCGATTTTCGGTGTTTTGAAGGTTTTAGCTTCATTATCACACCGAAATGGCTGAAATTTGGTACTTAGCCTTCGTTGGGGTATAAAATTTTCGCTTAGAATTTTGTTTGTATGGGTCCTCGCCTTCATATAGCCCCCACAGAACGGTACCTCCTGAATTTCGTATTTTGAAGGTTAGCGACATTGTTTTACCGAAATTTCTGAAATTTGGTATTAAGTATTCTTCATAAACGAAACTAAACTAATTGTTCCATTTTACTTCAATACCGCTCGTGGTGGAGGGTACAACAAGTTCGGCCCCGCCTAACTTAAACCAGCTCTTACTTGTTTAACATAAATATAGAAACAGCTTCCACGCAAATTAATTTTTAAGGCCAATATTTGTTGCCAAGTCTAAAAACATTTAATTTTATCCAAAAGCATTTAATTTGTATAATATACAACCACACGAGTTATAAAAGTGTAAACCTTGGCTTCAACTATGCAAAAATATTGTCCATATATCCAGATCTAAATCTAGCTGGTATTAACCAATATTATGTATTTCGAGAGTTTTTTTTCAAATGTTCGAACCGAGATTGCTGTAATTTAATATGGTATGTTGCCAGGAGTTAAAAAGCTCAATTCGGAAAATTGTAAATATTGATCCGTGTTTTGGAAAGAACTACGATGACGCCCTATATGAGCTCTCTTGCAAGTGCTTGTTCCTATTCACTACAATAAAGTTCATGGTGGTGGGTATAAAAAGTTTCTTCCCGGCCGAACTTAACGCCGTTCTTACTTATAGTATATAGCCACAGCTTCCACGCAAATTAACTTTTAATGACAATATTTTTTGCCAAGTTTAAAAACATTTAATTTTATCCAAAAACATTAAATTTGTATAATATACAACCACAATTCGCGAGCTATAGAAGGGTAAACCTTGGCTTCAGCTATGTTAAATTTTCAAAGATATGCCATATACATATACGAGTATATAAATTTTCTCAATACAGCAAATAAGAAATTTTAAAATATTTTTTCTTTATAGGAGAATAAAATCGCTATAACTTTTGCGCGCATAGGTCAATTTTGTGAACGTGAACAGATTTTATACCAGAGTTTTTCCTTACTTATATACGCATTTTTTAAGATGGTTTTGTAAAAGAAATTTGATTATTACCATATGCAGCATGTTTGCATAAATGTGTTTCTGTTCAATTTCATTTCGTAGTATCGTATTTTGCTCTGAAGGAATTAAACGTGGGTGAGCTATGCATTCATTTCATTCGATTCAACATAAATAATAATTACATTTTAGTTTACATGACAAGAAATTTATAATTCCTTGCTACTGTTACATTATACGTATGTATGGCATATACACATGCAATATTAATTAGGAAACATCATATGAATGAAATGTTCGTTAAGATTATTTTATTTTCTAGTTAAAATAAATGTAAAATATTGCAATAATTGGTTGTATAGCAAGATTTACTTTTAGGCGTTGGAATTGGTCACGTGTGATAATATTGTTAGCTGTTGTAGTTGAAAAGTATAAAACCGATGTTACCGCCATATATGAAATACAATGGATTGGAAAAGGTGTCATAACAACACCTAAAGGTAACGTACGGTATTATAGCTGACATGACCCAAAACATGAGTTTGTTTGCGGATTTGTAGTTGGTCGGAGGTTAAAACATCTGGTCTCCAGCTTCACCCCAGTGAATGAAAGATTTGCTACAATTCCAATAAAAGCTAAATTTTTCAACATCAGCTTTATTTGCGCTCATGCTCCCACTTAAGACAAGGACGAACAGACCATTATATTTTACGAGCACTTAGAAGAAACATAACACCGTTGTCCTACCCATGACATTAAAATTATTGTAGGCGATTTTAATGACAAAACTGGAAAGGAGATACCTTTGTCCCAACAGTTGGGAAATTCACTCTCCGCATAGACTTTGCAGCGGATAAACTTGGGCGTCTTAGCGTTCTAAGTCACCCTCAACTTGTCAAAACTTTCGTAGAAAAAGAACAAATACATGGTTATGTGTATGGGACTTCGGTAGACTCTTAACTTAATGTACCTTTTAGATTATAACAGCTAAACTCGAAAGAGAATTAAATAAAAACAAGTAAGAAAAGTCTATAGTCGGACGGAGCCGACCATGGGATACCCTATACCACTATCCCTGGACAATCGCTCTCCACGGAACTTCTTTTCAATGATTGTGAACATTTAATTATCAAATATCAGAGATGTAATGTATAATACTTATGACCAAAACCAAAAAGTTATCTAGCATGACAAAGACATTTTTGTAGCAGGAAAGGAAAATTTAGTTCACACAAACTAAAATGTAATGAAACCCACTTATGTAGTACTACTACTTCCGTTGTTTAACCGCTACGTTATTGACATTTTTACCAATTTCACACAAAAGTTTCAGTCCATTTAACCCGCTAAGTATTATCTGATCTTCACGTTGGTTTGTACGCTTCTTCTTCATCATAAACTCAAACTTTGTTTAAAATTTTGCGGGTTATTATTATTTTTTTTTTTTCAAAATAGTCTGGCTTAATCCCATTGTTGTTGTTTTAATATTTTAAAACAACTATTTTATTAGTGGAAAAGATTTGGCATTGTTCGCCAAGGGGTAAGGCAGGGAATACTATAGTTTCGATCCACGCCACTGGATCTCATCAGTTCCCTTGTTTCTTGTTTGTGGATATTCTCCACCGAAGTTATTTTTCAATAACTTCTTCAACAAGAAACTTGTTATACCCAAACATCAATCGTCAGCTCGAAGTATAAAGGTAAGCAAAGAAAAAAGTTCAATGAGAAGTTTTTCCTTGGCAACCTCATACAACTCCGACGAAAGTGTCTGCGAAAACAATTCAAACCTCTTCCACTTGTATGTGTCGTCGAATTTTGACGAATGCACACACCAAAATTTGGTTGGTAAAACAACAACAATGGGATTAAGCCAGACTATTTTGAAAAAACAAAATTGCAAACGCTATCCCAATAAAAAAAATGCTTCAGTTATTATTTTTTTTATTTTATTTTGATTTACAGAGCCGCTACAAAATTGGTTAAAATTTTGTTTTTGATGATCAGCAAAAACTACTCATTTGTATTCTGCCCCGAACCCAACCTCCTTAAAAAATTCCTTACAATCGGTCCATAATTGCGGCCTTAAGCTTGTTTACAATTTTTAATGGAAGGACACACATCGCTAAATCGCTTTATCTTGTCGAGATATGAATTTTGGCATACGAAATAAGGGGTCTAGGACGAATATTTCGTGGTGTTACATAAACTTTTGGAGAGACAATATGTAGCATGGGATAAAAATGTGGTTCTCTACACAGAACCCATTATATATTAGGCAGTAGGCCCGTTATCTAGCAAACACTTTATTGCAATTTACATCAGAGGATAGGTCTGTAGTTTTTTCCCATATGTAGGCTACTTTGCGAAATATATATGTCCTCAAGGAATTAAAATATCGACCAAAAATAAAATTTTTATATTTTTCATACAAAAGTAATGGTCCATTTCACCCGCTAAAGAATATCAGATCATCATTAAAAAGTGTAGGTATCTTTTTCGACCTATACTCTTACCAGGTGCAAAATTTCGTGACTATTGATGTATAATTGCGACTTCTAGCGAGTTTATTATTACACTACAAACAAATAACGGAATATATTAGGCTGTAACTCTGTTATCTGATCATGCACACCAACATAATTGGCAACAATTGAAAAGTCAAGCGTTCCACTTTCAAGTATATCTCACTTGTCCGGAATGTCACTTCCAGGAATTAAGATATAAGCTGTATATTAAAAATTTTCACAATTTCACACAAAAGTTTTGGTCCATTTAACCCTCTAAATTTTATCCGATCGCCATCTCAAATTGCAAGCTTCTCCTTTGTGATATACTCTTACCTTATTTAAAATTACGTGTGGATAGGACTATTATTGAGACCTACAGAGCCGCTAGAAAATTGGATAAATATTATGTTTTTGGTCCATTTCACCCGCTAAATATTTCACGATCATCACCAATAAGAATAGGGATCTATTCTGATCTAAACCCGACCTCCATACAAAATTTCGTGACGATCGGTCCATAATTGCGGCCTGGAGCGTGTTTACAATTTATAATGGACAGACGGACGGACGGACGGACACACATCTCAAAATCGCTTTATCTCGTCGAGATATGAAGATTGGTATACCACATTGGGGGTCTCCGACGAATATTTCGCGGTGTTACATGAATTTTTACCAAAACAAACTTATAATACCCTTTTCCACATTGTGGTATAGGGTATAACAAGTAAGAAGGTATCAGTCGGCTTTGCCTACAGAGATACTCGTATACCCTCAGCCTGTGTGAATTGAAATGTTCACATATTGACAATATCGAATCTAATACTTGCTACGCTTCCTAAGTCCCTTTCCCCAATAATTATGTATTTAGGAGGTTTTCAGATGTTGTGGATGTATGAACTTACCGACTAAAAATATATTTGGATTGAATCTTAAAAGTATTGCGGAGAAGGTACTTGAAGGAATGGACCGACATAGTCCATTGTGGAAGTGATCGTATTTTGGGAGTCATTCCATTCGATAGATATCACGCCCACCAGTCATTTCAGTAGGTCACCGTATGACTCAGAGATTTTGGACCACAATCCCCACGAAAAACATAATATCGCTGTAAAAAGGGTCACAAGCAGCGTTGCCGACAGTTTTTGGTCGGAAATCTTCAAAAAAATAGTCAAATCGGTAACAGAATTTGGAAAATCGTCAAAAATCGTCAACATGGTCCAAAACTAGGTTGGGTTACCGTTTAATGCGACTTTTTCGCTAACAACGTAAAATATACAACCCACAGAAATAAATCTAACCCAATCTCACTTAAATACCGCTATAAAAACAGCTTTCAGAAGATTATAGTTTTCCCTGTGGTTATCGAGTTTGCAGAAATGTAGCAAGGTAAAGCTTGGTACACATTGCCAATTTTGAATGACAGATTAGCTCAAATGTCGCTTGCTTGACACTGTGATCGCCCATGTTCGTTGATGGGCAGTCGGAAAGCGACAAAAATTGCAATTAAAGTGGGCATCTGTAAGAAGTATTTTATCTCGAAAACTTTTCAAGGAAGATTTTCATCTATTAACAATCCTAAATTAAAATTTTCAGCTGATGTAAATCGATGATGAGGCAAAAACTATGAAAATACCTGTATTCCAGATATGTGCCTAAATATAGCCAATCCATCTGGAAATTGCTATAAAACATTACAAAAAAATCGCATAAAATCGAGTTTGGAACATTGCTCTCCTTAAAGTCTTTCGTGAAATTTCGGTCAAAATATAGTTATCGTGTTTTATTTCATGCAATTTTGGATTACGTGAAAAATCGTCATTTTGGACCATAAAATCGTCAAATCGTCATTTTTCAATTTTGGGCCAAAAAATCGTCAAAATGACGATAAATCGTCAAATTCGGCAACACTGGTCACAAGGCATTTTTTTCTTTATTGTTCCTCTTGGCAGCATAGGGCTTCCACAAGAAAATTATATCTTATTTTATCGATACATATTGTTTTTAAATCATTGAATGATTTATTAATTCGTGATAATTCATTTTGGATTGTTCTGCGTCATGTGTTTTTTGGACGTCCTGGACGTCGAGATCCTTGAGGGTTCCATTCAAGAGCCGCACGAGAAATACTGGTGACAGGCTTTCTTAAAGTGTGCCCAATCCATCTCCACTTCCGTCTAGCCATTTGCTTTGTAATATATTCTTCTCTCATCCTGGTATGTAAATCTATGTTTGAAATAGTGTTTGGCCAAAATATACCACAGATTATTCGGAGACATTTGTTGATGAAGGTTTGCAGTTTTTGGGCTAACGTTTTTGACATGAGCCATGTTTCACTGACATAAAGAAGTGTTGACTTCACGCATGAGTTGAAGATTTTTACTTTGGTATTCTGGGATATTTGCGTTGCTCTCTAGATTTTGTTTAAGCGGCCAAATGCTGACCTGACTTTTTCAGCCGGTTGTCAATATCGTCGCCAACACCGATGTCAATCGACATCATGCTACCCAGATAACAAAAACTTTTGACAAACTCAATAGGATGGTTTGAGATCGTGAAGCTGCAGTCGGACCAGTTGTTTATTCGCATTGCAAAATATTTACCAATATTAATATCCAGCCCAGCTTGTTTTGCCATTACAGCTAAGTCGTTTAATTTTTGTTGCATATCAGCAAATATGTGAGATAATAAACAAATGTCATCTGCATATGCTAGGTATTCTAGGTGTTTATGCATGTCCCATATTATTCCCCTTTTCCTGTGGAACAGCTTCAACATGATATCATCTAGTACTACGGCGAAGAGTAGTGGTGAAACAGGGGTCACATATGGTTCCGTTGTGTTGTGCGTATAGGGCGGTGTTGTCGTACATTGCTTTTATTAAGCGGATAAGCTTCATCGGCGTTCCTTTGTTTTTCAAAGTTTTCCATATAGCGCCTCTTTTTATGGAATCAAAAGCTTTTTTAAAGTCAATAAAGACGAGGTAAAGTGGTGATCGCCATTCAATGGATTGTTTGATTACAATGCGGAGAGTGTTGGTCTGGTCAAAACAGCTTCTATATGTGGTCTGAAGCCTGTTTGCTCTTCTTAAAGAGATTGCTCAATACACTGCAACCTACACGAAAACGCGACAAAATCGATTTGTTGTCAATGAGAGCCGTACCTAAAATTTTCTGAGCGACATTTTTGCAGAACATTTCGAAGCTGAAAAACGTCATCTTGTGGTACTTTTATGGCGGCTCTTAAAGTAAAGGACGAAAAGGACATTGAAGGAAGCGAGATAGAAGGAAATAATGCTCTATGAAAATAATCCTCATTTGATTTGGCTGAAGAAATGCGATCTCAAAAATAAGCTAAAACCACAGCGGATAAAGATATAACGCTAATATATGAGGGCTTATAGGGTCTCCAGCTAAATATTCAACACGCCATATCTCAAAAGTTCGACTCACGGCGGATCTGACCTTCTGGGTTCTGTATATACTCACCAAGAGCTTTCATCCCCAAAAGGAATTTTCCACCCCCCAGACTTTGAGCTCCATTTTGTTGCACAGTGTTATTATAGCCAATATTTTGTATATAGTGTTTAGAAGTATTATACCTCTCCAGTTATTGCAGTCCTTGAGGTCGTTTTTCTTTGGGAGTTTTACTATGGTCCCTTTTGTCCACGCCTCTGGTAGTCGTTCTAATAACCATGCTTTTTGTATATGCGGCGCTAGTATTTCTGCCGATGCTTGAGTGTTTGTTTGTAAGAGTTCAGGTGGAATGCCGTCTTCTCCAGGAGCTTTCTTTGCTTTGAATTTGTCGATTGCGTTTTTTATTTCAGTTATGCTGGGTTCTTCAACGTTTATGTTGTGGTTTATTGATTCATTTCCGTGGCTGTTCGTAGTTATGTTGTCGTCTTCAACATCGTTTACGTTGCTTATAGCTTCCAAGTGTTGTCTCCACCTACGGGTTTGGTCTTCTGTTGTTGTTAACAGTCTCCCCTGTTCGTCTTTGATAAGCTGGTTTTTGTATAAGTAGATACCTTCTTTTATCAGTTCTTGCTGAGCTCTTTACAGCTTTCGTAGTCTCTTTGCATTGGGATCTGAAGTCCGAGTTGTTATTTTGCAAACTCTTTAAACGGTTCCTTTTTAATATTAGGTCCCACGTTGTATCTGATATCCATTGTTTTCTCCGTTCATATTACCTGTACCCAATTTTATTGTTTCCTATCTCCCGTAGCATGTTGCATGTGTGCTCCCACGTGTCGTCGGTTACTGGTAGGCAAATTCTTAACGTGTTTCCTATTTCTTCCTTTACTTCATCGCATTTTAACCTAGTTGTATTAAAGCGTTTATTCACTTTTGCCGTGTTTTTGTATTTTATGGTTTTTAATTTGATTTTTATTGAATCGACAACTAGCTCATGATCGCTATTGATGTCAGCTCCTCGTTTTGAGCGAACGTCTTGCAATGAGCTTCTCCATTTTCGGCCAATACATATATGGTCTATTTGGTTCCTGGTTATGCGAGTTGGCGATGTCAATGTCTATTTGTGTATGTTCTTATGGGGAAACAATGAGCCACCGATGACCAAGTCGAAGGTTTGACAGACTACAATAAAGCGTTCACCGTTGTTGTTTTTTGAACCCATTGCATGTTTGCATATGTTTGCATATGGCTCAAACCGTCATTGTTGCTACCTATTTTGGCATTTAGATCCCCCATAAGGATAGGTATATCCCTCTTCGGAATACTATGTAGTGTTGCCGTAAGTTGATTGTAGAACTCGTCTTTGACTACAGCGTCAGCGTCTTCGGTTGGTGAGCATTGTACTATTGTGACACATTCTTTATTGTTGTATGGAAACGAGCGGATGTGATGCGATCCGAGACAGGAGTCCATGATTTAAGCGAATTTGCCACCTTTTTTGATATCAAGAGCCCTACACCACTTTCACTGCGATTCTCCTTGCCGCTATGTAAAATAGTATTACCCTTTGAGGATGTTGTCTTATTACTATTGCACCATCTTATCTCGCTAATGCCTAGAATGGTTATATTAAGCCTTTTTATTTGAGATTCAAGTTGTGCCAGGCGCGTTGTCTCCCTAAGCGTTCTTACGTTCCACATTGGGCCCAATGACAGGTTTTTGAGGCAAAAAGTCTATTTTGAAGTCATATATTTGTATAAAATAGTATCGGGGTTAGATTCTTAACACTTTGAGCCACTTAGAAACAAAATCATTTCAACCTGGCAACGCTTCGTGGTCACATTGTGCGTTCCATTGTCCAATTCTAATCCGATTTCGTGTGCCAATAGTCGTCAACGTGGGGATATTGTTGTTATTTTGATTTCTTGTAGATGTTTCGTTAATCGGTTGTGGTTTCGGATAAGCAAGTGATTGGCCTGCTGTATCCTATGATGGTGCTGGGGCTGCCAGCTTTTAGAGACCTAGACGGGATAGGTTTAAAGGTACGTTTGTATAGCGAACCGCTTGCTACAAGACCGTCATCCGCTCTCCGCTGTTCAGACGCCGTTTTCGATTTCTGTCACGCCAACCGATCTCCAGTGGTGGCCATACCAGCTGATACAGCTTCTGCCCGCCAAAGGTACTAAAGGACCAGCTGCCATTCTTTAGGCTAGTTTTTGATCACCCCCGAGTATTTTATTTCCTCGGTCACAAGGCGTAGCATCGGTATAATTTCCAAAGAATTTTCGAACAACATATTACGAGATCCAAAGTTTGCGACATTTAAGCAACATTTTTTAAGTGTGGTCTGATATTAACCATCTTAAATCTAAATTGAACTAAAACTAATATTGAACAAAATATTACGAAGGCCAAGTTTTGGACCAAATCGATTGATCAGTTCGAGAGTTATCGGGCTGGAGTCACTACACATGATGCCATAAGCGTTTTGTACAACGTTCAGACTATTTTTAAGGAAGTATGGACTTGCCCCTGAAAAAACTTGTACAGTCGTAATGGGGACAGCGAATACAAGATGTTGCAACAAAAATCAAAATGATTCGAGAGCAGGTTTTAAACTGAAGGTGTGGACCGATATCGTCAATATTGGAACCTCATCTATTTATTTTAGAAATTTTACTATGTGCAAAGTATGGATCAAATCGGTTGCTACCTTCAAGAGTTATCGTTCGCACAATTTTCCGAACATTTTTGAACTTAAACTAAGTTTGGACAAAATATTACGAAGTCGAAATTTTGGGCCAGTTCTAGAGTTATCGTGCGCTCCAGCCAGTCAACCAGACAGACAAACGGACGGACGACTCCAAATTGTCTGAAACGGATTTCGTCCAAACATACTTGGGGCCTAAAACCATTAGTTCGATGAAGCACATTTTGCCCGTATGAAAGTGTATATACCCTCGTTAGCCTAAGGACTGCACAGCACGATGGCAAAGTATTGCCCAATCCATGCAAACAGCTGCAAAATCCACACCTGAAAACCAGAGAACTCCAACAAGGTACCCATGGTATGACCCGGAGTGTCGTACTGCTACCGAAGAGAAATATGCAGCATACAGGGGTCTACAATCAGTAGCAACGCGTATCGCACGAGATGGTATCAGGCGAAAAGGCGCGAGGAGAAACGTCTCTTCCGCAGGAAAAAGTGAGAAGTGGAAAAGCGCACAGGGGGAAACATTAAACTGATTGCTTTGGTGCAGCAGCACATACTCCTCTAGAGACCAGCAAGGTAATTTGTAACAAATACAGATAGTGTGCTTAGGATATGAAATAACATTTCACATACTGTTTGTATCCGATAATAGCGAAGATGACGAAGATACCACAAATCCAACACCAGAAGATAGTAAAGAGAGCAATAAACCGGCTGATGAATAATAAGGCAGCAGGAGTTGATGGCTTACCAGCGGCTCTGTTCAAACCCGGTGATAAGGTGTATGCATCAGCTAGTTAGCACTATCTGGCAGAAAGAACGGGTACCCAATGATTGGAATCTGAGCATCCTGTGTTCTATAACTATAGGGGCATAAGTCTTCTCCAGATCGATAACTACCAACTTTTTTCGATTTTCCGATTCGTCAGCTCCATACGTTCGAAGTTATTACAAACCATGTCTGAATTCGGTATCCCCGCAAAACTCATTCAGCTTTGTAAAATGACTTTAACTGATACCCGGTCCTCAGTTAAAATAGGAAAGAACCACTACGAACAGTTCACTACCAAAAGAGTTTCAAGATAAGGAGACAGCCTTTCGTGTGACCTCTTCAACATCCTGCTGCAAAAGTTTATACGAGATGAATCGTCAAAACAAATGGCACAATATACACCAATAGGCACATGTTACTTGATACTTTTTGTTGGGGAGGTACCCGAAGGTGTTGTCCGACCTTCTTGGAACTTTATGCACGTTTGGAAAAAAAATACCGTGTGTAATGTTTCGGCCAAATCGGATACTCAAGTCGTATATTAGGCAGGGGTTTTAGAATGTTTGGGCCGTTACCTCAGGAAGAAGGGACTTGCTCTCCAAAAAAACTGTTCCATCCTAATTGGAGGAACGCGAAGACAACCTGCTGCAAAATAGTTTAAAATTATCCGAGAAAGCTCTTTAAATTGTACTCTTGCGAAAAAAATTGAAATGTTGTATGAAAGGTTCTCGAAGAAGTGGATCGATAAAGTCCATATTCGAATATGTTGTATGTCTGAAAACATATTACGATTTGTAAAGTTTGAACCAAATCGGTTGATCCCTTCTAGAGTTATTGTGAAACAAGTAAAAAAATATCAGTCGGCTTTGCCAACAGAGATATACCCGAGAAGGTTCTTCTATGGACAGATGGATTACCGGTTACACAAACAAAATCATTTTCCCTTAAAATTATGTATTTAGGGGATTTTCAGAATTTTGTGGCTCTATTTTTTACGTATGAACTTGCTGGCAAAAAATATAGCTCTGTGCCACCGTACACAATTTTTTAAAAAAATAACCCATTATTTTTTAGCTTCCTGGTTATGTGGAAAGTTTACATTACTTTGTAATGGGTTACATAAGGACTAACGGATCCTAATTTTTTGCTGGGACATAGTTCATTATAGAATTGGATTTTCTTGGGAGTCATTCCTTTCCATAGATATTGCGCCCACCGGTTATTTCAGTAGGGCACCGTATAATTTAGACCTTTTAGACCATTATATCAAAAAGCATGGAATCACAAAGATCCTCGAACAGACCTTAAACTGCACTTGAACAAAAATGTTGAACTTTTATGAGGGAGATACCCTAAGAGTCGACCGATATAGCCAATTTTCGAACTAAGTTTGGACAAAATATAACGAGATCCAAAGTTTGGACCAAATCGGTTGCTCCATTTAAAATAACTTTTTTGTAGGAGGTGCCGTAAGGACCAGCACAATTGTCAAACTTTAAGTAAGATTCGCAGAAATATTACGATATGCTAAGTTTGAACCCACCCAGTATCCGGTGTCAAAGCTGTCGTGCGCACCAGCCGCTACACATGTTGACCGTAAGGCTTTCGGCAATTTTCTCAGGAACTTGCCCCCGAAAAAAACTTGTACCGTCGCAATCAGGGGGAAAAAAAGCTATTCAAGGGCAGTTTAAACTGCAATTTTCCGAAATTTTCCTGAAGAATTAAACCGATATAGTCCGTATTCGAACCAAATCGGTAACTCCCTTCGAGTTATCGTGCGCACCAATTCAGCGAAAAGTTTTGAACTTTCGTGGGTGAATATGGGTCGATATGGGTCATCTTCGAAGTAGATCTAAGTTTGGACAAAATATTACGACATCCAAATTTTATTTCGATGAGGAACATTTTTATCGTTTTTATCAACTAACTTAAAGGTTGAGGGTATAGAAAAATGTGTTAACTTTTGTAGGGGAGCTACACGGGGAACATGATCTAAGTTTGAACAAAATATTATGGGATGCATAATTTGGACCAAATCGATTGATCCTTTCGATAGCCGGTCAGACTTCAAATTGCCTGAAACGGATTCCGTGCAAACATACTATTATCTCGATGTGGCACATGTAGAGTATTTACCCTCCTTACCCTAAAAAACTGTATTGCGAATTTGAAGACAAAATAATGAAATACAGGTGTCGCTTAATATGACAAATGCTCTCTATCGGTTCATCTAGTTTGATTAATATAAAATACTTGCCGTTGTACAAGATAATACATTTTGGCATAGCAGCTTTTAAATTAACTCTTACTCGTTTCTATTCACATGCTTTCCATCTTATTTCATTCAACCCACGTGTGTACGTGTAATTTTTAAAACTTTATATTCCAGCAAAATAGTTTCATGAATTTAATTTATGGGTTTTCCCTACATTGCGAACGTTCGCGTTTAGGGACCAATTAACCCATTTTGTTTGTAAATATTTATCATCGCAGGCTGAGTAATTAAATTTCTGCTGCATTTAAAAAGTTTACTGTTGCAGTTTGACATGCCGCCATTGCAACAATGGATACTTAAATTGTATCCTTTGTAATTGCACCCTGTGGAGTAATTTTGAAACATTTCCTTTTAATGAATCTACGAGCGAGATGCTTAATAATTAAGATACTATGTAGTAAATATTCTAAATAAAAAATGCAATTAATTCTTTAGAGTTTGGTACGATACGGCAGAATAATCCCAGCAAACCAAATAAAAGTTTTACAATGTGAAGTTAGTATTTCACTATGTACTACTCCAATTTGGTCATGAACATATTAAAGTTGATATATTTCAGCGCTATGTCCTTATAGAGCACTACCCAGTTAAGTAAATTTATCAACCAGTGATCGCGAAGTCGATACCAGAATGTGTTGGTTTACTAAAGTCCATTTTCGAATGTGATCTATGTTTGGAAGAAATGTTACGATGTAAAAAGATTGAACACAATTGATTTTACGTTTCGGATGTTGTCGCGCATATTAGCCAGACAATCAGACAGACGGATGGACATAGCTACATCAATTTCAACATATGTTAAAGAAGTGCTCCTGTAAAAGAGGGTATCTGCATGTGAATCGTATTGCATCCTTATCATGATGCCTGTTGAAAAAATCAAAATTACTTGCACAGATGACAATATGTTTCATTGGGATCAAACATTTAGTTGGGAAACGTTCACTTTGTACTTGAGAGTTAGTTTTGTTCAATGACGAGAAACTTAAACTTTTAAATCGCTTGTAAAAGTCTTGGAAAATTTTGCAAAGTGCATTTCATAGGAATAAAGCTTTAAAAAGAACATTTGATATATGACGTAGGAAAAGATATTTTTACATCGGATTGGATTTAATGAAAAGAAAATATTACCTACAGTTCCGTAAAAAGATAAGATTTTGATAAACAGAAAACAGCTGCCACAAAACTAACAAACTGATAAGCTGATACAGACTGGGGAAGATTTTTACAAATAAAAAGATATCCGAGAGATTAATTATAACATTTGCATCTGTTTCGATTAGAGTTGGAAAATCGAGTTCCTAGTTCACTGTACTAGTTCCAAAACGAATGAGTAACGTCATACCGGCAATGTGGACGACTGGAATTACGTAGTGAACTAGGTCGTTCCATATTGTTCAATTGGGAAACAATGTTGTGAAGTTATTACAATACCTATTTAAGACAGGAACACGCTTGTTTTTTATACCCTCCACCATATGGAGGGTATAATTAAATTTGTCATTCCGTTTGTAACACATCGAAATATTCGTCGGAGACCCTATAAAGTATATATATTATTGATCAGCATAAAATTCTATGTCGACTTGACCATGTCCGTCTGTCCGTCCGTCCGTCCGTCCGTCCGTCTGTCTGTTGAAATCAAGATACAGCTCGCAATTTTAAAGATAGAGAGTCAAAATTTGGTACAGAAGTTTTTATTACTTGCAGGATGGTTGGTATTGAAAATGGGATATATCGGTCCACGTTTTGATATAGCCCTCATAGAACGGTACCTCCCGATTTTCGGTATTTTTAAGGTTTTAGCTTCATTATTCTACCAAAATGACTGAAATTTGGTATGTAGTCTTCTTTAGGAGTATAAAACTTTCCTCTAGAATTTTGTCGGTATCGGTCAACACCTTCATATAGCCCCCATAGAACGGTACCTCCCGATTTTCGGTATTTTTAAGGTTTTAGCCTCATTATCCTACCAAAATGGCTGAAATTTGGTACGTAGTCTTCTTTAGCGGTATAAAACTTTCCCCCAGCATTTTGTCGGTATCGGTTCACACCTTCATATAGCCCCCATAGAACGGTACCTCCCGATTTTCGGTATTTTGAAGGTTTTAGCTTCTTTATCCTATCAAAATGGCTGAAATTTGGTAGGTAGTCTTCTTTAGGGGTATAAAACTTTGCCCCAGAATTTTGTCGGTATCGGTCTACACCTTCATATAGCCCCCATAGAACGGTACCTCCCGATTTTCGGTATTTTGAAGGTTTTAGATTCATTATCACACCTAAATGGCTGAAATTTGGTACTTAGTCTACGTTGGTGGTATAAAACCCCCAGAACTTTGTCGGTATCGGTCCATGCCTTCATATATAGCCCCCATAGAACGGTACCTCCCGATTTTCGGTATTTTGAACGTTGTGGCCTCAATATTCCACCGAAATGGCTAAAATTTGGTACGTAGTCTTCTTTAGGGGTATTAAACTTTCCCCCAGAATTTTGTCGGTATCGGTCCACACCTTCATATAGCCCCCATAGAACGGTACCTCCCTATTTTCGGTATTTTTAAGGTTTTAGCTTCATTATCCTACCAAAATGGCTGAAATTTGGTACGTAGTTTTCTTTAGGGGTACAAAGCTTTCCTCCAGAATTTTGTCGGTATCGGTCCACACCTTCATATAGCCCCCATAGAACGGTACCTCCCTATTTTCGGTATTTTTAAAGTTTTAGCCTCATTATCCTACCAAAATGGCTGAAATTTGGTACGTAGTCTTCTTAGGGGTATGAAACTTTCCCCCATAATTTTGTCGGTATCGGTCCACACCTTCATATACCCCCCATAGAACGGTACCTCCCGATTTTCGGTATTTTTAAGGTTTTAGCTTCATTATCCTACCAAAATGGCTGAAATTTGGCACGTAGTCTTCTTTAGGGGTACAAAACTTTTCTCCAGAATTTTGTCGGTATCGGTCCACACCTTCATATAGGCCCCATAGAACGGTACCTCCCGATTTTCGGTATTTTTAAGGTTTTAGCTTCATTATCCTACTAAAATGGCTGAAATTTGGTACGTAGTCTTCTTTAGGGGTAAAAAACTTTCCTCCAGAATTTTGTCCATCGGTCCATGCCTTTATATAGCCCCCATAGAACGGTACCTCTCGATTTTCGCTATTTTGAACGTTGTGGCCTCAATATTCCATCGAAATGGCTGAAATTTGGTATTTAGACTTCGTTGGGGTACTCAAACTTCCCCTTTAAATTTGACGGTATAGGTCCATGCCTTCATATAGCCCCCATGGAAAGGCACCTCCCGATTTTTCGTATTTTGAAGGTTTTGTCTTCAATATTCCACCAAAATGGCTGAAATTTGGTATTTAGTCTTCAATATGATATAAAAATTCGCCAGAAATATGCCTGTACAGGTCCACGCTTTCATATTGCCCCATTTCTGACTAAAATTCGTCGGTATAGGTCCACGTTTCGATTAGCCCCCATAGAACGGTACCTCCCGATTTTCGTAATACTGAAGATTGTGACGTCAATATCCAACCGAAATGGCTGAAATTCGTTATTTCGTCTTCCAAGAGTTATAAAATATTCCAGAAGAGTATTATCAGTATAGGTCCACGTCTTCCTATATCCCCATAGAAGCGTACTTCTTGATTTTCGGTATTTTTTAAGTTTTAGCCACATTCTCTTACCGAAATATAGGAAATTTGGTATTTAGCCTTCTTTGAGCCTAAAAACTTTCCGTCAGAAATTTGTCGGTATAGATCGACGTTTTGAAATAGAATAGAATGGTGCCTCACAATGTTTTACCGAAATTGCTGAAATTTAGTATTAAGTCTTCTTCATACACGAAAGGAAACTAATTATTCCATTTTACTTCAATACAACTTGTGGTGGAGGGTATAACAAGTTCGGCCCGGCCGAACTTAACGCCGTTCTTACTTGTTTTTCTACGCGAATATCTAACAGATACAGTTTCCAAATTATGTCCAAGTAAATTGGGAATATGTACACGCTATTTTTAACAAAATAAGCGGGATGGGACCAGTGAGAACCGTTTTCTCCTTGTGCTGCTAATATCAAATATCATCTATTTGAATCAATAAAAGTATCTAGTAAAGGTAATGCTCAAAGCAATCTAATGTGCCACAAGGAAAATGGTGTGGAAATTTTCTAACCACTGGGAACCCTAAATAACAAGTTACAGTCTATTTATACCAAAAATGTAGATAACGAGTAAAAAAATGTCAATCGGCTGTGCCGACAGAGATATATCCGCAATCTCTGACCTAAAGAAAAGAAGAAAACACAATATTTCTGATGTCCACAGGGATTTTTTGAGTTTTTGGGCCAATTTCTCAGGAAGTAGGGATTTGCCCCCGGACAAACATTTTACCTACCGCCTTAACTAGAGCCGCATGTACAACATGTTGCCAAAGATTTAAAAAACGATCCCAGACGAGTCCATAAACTGCACTCTTTGCAAACTTTGTGTGGGAGGTACTCGAAAGAGTGGTCCGAGTTCCGAGTGGACCAGTTTAGTTGGTGCCGGCAGGCTTTTTGGAGATTTTAGGCCAATAACTCAGAAAGTATGCCCTTGTCCTCGAAAAAATTGCGCCGCCGTATCAGGACCCGCAAGAAGAACTTTTTGGAAAAATGCCAAAACGATCCGAACGAGACGAGCTGTTATACTGCACTTTTCCTAAATTTTGTGTGGGAGGCACCCGAAGGACTGGACCAATATAAATTATATTTCAACCTGATACATGATACGATGTACAAATTTTAGACCAATCAAAAACTCTCTACAAGAGTAATCTTGATGATTTGCCATTTTAGTTGGTGCCGTCAAGGTTTCTTGTATCCTTTAGGGCATTATCTCAGGAAGTATGGACTTGTCCCAAAAAAAAATTGTATTTGTGTTACCCGAAGGACTGGACCGATATATTCCATATTCCAACCTAAATAAATAATACAATGTGCATTTTAGTTGGTCCCAGACGGTTTCTTGTAGCTTCTAGGGCATTATCTCAAAAAGTATAAACTTGCCCCCTAAAAAATTGTACCGTCGTAAAGAAGGCCGCAAGGACAATCTGCTGGAAAAAATTTTAAAACATCAGTGAGGAGCTCTTAAACTTCACTTTTTCCGAAGTTTGTGTTGGTGGTGTCCAAAGGAGTGGACCGATATAGTCCATATTCGAACGCGATCTAAGCCTGTAAGTAATATCACCATTTTAAGCACCGGAAGGAGTAAACCGATAAGGCCCATAGTCGAACTTAAACTAAGTTTGGACAAAATATTACGAATGTCAAATGTTGCACCTGATCTGTTGCTTCGTTCGAGAGTTATCGTGCACATGAGACCGATTTGCGGACGGATAGACACGGCTTTGATGATGTCCATTTTTGGTCGTATTCTCGTACTCTCTTCAGCTTAAAGGCTGAGGTTATAAATACTTCAAAATTCCTAAATCAGGTGGTACCGTTATACGATAGATACTCGTATTCCAAAATGTGGAACCATGTTCGCAATTCTTGGTAAACAATTTTGTTTACCACTTTGAACCCTAAATGCCAAATTACATCCAACTTGGGCCGAAATGGCGTGAGAATCTTAAAAAACATGTAATCGCGTGGTACCGTTATATGGGACTATTCCAAAAAGTGGACCTATGTCCACAATTTTTTGTGGAGAAGTCTATTAATCACTAGGAACCCTACATGCAGAATAATAGCTGATTAGGCAAAATATGTAGCTAAAAACTCAAAAATACCGAAAATCTGGCTGTACAGTTATATTGGAAGTATTCCAAAACCGATATAGTCCATCTTCGAGTTTGTAAACAAAGCAAGCGTCTGTGCAAAATTTTAGCGTCCTTTCTCAATTTGTTTGGAGTGATAACAAAAAATGGACGGATGGACATACATATATCGACTCAGAATTTGACCCTGATCAAGAATACCGTAAGGTTTTGTAAACCTTTCGCTCCATTATACCACGAATAAGTTATATCATGGATCACTGGTACTATCTGATATAAACATTTTAAAACGATCGATTTTTATACCCTTAACCCTTTCCACCATTCCCACCCCCAAAAAAGTTCAAAATTTGTCGCAAAAATTGTGCGCATTTTTAGCTTTACTTATCGACCAGTGTATAAACTGAAATTTCTCTTCAAAGAACCTGCACATTCCTACTTCAGGTTGCTATATATTGGTTCCAATATGGTTAATAAACTCAGTGGTGGCTTAATAATCCGACGTGTCAACTTAAGTTTTTATACCCTCCACCATAGGATGGGGGTATATTAAGTTTGTCATTCCGTTTGTAACTACTCGAAATAATCATTGTAGACCCCAGAAACTATATATATTCTTGATCAGCTTTCGTATAGCCCCCATACAAATTGACGCGTGACGCGTCGTCGTTTTAAGGAATTTTTAAGATATTTGTCCTATTTTACCACCGAATTGGTTGTAATTTGGTATTTTGTGTCTCCAGAGGCCAAAAAACATTCCTACCAAAGTTGGTTTATATAGGTCCACGTTTTGGTATAGCCCCCATATATCGCCCCATATAAAGTACGCGTCATTTTTGTGTTTCCAGTAGGCCTATTCTGTAACTTTTATGGATTGAAAAGTTGTTAAAATTTCTTTTGTTTTTGTAACAACTACAAAACAAACAAATGGAATGATTGTAAAATAAACAATGAGTAAAGTTGTTGAACATTTACTGAATAGGGGGGCAGAGGCTAAGAAACATTTCTACCATAAACACGGTGCGCCTTAACTAATTTTAAATGGAAGGTGCTTACACCTGGAAAGTTTTTGCAGATTCTGAAACTACAATGCTCATAGATCAGAAATATCAAGAAACAAAAAAAAATCGCCGGAGGGATTTTCAAATAAATCGCGATTTAAGTTCACATTTTCAGGGGTTCTTTAGGTTTTCACGATTTTGCTTGGAAACCGCGAGACCTATGTAAATTGGCCTAAGGAAAATGTTGTAGCTGTGAAAACTCTCCACAAGATTGACCTTTATGATGTTTTCGTAGGTTTTACCGTTTTTGAGATATAGAAGTTCAAATTAAGACAATGCACTGACTGTATTGCCTCCTTATAAAACAATGTCATTACTGCAATTTCACAAATTAAACTTATATATCTTGAAAATGGTACAACCTTGGAAAAATAAATCATCCAATCTTGTAGAGAATTTTCACAGCTTCAAAATTTTCTTTAGTCCCATTTTGATTTGTCTTGCGATTTCCAAGCAAAATCTTGAAGACTTAAGATAAAAACCTATAAATTTGAACTGAACCTCTATATCTAAAAAATGGTAAAACCTACGAAAAAACCTAAAGATCAGTCTTATAGAGAATTTTCACAGCTACAACATTCTCTTTAGACTCATTTCGATAGGACTTGCGGTTTCCAAGCAAAATCGTGAAAACCTAAAAAACCCTAAAATTGTGAATTTTGATCGCGATTTATTTAAAAATCCCTCCGGCTATTTTTTTTTTGTTTTTTTATTGTTCTTATCTCTGAACATTGCTGTTTTAGAATCCGCGAAGTCTTCAAATGTGTAAGCGGTTTTCATCAAAAGTTAGTTAAGGTGCACTGAGCATGATATTGTTTTATAAGGAGGCGATACAGTCAGTGCATTTTCTCAATTTGAACTTTTATATCTCAAAAACGGTAAAACCTACGAAAATATAATGAAGGTCAGCCTTGTGGAGAATTTTCACAGCTACAACATTTTCTTTAGGCCCATTTTCATAGGACTCGCGGTTTCCAAGCAAAAATCGTGAAAACCTAAAGAACCCTAAAAATGTGAATTTAAATCGCGATTTATTTGAAAATCCCTCCGGCGATTTTTTTAGTTTTTTGATATTTCTCATCTATGAGCATTGTAGTTTCATAATCTGCAAAAACTTCCCAGGTGTAAGCACCTTCCATTTAAATTTGGTTAAGGCACATCGTGTAAATTGTTTATATAGGTCCACGTTTTGGTATAGCCCATAGGGACGATATCCCCCGATTTTCGGTATTTTGAAGGTTTTGGCCTCATTATCACACCGAGATGGCTGAAATTTGGTATAAAACTTTCCTCCAGAAATTTGTAGGTATAAGTCCACGCCATCATATAGCCCCCATAGAACGATACCTTCCGATTTTTTCATTTTTGAAGGTTGTGGCCACATTAATCCACCGAAATGGCTAAAAAGTTCGGCCCGACCGAACTTAACGCTTTTCCTACTTGTTTCATTCAAATGGTTAAACGAGTTGCTCGGTACATTTAGGCCCCCTTCCTTTAGCGGAGAGATGCACCTAAAAATGTTGTAACAACAAAGATATTTTTTTACTACAATTAATGTGAATTATCGCCTCCACACTTTGGCTTGTGACGATGCTTCGTCAATGCGGTTGTTTGTACCGATATGCGGTAACAAAAAACAAAAGATAAAGATAAGAAAAAACAGTAGACTTTATTATAAGTAGATTAACATTCAGGGTGTGATGTTATGCAGAATTATTTTAACATTGCAGACGCGCATCTATCGATAACGTACAAAGTGTCGGAAATAGGAAAAAAGACAAGACAACTTATACAATTAAAATTAATTTGTGTCAAAAATCACATTTTTTTTGTGTACTACATCTCACATTAAACAAAAATTGTGATGACGAATGTCAACAGTAAAAACGATAAGAAAGAAGAAAAGACATCTGAAACAGATAAAGGTATGATAATGAAAAACAGAATTAAGCAAATGTTGTGAACAAATATGTTATATGCAATGATCAAAACGTGTTATGTTGGCCAGAACGAATATTGTTTACGTAACCCCTCGTTTACACATGCAAGTGGCAGTTCGAAAAATACCAATGCCCTCACACATGATGACTGGAACACATCAAGCTCACTGCCGAGAAAATTTCCTTGTCATTAATCAATGCAAGTGCTGTGAAAGTAACTTCAATTTTTCTCCGAACGTTTACTCATGCAAGTGTCAGTTCGAAAATATTGTAGTTTCGACTATTACTAGGCGTTTACACTAGACAATTTGTCCTGAAATACAACCCTGATTTACTAACACTTACATACATTTGTCGTTTGTCTCCCCACTGAGCATGATTTTTTCACATACAGTAGGGGTAACAAATTTTTGACATTTGTTGTAAAAATAATTGAAATGCGTTGAAAACAAACGAACGTGAACAATAATAAAATATATGAAAGAAAAAAATGAAATCGATGATTTTCATTTATAATTTTACAACTGTTTTTGTTGAAAAAGAAGAATGAACTACCTAATACTACTACTTTGCTTATTGTATTTGAAAAATATCTAGTTAACATAGTTTTATGCAGTTGTCATGTTATACAGGAAATTATTAAAATAAATTTTCATTCGTTGAGAAACCTTTAATAAAATTACAGGTTATGGGCACTTCCGCGATTTAAACTCGAAAATAAAGATTACACTATGCAACACTAAAAATGCAAACAACTTCTAGTATGCAAATTTTGAAAGTACATATTTAGACTACAAAAACCCTAGTAGGGTTTGTCCTGTCAGATCCAGTTCGGATTTTATAGCCTCATCTATACCGGGCTAAATCTACACTTTCTTGCATTTATCAGGCCTTTATCTCAGAAACCAATAGGAATTTGGCCTTGCTGTCTTTAGCAATATTGTAGCCCTAAACTAGTAGAACTTATCTTTTGAAAAAACTAGATAAGAAAAACTCCAACTAGGGCATCAAAATCTATAAAAGATAGAAAATTTTACATAATTGCTAAAATTCTGGTCAGTATCGGCTAAACTATTGGTAGTTGAACCAAATAAGCTTTTGCAAAAATCTTCCAAATAAAGTTCTCAACAATTCTTTAAAACATTCCGAAACTCTAAACTGCTTACTTCATGTTGTTTCAGCGGTATTTTGCATCATATCTTTTACAACACGTATATCAAACACAGTTCACACCAGCAGTTTATTCTCGCATTACGCATTTCACTACATTATTGACATTTTTATTAAGTCGTCGTTGAAAAATGTACTGAAAACAGCGGCATAGAGACATTTTACAACAATGACATGTTCTGAGGAGTTGTGTATTACATTCCAGGGAATATTTTTCCAATAGAAAATGTTCAGAAAAAATTAACGGTTTTGGAGATATGGTGCGAAATGTATAAAAACTGTGGAATTTTTTATTTTATTCTTGTCCTTATCTACAAATTTGCTTCAGAGGTCAGAAGAAGCTTCGCATTGGTTTCAGAGATATAGCCCCAAATTTCTTTAAAAACTCAATATTTAACCATGTTTAGATGGGGCCATAAAATCCGAGCTGGATCTGTCACAACAAAACCCAACTAGTGCCTCTTGTCGTTTGGGTCTGTACTTTCAAAAAATTCTCAGTTCGAATTGTTTGCACAAGATCACATTAAAAATGTTGCACAGAGAAAGGAATATGGCAACGAATATGCAATTGGAGAAACTTCGCGGAAACAAAACTTCGAAGACTGGAAGTTTGCAGTGGAAGCATATTTCTAAATGAAAGGTCTGTTGAAATCCATTCAAGGGATGGAAGATAAAGAAGACAAGAAATTAGCGAAAATTTATGAGGACAATGGCCTGGTCAGGAGATTTGGATTAATACAACAAAGTTGAAAGATTGTTGAATTGTCGAGGAATATTCAGTCACATATTTGAACAAATGTTGAGGAATATGTGAATGACATAATCAACACGGCGCACAAATTAAGGGCTGTTGGACTTAACGTGGATGAAGAGTGGATCGGATCAACGTTATTAGATGGATTACCGGATGAGTATAAATCTATGATTATGGGGATTCAAAGCTCGGGTATAAAAATAACAGCTGACGCTATAAAGTTGAATATATTGCAACTGAAATGTCTCTAGCTGGCAACAAAAAGAGAATTGGTAAAAATGTGAAAGGGCCAAAGTGCTATAACTGCAATCAATATGGCCATATAGCCGCCAAATGCCCGAAAAAACCTTTAAGAAAGTATTCTCAAAGAAAGACGATGGGAATTTTGCGATGGGAGCGTTTACGGTACGTAAACTGCAAAACAATGATTGGTACTTCAATTCTGGCGCCACAGCCCATATGTGTTCAAGTAAGGAATTTTTCAGTGATCGATATGAAGAAAAAAATTTTGAGGTAATCATAGCAAATAATTATACAATGCGTGTCGATGGAATTGGAAATGTCAACATGGTTTCATTGGTGGGAAACTCCAAGAAAGAAAACGTTATTTTTAAAGATGTTCTGCACATTCCGGATTTGTATATTAATCTACTGCCTGTTTCTAAAATTGTTGAAACGGATTCAAAGTTGTATTTGATGCAAAAGGCTCCAAATTATCAACAATTGTGGCGATGTTTTTGTTACAGGAGATTTGGATGAAGAAACGTTTTCGCATGAATTTTTCAAGTAACAAAGCAACGGTTTCTCAAGGTAAGATTGAAGAAGGCAATTTGTGGCATAAACGAATCGGTCATGTAAGCAATGAAACACTGAAGGAAATGGCATCAGGAGCTGTCATTGGAATAAATTGTGAGAAAGGTAAAGAAAAGTATATTCCTTGCTTGAAAGGGATAATATCAAGAAAACCATTCATTGACACCGGAACTAGAGTCAATGGTATATTGGATTTAATTCATACTGATCTCTGTGGTCCAATGGATACAGATTCCATTAGTAATTCTCGATATATATTAACTTTTATAGATGATTACTCGCGAAAAGTTTTTATATATTTTCTGAAACGGTAGTCTGAAGTTTCTAAAAATTTCGGCGAATTTAAAAAAAAAAATCGAAAATCAAACAGGACGAAAGATTAAAGCCTAGAGGAGCGACAGAGGAACTGAATATTGCAGTGAAACAATGAGACGCATTTTTGTTGAAAATGGTATTTCAAACTACGGTACCATATTCGCCTCAGCAAAATTACGTATCTGATAGAATGAACAGGACCATTATAGAAACAAACTAGGTATCTTTTAATTCAGTGCTTGCCCAAGAAGTTTTAGGCTGAAGCAGCAAACACTGCCGTTCATTGAATAAACTTAACACCGACGAAAATGCTCAAAGAAATTTCTCCGGAAGAAGCATGGTCAGGTAAGAAGCCCTGTTTAACGTATCTCAGAGTGTTTGGATGTAGAACCGTGATTCACATCCCTAAGCAAAAACGTAAGAAATTGGATGTAAAGGGAAAAGAAGTTATATTTTTTGGCAATTCCAGAAAGACATTTCGTTTCTTTGATCGCGGTAGAAACAGCGTTGAATTAAGTAGAGATGCCAAGTTTTTGGAAAGTCAATTCTGTGAAGATATGCCAAAAGGGGGAAATAACATCAAATGTCCCTACTAATGATGATGAAACTAATGTCCCTAATGATGATGATGCAAATTATGATACATTGCAAGGTACAAATGATCAAGTAATAGAAGAGAGACAAGGTGATCAAGAAAATTCAGAATCTGAATACTATTCAGACGAAACGGATTGTTCATCCTTTTATGATTTCGACCGGAAAACATGGTTTCGATCGGAAAACATAAATCCAAGATCATCAGATACAGGAATCGGACCGACAAATAATATAATGAGATCAACAAGACTTTCAAGACCAACAACCAGATATGGATATGCATCAAGTGAAGATGAGGAACCAAAGACTGTACAACAAGCGTTGGGAGGAAACAAAAAGCAAGAGTGGAAAAAAGCAATGGATGATGAACTAGCAGCTTTATCACAAAATAAAACTTGGTAAATTACTGCATTGTCAAATGGAAAAACACCAATAGATAGTAAATGGTGCTTTAATGCAAAACGCAACTCGAAGAGAGATATTGAGAGGTACAAAGCTAGACTTGTTGTGAAGGGATACTCTCAAAAAATATGGAATTGACTACGAAGAAAATTTCTCTCCGTTGGTGAGGTATTCCTCAATACGTCTACTTTTAAGATCGACAGTTCAGCATAATCTTGACATAGACCATGTGGATGTAGTAACAGCTTTCCTGCAAAGTCAACTGGAAGAGGAAATATATATGAAAATTCCAGAAGGTCTTGAGAAAAACAAAGGAAAAGTTTCTAAACTAAAGAAGTATTTGTATGGCCTTAAACAAGCTACATAGCCGGGGTTGGAATAAGAAATTAAATGCAACGTTGAAGAAAATCGGGATAACACCATCTAAAACCGAACCTTGTGTATATTACAAATTTAACTAGACAGTAATTACATATGTCGCAATATATGTTGATGATATTTTGATCCCTACGAATAATCCTGAATCCAAACAACATATTAAGAATTGCTTATCAAGAAATTTCAAAATTAAAGATATTGGTGAGACAAGTTACATTCTGGGCATAAGAATCACAATGTTTGAGTAGGCAATAAAAAGAAAAGAAAACCAAAAAGAAAACACCGGTATCAATTCTTTTATAATAATAAAATAAAAAATCTTTTATTTAAGAAATATTGTTTGGAAAACAATGTCTTTACCTTTTATTTACAATGGTGTTGTTTGGTGGACGAATATCAAAAGAGAAGTGAAGATTTAATATGCAAAATTGTAATTCTGTTTCTACACCATTAGATGTCAATCAAACATTAACAAAAGATATGAACTCTTCGTAAGTGGACCATGACGTACTTTATCAAGAAGCTGTCGGATGTTTGTCTTATGCTGCTCAGGTCAGTCGCCCCGATATATCATATGCAGTGGGGGTACTGGCAAGGTACAACAATGACCATTGAAAATCACACTGGGAAGCTGTCAAACAGGTAATGAGAATGTCTACTACCGAAGCCGAATACATGCCAATGGCAGCATCAAATGCGACAATCAAAGTGCAATAAGTTTGAGCCATAATAGCACATACCACGCACGATCAAAACACATTTTTTAATCGATCGGTCCCACGCCTCTCACACCAGCCCCTGCCGACCGAGGAGGCTACCTCCCCATACGTAGGGAGCGCGTACACACCAAAGTCCGTACTAAAGCGGGTTAGCATGGTTATATACTGGCTACAGAATAAACATCAGCCGGTAAAATACCAATAACATGTTAGTATTATTAATTATTATACACACAAATAAAAATAAAAGGAAGCATAACAACATGGAACAAAGAAAGTATTACAAACGCTGTTCTTGGCTATTCTACTGTACCGAAGAGGGATTTGTAGATAAGTGCCAGATGTTCAATCAGCGTATGGATGTGAAAAGTAAACTAAGCTCTAAAATCAATGTTGACAACTACTGCTCATAGGTCAGGTTCTACTAGTTCCGCAGAGGGAGATGTAGATAAGATGCTGTAAAATATTGAGCTTTTTATGTAAATTAGAAGTAGACAGCGGAATCCTATGCAAATGCATATATGGTTAGGATGGTCGTAGAGAAAATCTGATTAGACAGAAACTCGTTTTATTACAAAATAAAACGGATTAGGCCCAGAAATTTTTGCATATTTTGCATATCGTGCATATTTTGAAATATTTTTACATATTTGCATAAAATGAGCATATGCAAAACCATATGCAAAAATATATACAAGGATTTGTGGTCTAAAAATCCCACCGAAATGGCTGAAATGTGGCATTAAGTCTTCGTTGGGAGTATAAAACGTTCCACCTGAAATTTGTCAGTATAGGTCCACGTCTTCATATAGCCACCATAGAACGGTACCTCCCGATTTTCGGTATTTTGAAAGTTGTAGTCTCAATACCCACGGAAATGACTGGAATTTGGTATTTAGTCTTCGTTGGGGTATAAATCTTTCCACCTGAAATTTCTCGGTATAGGTTCACGTCTTCATATAGCTCCCATAGAACGGTATCTCAGGATTTCTGGTATTTTGAAGGTTGTGGCCTCAATATCCCCCCGAAATGGCTGAAATTTGGTATTAAGTCTTCCTTAGGGGTATAAAACTTTTCACCTGAAATTTGTCGGTTTAGGTTCAGGCCTTCATATAGGTATATAGGTATAGGCCTTCATTTTCGGTATTTTTAAGGTTGAGGCTGTGGTTGTACATTTCTCTATTTTATTGACTTGTCTGAAAAGAATTTTAAACAGAAAAATTTTACGTACAACCATTTTTGGACCTATTATTGAAATATTTGTTGCATAAGAAAATATGTAAAATGCATAAATTTTGCATATGCAAATATTTATGCATTTTGCATAATTTTGCGTATGTCATATGTTTCGATTGCAATTTAATCAGAATCCAAAAATAGGCCCGGTCCCAAAATTTGAAATGAATCGGACCAAAAATAGGGGTTGCATAAAATTACGCTGTCTAATTATAAGGTCGTTTACATCCCAAAGCGATAATGCACAACAAGGATTATGTATTTTAAACACAGAACTAGGTTTACATACGTAGTAATGAATTTTTTCTTGTATTTAATTAGTTATTTAATGAAATAGTGTTACATAAACTGTTATAAATTACACAGAGAGATCTAATTGGGTTATTCAATTCGTAATTAGTTCTTGCAAAGGATAATTTAGCGGTTCAAAATTACGTGTTCTGCGAGAAGGAACATTATAATTTATATCGGCAATGAGAAATGGGGAATCAATTAGACCACGTAGTAGTTTACTGATTTATAATGCTCTTAGCACGAAACGTCTTTTTTCAAGCGTTGGAAGATCAATTAACAATAAACAACTCTCGTACGGCGGAAGAGGTTCAGACGAGTTCCAATTCAGACCTCGTAATGCAAAAATTAGAAATTGAGTTTGTACTGATTCAATTTTATCGGAATAGCATTTGTAGAACTCTCTCCATAAAATGCAACCATATTCCAAAACTGGGCGAACTAAACTGACAAATAACCATTTGGTGACATAAGGATCATCAAACTCTTTAGATCATCGCTTTATGAAACCTAGTACAGATTTAGCTTTGTTAACGCAAGAGTCAATGTGTAAATGAAATCGTAGCTTAGGATCTAATGTAACACCAACATCAACGAACGATTCGACGCTGTCAAGTTTATAAGACCCAATAAAATAGTTAGATAGTATTGGCTGCGATCTAAAAAAATGCAATTTTTTGAATTTTTTTTAGATTAAGGGGCATACCATTTGCATTACACCAATTTACGAGGGAGTGTAAATCATACTGTAAGTAGGTTGATTCATTAATCGAGCTTGTATGAAGGAAGAGCTTCACGTCATCAGCATACATTAATATTTTGGAGAATCTAATAACATCGGGAAGATCATTAAGATAAAGTACAAAGAGTAAAGGGCCCAAATGACTACCCTGAGATACTCCAGATGAAACAATACTATTCTTTGACACGGAATCATTAAATAGTACTTTTTGTGTACGGTTTTTTAAGTAGGAGGATATCCAGCTTAAAAGAGGTGTTGGGAAACCCATTAAATCTAATTTATAAAGCAAGAGCTTATGTACTGCTGTGTCAAAAGCTTTGCTAAAATCCGTATAAATAACATCAGCCCTTTTGAATATGACAAACAAGTTCTAATAGATTAGACGTTTTAGATCTGCCTTTCATGAAATCGTGTTGAAACGGTGCAATTATACTTTTTAGAAAATGTCGCGAAACCAGTATTGCTGTGATCTGATGGGATTAGGAGTTCAATCTAGTGGGGGTGTTGAAAAAGAAGAATGAACTACCTAATACTACTACTTTGCTTATTATATTAAAAAAAAAATCTAGTTAACATAGTTTTATGTAGTAGTCATGTAATCCAGTAAATTATTAAAATAAATTTTCATTCGTTGAGAAACCTGTACGCCTACGTCACATAGGCAAGTTTTGGGTTTTTGACATTTAATACATGAACTCAACTGTCATGTCATGCAAGTTACTTGCATGTATAATCATGGGGTTAGCCAGCTCAATACGAACTGAGGTAGCACGTAGTGGTGCAGGAAATAATAATATTTGAAATGGTGCCTTGGTGTGAAAAAAATCAATTTGGAATTATCAAAATAATCAACCTAAGGTCACCGTATTTTATTAGCAGAATGATTGAGATATCCTCCTGGTTTTGATTACCCCGTGAACACAATCGCTTCAATATATTATGAGATTTAACGGGAATGCAGCATATGGCAGAAACCTACTCTACCCAACTTCCCATCAGTTGTCTTCTATTAAAATTGTCGCAAATCTTTACCTAAGTATCATGTTAATTCCACGGTGTGATTAGGAGCGTCTTATCGAAAAGATCGCAGCATACAGCAACTAGCACAAAATAAAGAATGAACAGGAAACTCGAAATCGGCATGTAGGATTATAGGGCTGTCGTCAAAAACATAATATGTGTCGATCTACATCTCTTAGGTCTTCACCAGAACTTGCCGCAATGTAAAGATCTGCTCGCTGATGTATTTGTCAGGTCATAAGCCACATTGGTAAAATTTTATTGATCATAGGCTTTAGTCGTTCACATAGTGTGCCGGATACGATTTTATATGCGATTTTATGCCTGATACATATACCTTATAAGCATGTAGCTCCCGGTCTTCTTCTCGTCTGATAAACCGTCAGTCTCATTTTTCTTCTTCGGGGCAGTATGTATAATTAACGGTATAAGTTGTGGTAAAGACCACAGCATCTGCCTATAGTAAAACCCTGGACTTATTCCAACTTTTGTGAAGGATATATGTAAGAAACGTCCTTAAAATTAAGACCATTCCCAAGGCCATATCAGGGCAAGTGTTGGCTTCCGCTAGAAGAACAGTTGTACTGTTATAGTTATGATCACAAGGACTATCCGCTGTGAAAACACAATAATGTTGAACTTATGCGGAGGAGGTATCTGAAAGAATGGACTGACATAGTCTATCATGGAACTGGACCGACCTTTAGGTAGTTATCGTGTACACCAGCCGTTTTAGTTGGTCACCGTAGGATTTATTAGAGTTTTTGGACCATTAAGTCAGGAATTATGGACATGTCCGCGAAAAACATTATATCGCCGTAAGCAGGACCATAAGATTACCATCGGTAAAAATTTCAAAACTTAAGCAAAAAATTTGAACTAAGACCCGCAGGTCGGAGAGGTTCTTTCCTATTTTAACCGCTGATCTTGTGTCAGCCAATGTCATCCTGCATAGTCGAATTAGTTTTGCAGGGATGCCAAACTCAGACATGGCTTGAAACACCTTTGCTCTAATTGGGCTGTCGAACGCAGCCTTATAGTCGACGAATAGGTGGTATGTGTCGATTTGTCTTTCGTGGGTCTTCTCCAATATTTGGCTCACTGTGAAGATTTGGTCAATTGTCGACTTACCAGGTCTAAAACCGCATTGGTATGACCCGATTATTTCATTGACCATGGGTTTTAACCGTTCACACAGTATGCTCGACAACACTTTATATGCGATGGGAAGGAGACTTATACCTCGGTAATTTGCACAAACCGTTTTGTCTCCTTTCTTATGTACGGGACATAGTAGGCTGAGGTTCCAATCGTTGGGTATGCTTTCTTCCTGCTAAATTTCGCAAATTAGCTGATGCATACTCCTTACCAGCATTTCGCCACCGGTCTTAAACAATTCGGCGGGAAGTCCATCAGCTCCTGCTGCCTTATTGTTTTTCAGCCGATTAATGGCTGTCGTAACCTCGCTTTGGCTAGGTGGTAGACTTTTAACATTGTCATTTACGATTGGTTCTGGAGTATCTTCATCGCCATCCATATTCGATACCAAAAGCTTCATAAAGTGCTCCTTCCAGATCCTCAGTACGCTATCTGTATCAGTTACCAGATTCCCTTGGTCATCTTTGCAGGAGAATGTGCCTGCACCATATCCTTCAGTCTGGTGTTTTACACTCTGGTAAAATTTTCGGACTTCATTCTGACTCCTGAACATCTCGAGTTTCTCACGCTCACGTTTTTCTTGCTCCTTCTTTTTTCTTCTGAAAATACGTGTTGCTACTGAATGCAGTGTTGCTCTATATGCCGCGTTCTTTACTTCTGTAGCTTTACGACACTCCTGATCGTACCATAAATTTTTAGGTGGAGGTTTTTGGTACCCAAGTATGGTTTTTGCGGCAGTCTGAAGGGAGTGGGCTATTCTTTGCCAACGTGCTTCTACATTATCGGGACAAGGAGTGCTGTTTTCCAGCATGCGAGTCAGTTGAGCGGAGTAGGCTTGTGCTGTCTGTTGTGTTTGCAGCTTCTCGACATCCAGCTTCCGTCCTGTGTTAGATCGCACTTTTGCCGCAACATTAAGACGAGTGGGTACCTTGGCTGCCACAAGGAAATGGTCCGAATCGATGTTCGCACCTCGAATCGATCGGACATCTAACACACTGGACGAGTGTCTTCCATCTACCACAACATGATCAATCTGATTTTTTGTTTTCCCATCCGGGGATATCCACGTAGCTTGTGTATGTCGAGTTGTGGGAATCTGGTGCTGCTCCCTACCATGTTCTTTGCCGCTGCAAAATCAATCAGCCTCATTCCGTTGTCGGATGTTACCTCATGAAGACTGAATTTGCCGACCGTGGGACCGAATATATTTTCCCTTCCAATTTTAGCATTAAAATCTCCTAGAACAACCTTAATGTCGTGGCCAGGGCAGCGGTCATATACTCTCTCTAGGCGCTCGTAGAATATATCCTTGGTCGGTTCGTCTTTCTCTTCGTCGCCTCAATAAATATATTCTTTCTCATGATGGAATATCTCAAATAAAACGCTTGCATTTAAATTATAAATGGTGGCAAAATTAAACGGCAAGCGTTTTATTTGAGAGATTCCATCAAGATAAAGAATATACATATTTATTGAGGCTAAGCGACAAATTATTTCCTAGTTTTAAGTGCATTTCTAAAGAAAATACAGAAACTTAATTTTTTTTAAATTATATTTTACTAGGGGACCCGGCGAACTTCGTCTCGCAGTTTGTTAGGTACAGAACTTTATGGCTTTGGTTCAAACCTATAATACTATTATTGCTATCACCTTGTTCAATGGCAAATATTTCTTTGTTTTGAACTGTTTAGGACGATCTTTGAAGCAGATGCACATTAGACACTTGTACTTTCGACAATTGTCAGTTTGACGAAGAGAGAAGGTACTGAGAGGCAAAGTGTTTCTATTTTCCTCGACTCTCTCTTCTATAAACTGACAATAGCCGCGAAAAAATTAGGTAACTCTAAATCAGGACTAAGATATAATTTTTAAGCAAATAACACGTTTTGCGATGTAAATAAAAATATTTGGTAGCGCAGTTGAAGCAAAATAATATCATAACGCCCTACTCGTTTCATAATCGATGGTTTTCTGCAATTCTTGTTTCCACCACTGAACATGATATTTCACTCAAGCAATTGAATATGAATTTGAATTTAATGCTGAATATAGTGCTTATTTAAATTTGCGTTTTAATCAATTAACCCATTTTAACCTATTTACCCATTTTGATCCGATCGTTATCAGGTTACCACCTTCGTCTGTTTTTTACCCTCCACCATAGTATGGAGGGTATATTTAGTTTGTTTTTCTGTTTGTAACACATCGAACTAATCATTTGCACATATATTCTTGATCAGGATAAAATTCTAAGACAATCTAGCCATGATCGTCTGTCTGTTTGTCCGTCTGTTGTAATCACTCTAGCGTTCGCAATAATAGTGCTTGAGCGCTATATTTTTGCATCCGAGCGTCTTTTTTTCCAAAGGCAGGTCAAGTTCGAAGATGGGTTATATCGGAACACTTTTTGGTATAGCCCCCATATAACGCTACCTCCCGATTTTCGGTATTTTGGGGATTTTAGCTAAAATTTTTGATCGAACTACCTGTAATTTGACCGTTGAGGTTTCTAGTAATCACAAAATATCTCCACCAAAAACTGTCAACATAGGTCCATGTTTAGGTATAGCCCCCTATTTAACTGTACCTCCCGATTTTCACTTTGACATAGCACCATATAAGGTTCCTTACCGATTGAATACATTTTTTATGTTTTTTACCTTATTTAGGTATCAGAGGTCACAAAATCTAAAATTGTGGACAGGAAAGAATATAATTATTCCGTTTTAGTTCAGAATATTTTATGGTGGAGGGTATGAAAAGTTCGGCCCGGCCGAACTTAACGCTTTTTTACTTATTTTTTCTGACTTCTCTATTTAATGTGATCTCCCGAATTCTACTTGCACTGCAATGGCTCTGGTAACGTGGACAGAGCTATTCTATTAGTTGCCGTTCTTTGTGTGTTTCGGATGCTTGAAGTCTTGTCACACTAACACGTGACTGTTGTCGATTACTTGGTCACCCTATATTTAATTTCGACGTAAATAACATAGTCAAATTAATATCATAAACTAATTAACGATTAATAAGTAGTTACCTACTTATGACGCCGATAGAGAATATTTGTCAGATAATTCGACCCAAAAAACTCCAGTACCTCCGATTTCTTGTTTTTTTTTCCAATTTTGAATAGCATCCTTTTTTCGAATGACATACATACAGTGTACCAACAGTACCAATGTACATATGTATGTTTGTATGTATGTATTTGGCCGTTTGTAATTGCCTTCCAGCTCTGCGGTAACTAAATTGATTGAATTCATACTCCTTTTACAGTGGGGGCATCATTTTTTTTGTATCATGACAGAATCTAAACAGTATCAAAATATATCTGGTACAGCTTAAATATTATACCGCATACATCGGAAGTTTATCTTTCGAAGATGTTTTTACCTACGGTATACATATATGCCACAACTTCACTTCCAATGAAATTACCTCGGAGCTCTTGATGTTTCAATTAACCCACCAATTTTGTGGATTTGTACCTTTTTCCTCAAAACTGTGGAAACCACTTTTGGCATTATGATCTCAGTCTTTTCAATCGGTATCTGACCGAAACCACCACTAATCTTTACAAACTCTAAACTAAGCCCTTTTAACCATTTTTCGCTGTTAATTTCCTAAAAAGACGCTTGAAAATAAATGAAGATCGATTTGATTGTGAATAAAAAATTCTATACAACTTTCAAAAATTGACAAAACAGAGGCGTACAATGGACCCTCACAGTAGGTGCAAATGCAATTTTCGCCAAAAACTGTCCAAATAAGTGCCAAGATTTACTCCAAACACGAAGCTCGATAGAAATTTGTGGAAAAATTGACTGAGACCATTCCGAATTGGTGCGAATTGTCAAAATCTGTTCAGCCGTTCTTTAGTTATAAGCGTAGTAACTAACATCATCCTTTTTTATATATATAGATTTGGAAACTTAAATACATTTTTATTTATTTTTTTTAATAACTGAAGTGATTGAACAAAAATTTGGATGAGGCACTTAGCACGCCATTTACAATACATTCTGAACACTACTCGTGATTCAAAGAATTTGCTGGTGAAATAATAAACAAAGGCTGACTTCCGAAACGTCAGTTGCTTTGTATTCGTGCATGCACCTAGGGGTTCTTAAATCGAGTTCCCCAATACTGCAATTTAATAAAACTACTCTAGGATGGAACTCGATCTAAGAACCCCTAGTTTTCTTCACGAATACAAAGCAACTGACGTTTCGGAAGTCACCCAAACACATAATGCCCATATAATATAAAAAAATATACATTTTATGTCCCAATTTACATTAGGCGAGTTTACTTGCGGCAATTGTCAGTTTGATGGAGAGAGAGGTGAGGTATATGGTAACCCTTTGCCTCTCAACACCCTCTCTCACCTACAAACTGACAATTGCCGCAAGTAAACTCGCCTAATGTAAATTGGGACTAAGTTTCATTTTTATTAAAATTTGGTCTCAAAAGATATAATAAAATGAGTTTTGTTATTATGAAAAAAACACGATTTTTAGGTTATAAAATTCTATTGTTTATGCTGTCAAAAACGTTGTTTTTTTGGCAAGGTTTAAGATGTTTCTGACGTATGTAATATCCGACAGAAATGTATATCATATACGTCATACGACCATCCATAAATATACATAAGTCCTCGGATATTTAGAATTAAAAATAACCCATATCGGACCCCGTTCGGTATAGTCGCCATATAAATGATCCGCCCCGTTTTCAGTATTTTGAAGTTTTTTAATCATATAGGTCCACGTTATGGAATATCTAAAATTTTAAATTCACAGAAAATTTCCATTGTTTCTGTTATTGCAAGATTTTCAGTATTTCGAAGATCTTAACGTAATTTTTAGAATATCAGCTGTAATACAGATTTTGAGATTCCTTTTGGTTGGAGAACCTCCATGCAGAAAGTAGTTAAATATATCCACGTTTTAATGCAATCCCTACATAACTCTATTCGCGAGTAGGACGAATTGATTTATACAAGAGTTTAATGTGTTGGAGGGTATAGTTCGACCCAAACATAACGCCTTTTTTTCTTTATTTAAATTTAATATCGGGATACCTAAACGACTTCTATGTATTAAATACCTTCAAAAAGAAGAATGACTCGAAACCGTCAGTGCAGATTGGACTTCTATATCTAACTATTGTGTCGATAACCCAAGAATATAAAGTTTTTTTATGTCATTAAAACGCCAAATTTACTTTTTTTCCAGACAGCCTTTGGAAGATTGGTGTTTGAAAAATCATTCCGGAGTCTTTTAAGAGTCCTTTTGCTGACCAAAAACTGATTAACTCACTAGTACGATCAGAAAGGGACTCGAAAGTGAGTCCCTCTAATGATTAAAAATAGTTGAAGTTAAAATACAATAACAAAATGTATAGCAATCGAAATTAAATCATTGAGGCCTGTAAAATGTGACTATTTTTTAGTTACTTATTGTCACATTTTGATCATCTGAAGATTGAGAAAATTCTTATTCAAAAAAGGATCATGCAGTTGTTAGAAAAGTGATTAGAATTATGTGTCTTCTGATCAGACTTTGAATAGATAGGTGATTAAACACTGATTGTTTTTTTGGTTATATATAATTCTCATATACACTTTCTACAAAACTTTGATATAAATGGTACGTATAGTATTAGGAGTATTGACAAATACAACATATGTCCACGTTTTGCCAAGTGAAATGAAGAAAGGGAATAAAGAAACAGTATACTAAACACCGCAAAATAAAGGGACAATTAAAAATCATAACAAAGCAGAATGAAAACAAAACAAATACAAGAAAAAAAGACAAATGAAAGAAACAGAACGAAGAATAGAAAAGAAAATTCTTTTAATTTTTTCTTGATATTTTCTTCTTCGTCTGATAAAAAGACTGATAAATGACTCGCTAAAGACTTACAAACGATTATAAACATGACTCAAAAAAAAAACTCGAACAAGAGTCACAAATTAATCAACAAATCACCAATAAATGATTTAAATACGACTGGAAAAGGACTTTATATATCATAGGAAAAAGGTCAAAAATGACTCCAAACCAAGGTTACGTTTTTCTTTCGACAAGAGAATTTTTCATGATCAGAAAATGCGCTTATACTCCAGCTTTCTAATTCGCCATCGGATCAAAAACGACTCGAATTTGATTACAAATTTCAAAAAAAATGCTGGCTGGGTTACCGGAAGTGCCCCCACCCCCTGCGTACGTCCCTTCTATGAAGTCTATATATTCTATATATTTTGGTATAGCCGCCATAAAACGGTAACTTCGGATTTTAGGTATTTCGAGGATTTAGCTGCAACTTTTAACCGAACTAGTTGTAATTTGACGTCCATGTCTTGGTATAGTTCCATATATCGGTACATATGTATGCGGTATTTGGTTGGTTTTTCTATACATTTTTTGACTGCACTCCATGTAATTTGGCATTTAAGGGTCCCTGCTGTCAAGAAACTTCTCCGCCAAAAGTTGTTTATATAGGGGCATGTTTTGGTATAGCCCTCATATAACGGTACCTCTTATTTTCAGTATCTTTGGGTTTTAGCAACATTTTTTGACCGAACTCCACCAATAATTGTTAAAATAGTTCCATGTTTTGGTATAGCCCCATATAACGGTACCTACCTATTTTCGGTGTTTTGGCAAAATGGTTTGACCGAACTACCAGTAATTTGACGTTTGAGATTCCCAGAGGTGACAAATCATCTCCACCAGAAATTTTCAACATGAGTTTTAGCTACAATTTTTACCCAACTACCTGTAATTTGACATTTGGGGTTCTATGTGATCACAACTATTCTCCATATCTGTATTAGACATCTGAGGTTCTATGTGGTCACAAAACTATCTGTAATTTGACATCTAGAACCTCAGATATTTCAAAAATATTTCACCAACAATTGTCTATATAGGTTCATGTTTTGGTATAGCCTCCATATAACAGTACCTCTTATTTGCGGTATTTTTAGGGGTTTAGCTACATTTTTTTACTGAACTACCTGTAATTTGAAATTTTGAGTTCTCTGCAGTCCTGACTTTCGGTATTATGAGAATTATTGTTTACCGAACTACCTTTAATTTGACACTTGAGGTTCTTAGAGTCCACAACTTTTCTCTAGCATAAAATTGTCAACATAGGTCCATATTTTGGTATAGCCCCCATATAATGATAGACCCCAATTTTCGGTATTTTGAGAATTTTAGCTACAGTTTTGAACCGAAGTAGCTGTAATTTGACATGTGAGGCTCCTAGAGGTCATAAAAGTTTTCTACCAAAATTTGTCAACCGAGGTAGGTCCATGTTTTGGTACAGTTCCCATTTAACGGTGCCTCCCGACTTTCGTTGATTTCAGTATTTTTGCTACATTTTTTACAGAACTGTCTGTAATTTGACAGTTGAGATTTCCAATGATCACAAAATGTCTTCACCAACAAATGTTCAACATAGGTTCCTACTTCGATATAGACCCCCATATATAGGTGTCGCCCGATTGAATACATTTTTAGGTACATTTTCTGACCTAACTTAGGCATTGGATGCCCGTGATAATAAAATATATCCACCTGAAGTTGTGGACAGGAAGGGAAACTAATTATATACATTTATATTTCATGGTGGAGGGTATACCCGATCTTAACGCTTTTTTGTTTACTTTTTTACTTTCGTTTTAATTTCAGATGACAATGAACCGGCAGATTTTGAAAAGGCTCTAGCGGCAACTGGCTTTGGATGTTTTAATTTCTTATTAATATTAGCTGCAATTCCAGCAAAATTGTCCATAGTATTCTCCACGACAACCATGGCCTATATATTACCCATTGCTGAATGCGATCTCAAATTGACGTTGTTCAATAAAGGTGTCCTGAATGCCGTCACTTTTGCTGGTATGATTTCATCGGCCATTGTTTGGGGTTATATGGCCGATACACAGGGAAGAAAAAAAATTTTAGCCTTTGGCTTATTGGCAGATGCTGTGTGTGTCGTGTGTAGTTCGTTAAGTCAAAATTTCGGAATGTTGGTGACATTTAAATTTTTGGGTGGATTGATGTAAGATTGGACCTCATTTTCTAATTCTGCTTCTGTAATGTGCAACTGATAATTATTCCAGAGTTAATGGACCAAGTGCGGTGCTGATCACATATTTAACAGAATTACATGCTGCCCGACATCGTCCTAGAGTTTTGATGATTCTGGGTATTATTACATCATTTGGAACGTTAATGTTGCCGCTTATGGCATGGCTGATATTGCCGAAAGATTGGGAATTTGCCATACGGGGATTTAATGGTGAGTTGTGGAATAACATTAAAAGAAACATAGAATGAATGAATTTTCAATACATAGTCTGAAATTTATTGGTTTTTGCAGTACACACCTGGCAGATATTTCTATTATTCTGTGGCTTACCCAGTTTCATGAGTGGCGTTATACTTCTGTTTCTTCCCGAAAGTCCCAAATTCTTAATGTCTCAAGGACATAATCGCCAAGCAATGAAATCTTTTCAAATGATGTATGCCATGAATACTCGAAAGCCTAAGGATACATTTCCGGTTTGTATAAAAAATTTCATAATTATTATTCATTCAAAATCATTGTCTATTTATAGATTAAACGCCTAATCGAAGAGATACCCTCCAGGGATATAAACACTACTAAAGTCGTCTTTACTATTGAAAAAACGAGCGAAGAAAATTCAAAACGGCTTCATCGTTCTTTGTCGCAAAGTTTACGTGACGGTTGGCAACAAACAAAGCCAATGTTCGGCAAACCACTGTTAACACGATCTCTGCATGTTTATTGTATGCAGTTTTCAATATTAATGGGGTAAATTTATAATAGAATCTTTTGCATGTTATTACAATTGTGTTATTTATTTGCAGATACAATACCATACGTTTATGGTTACCACAACTGTTCGCTTCTATATCCGAATATGAACAAGAATATGCAAACACAGACGAATCAACAAATCTATGTGCAATTTTGGACTACAGTGTTAATAAGACAGCTTCAATAGTTACCAACTATGAAAAAGATTGTGCTGAAGTAAGTAAATTATTGTGAAATTATGTGGACAATGTTGGATTTTAAGTAGGACAGAATTATTATTGATAACGCAATTGATTGCTCAAAATATTTGAATCGCCTGTTCCATTAAGACTTTTGTACAGTTCAAGTGTAGCCCAGTCTTATATCTGCCATGAAGGAGTCATTTTTGTAGGTGACAAAATTAGTTTTAGAAAATTCCAACGTAAAGTTGTATGCGTTTGGTACCTTCCCCATCATATAAACAGTGGCCAAAATATTCGAGAGACTGACCCAATAAACACAGCCGGCAGGCTTTTTGGAGCTTTTGGGTCATTACCACGGGAAGTATGGACTTGCCACCGACAAAAATGCGCCGTAGTAACAGGACCCGCAAGAAGAACTTTTTGGAAAAAATTTCAAAACTATCCGAGATGAGCTGTTAAACTGCACTTTTCTCAAATTTTATGTGAGACCGATATAGTCCATATTCCAACCGAGTACATGAAATAATACGATGTGTAAAGTTTGAACCAATCAGAAACACCCTGCTACAGTTATCTTGCGGATTTGTCATTTTATTTGGTGCTGTCAAGGTTTCTTGGAGCTTTTAGGCCATTATCTCAGGAACTAGCCTCCGAAAAAAATTTTACCATCGTGAAAGAGTCTGCAGGGACAATATGCTGAAAGAGATTTCAAAACTATCCGACAGGAGATCTAAAGGGAAGAACTGGGGTATTTCAGAAAATAGAAAAACCAGCAGACCCCGGTCCGCGTTGCTGGCCCGTCGTAGTGAGATTTAATGACAACTTTGTAAGGTATTTATGCTTGACAATTCAAAAATTGGTATTTTCTACCTCACTTCTTCAGAAATTGGATAATGGGGAAATTGTTTAAATATTTGCTCTAGCCAGATCTGAGCTGGGCTAAGGTTGTTTGAGAGGACCTGGAGAGCTGATGTTCGCTGTCGAAAATTTTCGAAAAGTGTTGTTTTAGGACAATGTTTTAGCTGTACACATTGACAATTCATTTACCGATCTGGAGAGCAGATGTTTCAGACCTGTCGCTATTGACCATCTGTTGAAGTCAGGTCTTGGTTGTCAGGACGGAAGATTATTATGTCTTTTCGGATATGTCGTGGAGGTGGATCCCTCATCAAAGTGACCAACTATATTGGAGGCTAGGAGTAACTGCCACGGATGAAACACATTTGCTCTGTTCCAGAATGTGACCTGCAAGAATCTACTATTTTTATACCCTCCACCATAATACGGAGGGTATAATTAATTTTGTCATTCCCTTTGTAACACATCGAAATATTCATTGGAAACCCTATAAAGTACATATATTCTTGATCAGCATAAAATTCTAAGTTGAAACAGCCAAGTCCATCTGGCCGTCCGTCCGTCATTTCGTATGTCGAAATCAAGAAATAGCTCTCAATTTTTTAAGATATAGCTATATAATTTTGTATGGAAGTTTCTTTTACTCCTAGGATGTTTGGGATTTAAAATGTGCTATATCGGTCCACGTTTTTATATAGCTCCCATAGAATGGTACCTCCCGAGTTGGGGGTATAAAACGTTCCACCTGAAATTTGTTGGTATAGGTCCACGTCTTCTTATAGTCCCCATAGAACGGTACCCCCGATTTTCGGTATTTTGAAGGTTTTAGCCTCAAAATCCTACCGAAATGGCTGAAATTTTATACTTAGACTTCTTTGCGAGTATAAAACTTTCCAGCTGAAATTTTCGGTATAGCGTCACGTCTTCATATAGTCTCCACAGAAAGGTACCTTCCGATTTTCGGTGTTTTCGAGTATTTAGCCTCAATATCTCACCGGAATGGTTGAAATTTTTAATTTAGACTTCGTTGATGGTATAAAACTTTCCACCTGAAATTTGACGGTATAGGTCCACGTCTTCATATAGCCCCCATAGAATGGTACTTCCCGATTTTTTGGTATTTTGAAGGTTGTGACCTCAATATACCACTGAAATGACTGAAATTCTGTAATAAGTCTTCATTTCGGGTATAAAACATTGCACCTGAAATTTGTCGAAGTTTTAGCCAGGTGTACAAAGCATTATAACAGGTACAAACAATTCTTTGTAAGGGTACCACCCAATTTAAAATTTTTTTGGAGATTTGAGTCACATTATCCTACCGACTTGTTTTTTGGTTGGAATTTTTTGTTCCATGAAGGTAGAAAACTTACACACAAAAAACTATACATAGGTTTTAAGGACCGGTATTGACCTCCATACACAAAATTATCAGTATAAAGTTATTATCACCAGTTAAGATATTATTCTCCTCCAAAGAATTATACTTAACGTAGCGATAGAGCTTAGTGGTTATTAATTGTTCATATTTACTTCAATTCTATGGTGGTGGAGGGTATAAAAATATGTTAGAAGACTCCTGCAGCTTATGGAACAAAGCAATGATGTTTTTATACCCTCAGCATTTATGCTAACGAGGGTATATATACTCGTACATTTTCATACGGGCAAAATGTGCCTCATCGAAATAATGGTTTTAGACCCCAAGTATGTTTCGAAGAAATGTGTTTCAGACAATTTGGAGTTGATTTAGCCATGTTCGTCCGTCTGTCAGTCTGGCTGGAGCGCACGATAACTCTCGAACGGATCAACCGATTCGGTACAAAATTTGGCTTTCGTAATATTTTGTCCAAACTTAGTTTAAGTTCGAATATGGGTTATATCGGTCCACTCCTTCCCGTACCTCCCCCACAAAAGTTCGAAAATGTTCAGAAAATTTGTGCGCACGATAACTCCTGAAGGGAGTAACCAAGTTGGTTTATACTTTGCAAATCGTGAAATTTCTTCCAGACTTAGATGAGGTTTCAATATGGACTCAATCGGTGCATTCCTTCGGGTACCTCCCACACAAAATTTCGGAAAAGTTCAGTTTAGGACCTGCTCTCGAATCGCTTTGATTTTTGTTGCAGCCACTTGTATTCAATGCCCCCAAACGATCGTACAAGTTTCATCTGCGGCAAGTCCACACTTCCTGAGAAGATAGCCTGAAAGATGCAAAAAAACCCCTATGACACCGTGAATAGTGGTTGGAGCACACGATAACTCTCGAACGGATCAACCGAGTTGGTCCAAAATTTGGCTTTCGTAATATTTTGTCCAAACTAAGTTTAAGTTCAAAGATGGGTTACATCGGTCCACTCCTTCCGGTACCTCTCCCACAAAAGTTCAAAAATGTTCGGAAAAATTGTGCGCACAATAACTCTTGATGGTAGCGACCGATGTGGTCCATACTTTACACATCCTAATATATCTACCAGATATAGAACAAGTTCGAATATGGTCTATATTTGTCCACTCCTTCGGGTACCTCCTACACAAAATTTTGGATAAATTCGATTTAAGACCTGCTCTCGAATCACTTTGATTTTTATTGAAGCAACTTGCATTCGCTGCTTCAATTACGACAGTAAAAGTTTTTACAGGGGCAAGTCCATACTTCTTGAGAAAACAGCCCGAAAGTCGGAAAAACCCCCTATGGCACCATATGTAGTGGCTGGAGAGCTCGAACCGAATACTGCATTCGTCCACACTTTGGATATCGTAATATTTCTTCGAATATTAGATGAAATTCGAAAGTGGTGCTTATAGGTCCACTCATATCTCATAGACGTAGCAACCGATTTGGTCCAAACTTTGGATCTCTAAATATTATCGAAACTTAGTGTATATTCTAATTTGGGCCCTATCTGTCCAATCCTTGGGCTACCACCCCCACAAATGTTCAACATTTTTGTGTGGTTAAGGGTCTGTACGAGGATCCTTTGGACATTTTTACCGAACATTTTCCTAGTGGTCCTATTTACAGCGATATTATGTTTTTCGTAGGCTATTATGATAAAAAGCCCTATCTATCGATAGACCGCAAATTTTTGAGCTTTAATCCTATCCATATTTTTGTTGGTTCATACGCCCAAAACCCGCCTAAATACATAAGTTTTTTTGGGAAAAGTGTATTTCTATCCACACAGGCTGAGGGTATATCTCTGTCGGCAAAGCCGACTGATACTTTTTAACTTGTTCTAATAGCGTTTTCGTCTCCATAGGTAAATGAGTCACGCTCGACATCAGCACACTTCCAGTAGCAATTCGTGGAAAAGTGTGATATTACCAGGCAATAAACTCGAACACAAAACCTTATGTAAGCAATATGGTCAGGCAAACTTTTGCAACACAAAAGTATTACCTTGTGTTTAGGTCCTTTTTAAAACATTGCAAGTCTTTTGTGTTTTCAAGTTTCTAGTAACATGTTCTAAGTTAGAAATACTTAAAAAATTATCTTTAATTTGACTCACATGTAATTGATACGTTACTTGTTTAGTCACATCGGATAGATGAAAGAGACGAAATAATCCTTTTACCGGTCCAGTTTACCACAACTCACTCAACTTTAAATGGTTTAACATTTTTAAATTGTCTATCTTTGTAGCATCAAAATGTTTCAGTTGATATGTACATGAACAACATGATTGTATCTATTTCCGGAATTGTAGGATACTGCTTTGCTGGCATGATTGTACGTGCTGTGGGTACTAAACGTTTACTAAGTAAATAACATCGAGAAACAAACTATTTTGGAACATAGAACAAGAACATTGTTGTAATTCTTTTCATGTTTCAGCATTTGGCTTACTAATCTCCGGAGGATTGGGTTTGAGTTTGTATTGGTCCAGTAATGGTTTGACTACATTAATCATATCCTCATTGTTTATAACATTGTGCGGTATATCGACATCGTCTCTATTGGGAATAGTTGTCGGTTTATTTCCGACTACAATGAGGTAAGGAAATCTATTATGGTTTATGTGTTTGTAAAATGTTAAACAATTATGGGGGCGGTTTGCTGTTTTTGTGATTTTCCTCCTTTACAGAACCATGATTGTTTCATTGTCGATGATGTTTGGACGCTTGGGTGCACTATCGGGTAATTTAATGTTTCCGGTATTGGTGGAAATTGGTTGTATACCACCATTCGCAATGGTTGGATCTGTGTTGATATGTAAGTGTATGTATTTTGAAATTTTGATGTTAATGTAACCTGTTTTTATTTGTTTATAGTTGCTGCTGTTTTATCATTTATTCTTCCCAAAAAGTCGACATTTACTTAATTATCTCATAACCACAATGTGATTTTTAATATTTGGTTAAGTAAAAATATATTTTATCAATATATTATTTAGACAAATACACATATGATTTACACACATATCTTTTTATACCCTCCACCATAGTAAGTTTGTTTTTCCGTATGTGACGATTTGAAATAATAATTTGTGACCCTATAAAATACATACATATCAGGAAAAATGCCTAAAATTGTCTTTTCCATTTCAAAAAAAATTTTTGATCCTACATCAATGATTTTTGGTACATAGATTAAGAAAAAAATCTGCATTCCAAATCTGTTTTCGTTACTAACTTTGATCGTTGCGCGCAAAAGATATGACCGTTTTAATTATGATAATAAGAAAAAATTCTAAAAAAATCGCGGCTTAATATTGTTAGCTGTTATATCCTATTATCGTTAACTGAATTCGTACCCTTTGCGATGATGCAAAAAATAATCGCAAAGTCTCAATGGATTCGCGAAAAATCAAATTTGTTAAAAAATTTCACGTATTTACAAACATATTTTTGAAAAATAGCGCTCATAGTTACGAAAAATAAATAAAAAAATTATAACAGCATCCAGACATTTTGAGGAATAAAATGAAACCTAAGTTGTGAAAGTTGGAGCTATAGTATTCATGTTATTTGCAAAAATACGAAGAAAATATTACGAAAAAATTAAAATCATATTATTCTAACTTTATTTTTTTATGGTTTTATAGGAAAAGTTGGAGAAAAAATGTTTGAGTTCTTCGGCATTTTCGTCAAAATTTCACGCAATAATGATGATATTCCGTTGTAACAAATTTTTCGCTTATAGTGTTCCTATTGGATAATATTATTAGAACCTTATATTAAATCACAAGGAATTCCAGTTGTGGCATAATGTTAAAATAATGTTATATTGAATATTATAACATTTGAGAAGCATATAAACCGCGTAATTATGAAAATGACATGATGCGCATCCGATTTTCCAACACAGGGAATCAATCCCTTTTCTTTGATGTACAGTTTGTCAAATTCTATTTGGCGGCCACGATGTAGCATCTGCTGCATATTAGGGTGCAAAATACAGTAAAATGGTCATAATTTCCGCGAAGTTCATTTACATTTTATGCGCATCCGATTTCAATAATCGCCATTAAAAAATACATCCTTCTATACCGTTTCAATGCGATCCATCAAGAACCGTGGATGTAGCATCGCACTTAATTTTTAGAAAAAATCTATTATATCTCTGGATCAGCGATAGATTTGAAATATCTGTTTTCGCGCAGTTTAAACACGCGTATCGATCTATTTATTTAAGTAGAACTGACACATCCAAAACGCGTTTTAATATGCGATATTTTCAAAATAATTTTTTGCAAATTTTCGAAATTTGAGGGGTATCATATCCGCCGATCTAGTGGGTGGATTTTTACGCGTCGTGGCTTGTTAGATTCAGAACGTAAAAAAACTAAATTTACGCGGGTTTCCACGGAAATCCAATGACGTTTGTAAATTTTAAACCAAAAAAATAGGTTTTTGAGAAAAATTTACGCACAAAAATTTCGTGTTTAGGCGCAGATTACTGCGATCCTGTGAGGGCTACACCCTCATGTTATACATTAAAAAATGCGAAATCGCGAGTACTACAATCCAATAATATGATTTTAGGGAAAACCTGCTGCGCGTCCCGATTAGAGCAAAAATTCAAAAAACCCCATTTTTCAGGTTTCAAAATGTCAGCATCCGTTTGAGGTAGATACAGTGGATATATTAAAAAATCATACATTAGAAACTTCATCTCTGAAGTGTGCTCTTTAACTTCTCCTTTGAGCATTAAGCTCTACATTGTGTTGTAAAACCACTAATTGGAAAATAACACAATGAAACTCATTTATTTCAACGATTTTTTCCGATTTTTTTACATTAGTACGACCACAGCTTCCGCTCAAATTATTATTTTAAGAAACCCCTCGGTGAATCGGGCTAAAACAGTTTATTTTGCCGAAATGCGGTCAAAAGTTATGTTATAGTAAAACTGATCGCGAGTTACAATACCCCATACCTCAGTTTCAACATAAGTTAATTTTCTACAAAAAGCTTGATATATTCATGATCAGAATAAAATTCTGAGTCGATGTAGCCATGTCCGTCTGTCCCTCTGTCCGCCTGTTGTAATCACTCTAGCGTCCACAATAATTGAGCTAGATCGCTATATTTTTGCACCCTAGAGTCTATTTCTATAGGTAGGTCATGTTTGATGGGCTTTATCGGCCCACGTTTTGGTTTGGGGATTTTAGCTACATTTTTTGACCGAAATAGCTGATATGGGGCATTTGAGGTTCCCAATGGCCAAGAATTTTTCCCAATAAAAATTGTGAAGACAGGTCCACGTTTTGCTATAGCCCCCATATAACGGTACCTCCCACCTGAAATTTATCGGTATAGGTCAACGTGTTCATATAGTCCGCATAGAACGGTACCTTCTGATTTTCGGTATTTTAAAGATTGTGGCCTCAATATCCCACGAAATGGCTGAAATTTGGTATGTAGTCTACGATTTCCACATGAAATTTGTCGGTATAGGTCCACGTATTCATATAGTGCCTATAGGCTTTTTTCGGTATTTTGAAGATTGTGGCCTCAACATCCCTTAGAAATTACTGAAATTGAGCATTTAGTCTTCGTTCTGGGAAGTTTTAGCCAAGGGTACAATACATTATAACAGGTACGAAACAACCCTTGCAAAAAATCAGACAGTATACGTCCACGTTTTGCAAAGTCGCCATGTGAGGGTACCACCCGATTCAAGATTTTTTGAAGTGCGCAAGTTATTTCAATCGACAGTTTGTTGAGCACGCCGGGAGTGACAGGACGAAGAGAAGAGTACTATGTCGCATTAGATCTCTTCCTGTCGACGATGGACCACCACAATTTACAACGGATGATATTGCGAATGTCATCAGAACCGCTAAATCATCCAAAGCGTTGGGCCCTGATGGAATCTCCATGATAATGCTGAAACACCTGGTTGTGCCGGGAGTCGAGTATGTCATTAAAGTTCTCAACATGTCGCTAGCCACTCGAAGTCTGAAAAATAGGCAGGGTAGTCCCGCTACTGAAGCCAGGCATGGATACCAGCAAAGGTGAATCGTACTGGCCGATTTCGCTTTTGTCGCCCGCAGCAAGCTGCTGATCCAGTTGCCGATCATCAGCATGGGTTCCGTAAGCAGCACATCACGACAACAGCGCTGCACGCCATCTACACACATATTAGTCGAGGACTCAACCGAACCAACAAATGTCTAAAGCATATGTTGACAATCGTTAAGGCGGTATGGAACCGTGGTTCTCTGTCATGTTTAACGGCGTAGTTATGACAGGTCCGAAGACGTGTGCGGGCTACTTTTACAGACAATTCATGGAACACCCCTATAGCAACCGGTCGAACACAAGTGTTTTATGTCGTTTGCGATATCTTCCAGCCGAGGAGGAACCACCACAATTTACGATGTGTGATGTTGCACGTGTTATCAGAGGCGCAAAATCATCCAAAGCGCTTGGACCTAACGGAAAATGGGCAGGGTAGTCCGTTGCTGAAACCTGGCAAGGATGCCAGATAACTGCAGATAACCCAAACGACATGTTTTGGTGACCAACGTATTCTTTGTTTTAAAACAGCAATCACAACCATAGTCAGACTATCGATAGTTTGCCAGCTCTACCCCCTGCAATTCAATGCTCTGCCGACAGCATTGAGTTAATTACGTATGATGATTGCACGCTCATGGCCTCAGGTACGCTGCACCTTTTCAACTGCCCAGTCAAAACAACTCACCTAATTTCACTCTCACTATGGACCAATCCTATCCAGGAGGCGTCCTTTCTGAACTTGTAGTTCATAAAGACATGAACATATACATATATAGAAGCTGCAACAGCAACCATATTTTATAGCCCCATATGTTCAAAGGCGTTCGAAGCCATGTCTGAAATTGGTATTACCAACCCTCCCCAAAACACTAATCACACTCTACAAGACATTTATATAACCTGTGCTTATTTTTGGATCAGAGGCAGGTAAGACAGTTCTTGTAAAAATCTATTGTCCACAGTTTCATTGTCGGTGAATATCGACGTTGTATATACAACAAGCTGTACCAGCTATATAACCATGGTTAATCATTGTGGTTACGAATTCAACTATTTAATTTATTTCTGAAGTTCCTGACAGATCCGAAAACTTCTAATAGTTGAATGAATCAGAGATGGCTTAAGATGTATACCCTTCTAAATATGAACAAGTAAGAACGGCGTTAAGTTCGGCCGGGCCGAATTTGTTATGCCCTCCACAACAAGTTGTATTGAAGTAAAATGGAATAATTAGTTTCCTTTTGAATATGAAGAAGACTTAATACTAAATTTCAGCAATTTCGGTAAAACAATGTTAGGCACCGTTCTGTGGGGGCTATTTCAAAACGTCGATCTATACCGACAAATTTCTGACGGAAAGTTTTTAGACTCAAAGAAGACTAAATACCAAATTCCCTTTATTTCGGTAAGAGAATGTGGCTAAAACTTAAAAAATACCGAAAATCAAGAAGTACGCTTCTATGGGGATATAGGAAGACGTGGACCTATACTGATAATACTCTTCTGGAATATTTTATAACTCTTGGAAGACTAAATAACGAATTTCAGCCATTTCGGGGGGATATTGACGTCATAATCTTCAGTATTACGAAAATCGGGAGGTACCGTTCTAAGGGGGCTATATCGAAACGTGGACCTATACCGACGAATTTTAGTCGGAAATGGGGCAATATGAAAGTGTGGTCCTGTACAGACAAATTTCTGGCGAACAGTTTTATATCGCATTGAAGACTAAATACCAAATTTCAACCATTTTGGTGGAATATTGAGGCCACAACGTTCAAAATACCGAAAATCGGGAGGTACCGTTCTATGGGGGCTATATGAAGGCATGGACCGATACCGACAAAATTCTGGGGGAAAGTTTTATACCACCAACGTAGACTAAGTACCAAATTTCAGCCATTTCGGTGGAATATTGAGGCCACAACGTTCAAAATACCGAAAATCGGGAGGTACCGTTCTATGGGGGCTATATGAAGGCATGTACCGATACCGACAAAATTCTGGGGGAAAGTTTTATACCATCAACGTAGACTAAGTACCAAATTTCAGCCATTTCGGTGTAAACCCTTTAAAATACCAAAAATCGGGAGGTACCGTTCTATGGGGGCTATATGAAGGCGTGGACCGATACCGGCAAAATTCTGGGGGAAAGTTTTACACCGCTAAAGAAGACTACGTCCCAAATTTCAGCCATTTTGGTTGGATAATGAAGCTAAAACCTTAAAAATACCGAAAATCGGGAGGTACCGTTTTATGGGGGCTATATCAAAACTTGGACCGATATATCCCATTTTCAATACCAAAGTAATAAAAACTTCTGTACCAAATATTGACTCTCTATCTTTAAAATTGCGAGCTGTATCTTGATTTCAACAGACAGACGGACGGACGGACAGACGGACATTGGTAAATCGACATGGAATTTTATTCTGATCAATAATATATCACGAATATTGTCAAATATTTCATATTCCATTTCAGAAAAAAAGGATAATTTTTTTTCGCGCTACATCAAGGATTTTTGATATGTACACGCAAAAAAAAACGGCCTCTCTAACATATGTCCCAAACATATTTTGCAGCAAACATATATATGTTTGCAACAGTCCCAAACATAATATATGTTTGGGTGGAAACAAATATATGTTTGGGTGCAAACATATATATGTTTGGGTGCAAAGATATTTATGTTTGGGTGCAAAGATATATATGTTTGGGTGCAAACAAAGATATGTTTGGGTGGAAACAATTTTATGTTTGGGTGCAAACATTTTATATGTTTGGGTGCAAAAAAATACAAACCAAAAGGCACAAAAAAAACAAACACATGCACCAGTGGGCGCTTACTGAGAGCAAGGGAGCGTAAAATTCAATGTAAAACACTTTAAAACAATGGTGGGCAAATTGCGAGAGACTCATGTATTTTTACACTTTTGTGTATGAGGCCGAGCATTTCCACCCAACAGTGCTTTAAAATGTGTGCTCACCTGCTCTCAGTAAGAACTCACTGGCTATCTCTATAGTATACACACAAATGTTTTGGTTTTTTTATTGAAAGGCAAAAGAACAACAAACACATAGGTACATACAAAATTCCAAAGAAATACATAACACACTTAAATAAAAGAAAAACTGATTGAAATAATTTGTAAATAGTCACACTTTTAAAAAGGAAAAATATATAGAAACGTAGTTGAACGCTTCTCCTTAGTTGAAATCATCATAGTTGAAATCATCAGCGGGGAATCAGCATCTAAAATCAAATGATTATGTAATGTAATAAATAAATATGGATATGCCATATTTCAAAAATGAATAAGTATGTATGTAATTACCAATATTAAATGCGATTTCTTCCTTGTCCAATAAAATATTTCCATTCACCTTATTGATTCAATTATAAAATTTCCAATTATAAAATGTATTGGGCATTTAATTTACTAAAAAACACAATTTCTTTAAGAAAACACAAAACACTGATTTATTCACTCACTTTACCGTCTTGAGTCAAGACTCTTGACTCTACAAAGGCAACTAAAACACTGAAGAAAGAAAAAAATATAATTCATATCATTTCTTCTTTTCTTCGTCGCCAGCTAAGTTGGTTAACAACAACAAAACAAGAAACACACGAGTTTTACGCATACATGCCACCAAATCCCCCTTCTTCGCTTCTACGTCTTCTATTATACAATACCCACAACCGCGAGAGCACTGTTATTACTCTCGTTGACAAACATCCTCTCTCCACCCATGAAAAAAATGTTCTAACATAAAAACAAGTAAGAACAGACTATAGTCGGACGGGGCCGACCATGTGATACCCTATACCACTATCCCTGTGCACTAGCTTTCCGGGCTAGCTGTTATAAGATGTGCATTAGAAATTTTACCAATTTTCACACAAAAGTTTTGATCAATTTAACCCGCTAAATATTATCCGATCATACCGTTGACTTGCACGCTACTTCTTCATCTCAAACCAAAACTACGTTTAAAATTTCGCGCCGATCGGACTATTATTGCGACCTACAGAGCGGCTACAAAATCGAGAAAAATTTTGTTTTTGGTCCATTTCATCCCTTTAACATTTCACGATCATCGCCAAAAACTAATCAGTTCTATTCTGGTCCAAACCCGACCTCCATACTAAATTTCGTGACAATCGGTCCATAATTGCGGCCTCTAGCTTGATTACAATTTTTAATGGACGGACAGACGGACGGACGGACGGACACACATCGCTAAATCGCTTTATCTCGTCGAGATATGAAGTTTGGTATACCACATGAGGGGTCTACGACGAATATTTCGCGGCGTTACATGAATTTTTGGGAAAACAAACTTATTATACCCTTTTCCACATTGTGGTATAGGGTATAAATATGTTTTACCCAAACATATCAAATTGAGATATGTTACAAAATGTTGCAAACATATATTTGTTTGGACCCAAACAGGTCCCAAACATATATTTGTTTGGATCCACACATATTTCTAACATAAATTTTTCTGCGTGTAGGTTAAGAAAAAAAAAATTCCCAGTACGAATCTGGTCGCGAGCCAATTTTTTTTCGCTTTTTAAGAAAGAAAATATTTTAAAAAACGCTACTTATTTTAATGAGCACAATTGTTACAAAAAAGTTCTCTCGAAGTGACTTCAGCGAGTAGATTGCATAATACCTGCAAAATGTTACACAGAATTCGCGGAATGTACATAAAATTGATAAATTTTTGAATGTAAGTCAACTTTTTTCAAAATTGAGGCCCATTTTCTGGTCATAAAATTACATAAAAATTTGTTGTGGATCAAAACTTCACGGCGAATCAAATGAGACTACAATCACATAGATTGGTGTTATAGTTTCATTGTTACAACCAAAATAAGCACATATTTTGGTCAAAAAATTAATTTTTTGTTTGAAAAAATATTCTTTCACATGCATTATGTAGTAAAAAATATTGTAAAAATCTATAGGAATACTTCCTACATTTCGCTTAAATCTCCCAATAAAATAGACGGATTTTGCTTTATTGACATTCATATTAAAGCTTTCCCATTAGGGAAGGTAACTGAGTTGATGGGGATATATCTTAAAGCTTCTGAAATGGAAATAGAGGTCAAATAACCTATTTTAATTTATATGTATATTAAAATACGTGTAAATCGCGTAATTATCAAAATCATTTTGTCCGCATGTGATTTTAATGTACAACAAGACCATATCTTTTAATTTGTATATATTTTTTGAAATATAATTTGGACTCTAAGATGTAGCATCGGCTGCATCTTAGCATTAAAAAACCTATAAAATATCGCTAATTTGCACAAAGTGCATACAATTTTTGTCCGCATCGATTTCAGTGTCCACCATGAAAATCTACATCGATATATATCTATTTGAAGGCGATCAATCAAGAACCGTGGATGTAGCATCACAGGCTATTTTTTGGGATAAAATGAATGTAGCTTCCTTATCAGTAAAGTTTTCAAATCTCTGTTTCCGCTAAAACGAAGATGCTGCACTAGTTTTTTCATTGCAGTGGAAACAATCCGCAGAAAACGCGATAAAATACGCGATATTTTCAAAAACAATTTTAGGTGATTTTTCTACTTTGGAATTTCTCGTAACTCGCGTTTTAGTAGATGGATTTTCAGGAGGAATGATTTATTGGATCCGGAACGTAAAAAATGTGCAATAGAGTACGAGGAAATCGAATGACAATTGTAAAAATTAGGCCCGAAAAACATGATTTTTTGAAAAATGTTCGCACAAAATTTCAGCGTTTGTATGCAGATTTCAATGAAGCTGTGCAGACTACCCAGCAAAATAAATTGGAAGTAGTGCAATGTGGACTAGTTCTGTCACGGCATGTTTTGATGCAGTTCAACTGGAGTCGTGAAAAAGGCACTCCAGTCCTCACATTTTAACCGCATTTGGATGCAATCCAAAGAATCACATCCACTTGTCACATTTTAACAACATCCGGATGCAGTTCAACGGAATCGTGAAAAAGGCACTCCAATTCCTCACAATTTAACAGCATCCGGATGCAGTCCAAACGGAGTCGTGAAAAAGGCACTCCGTTCGCTACATTTTATTAGCAGTTGTTAGAGATCCCTATATGTACATAAATCAGATTGTACATCTCTACAGGCAGCGGCTTTCATTTTCCAAAAAGAGATAAGCGTGTTAACATGTCCAAACATTTGTTAATACAAACTAAATAATATTTAATATTTAAATAATATTTAATTTGTGAACATTTTTCCGGCAACTCACCAGAAGAAAATTTCCGAATGGAGTGCTGTTGGAGTACGTGTCGAAATCTTAACTGGTGATGGGAAGACAACCCATTTAGCAAATGAAGCAAAAACAGTTCAGCTTGGAACAAATGCAAGCGGAGGAAACACGCATGTTTGCGATTGAATTCAATGGAGAATTTTCATAATTTGTGTTAATGTAATAAAGTTGTTAATATTTTTGTTTTGCACAAATAATAAATGCATTTTATTTGTTCTGGCATATTTTGTAATGGCTTGCACAATTTCCGCAGAATGCCTGTACCAAAAACGTGCTTTGGACTGCCTCCTATTCTACCCCAAAGGGTTAGTTAAAATGCAATGCCAAAGGGTCAGTTAAAATGCGGTCCAGAGGGTCAGTTAAAATGCAGTGCAAAAGGGTTAGTTAAAATGCAATGCCAAAGGGTCAGTTAAAATGCAGTGCCAAAGGGTTAGTTAAAATGCAGTGCTTTGGAGTGCATCTTTCAGTAGTCACGCTCTTGTAAAAATCATCAGTGAAAATGCATAATTTGATGCACATCCAGATCACTTGTACATATCATTTAACTGCATCTTTGGAGGCAAACATTTTGCTGGGTACATTCACAATATACGTATCAAATAACTCAGAATCGCAAGTACTACAATCCTATATATGATTTTTTGAAAAACCTGTTTGCGGAATGATATTAGAAGAAAATTTCAAAAAAACACTGTAAATCTGGCTTCAAAATGTCAGCATCATTTAATGGTAAAAGCAGTTCAAATTTTGAAAAGTAATTCATTAGCGAGATGATCCTTATTTAGTTTGCTTCTACTTTTACTTTGACAGGAAAATCGAGAGAAGTGTGGTTTACTCACAAATCGAGAGAAAACAAAAAAAGACATGTTGGCTTCAACCCATTTTTAAATGGTTTTATTTAGTTCACCCCGTTTGTTTTATTATTTATTCTTGGGTCAAATTTAGTAATTAAAATTTGACCCTCTTCCTGTCAACCGATTAATCTGAAATTTTGTATACACTTTGGATTTTGGTGACAATACAATTATGTTTATTCATTATCATTATAAATTCAAGATGGCCGCCGCTACAAATTGGCGGATAACGTAGGTTTTATCAATCCCATCAATATGGGTATCAAATGAAAGGGCTCAACAAGCAGAATACAATATACTATAAAAAATGTAAATCCAAGATGGCGGCCGTAACAAAATGGCGGATAACGTAGGTTTTATCAATCCCATCAATATGGGTATCAAATGAAAGGGCTCAACAAGCAGAATACAATATACTACAAAAATTGAAATCCAAGATGGCGGCCGCTACAAAATGGCGGATAACGTAGGTTTTATCAATCCCATCAATATGGGTATCAAATGAAAGGGCTCAACAAGCAGAATACAATATACTATAAAAAATTGAAATCCAAGATGGCGGCCGCTACAAAATGGCGGATAACGTAGGTTTTATCAATCCCATCAATATGGGTATCAAATGAAAGTGCTCAACCAGTAGAATACAATGTACTATATAAAAATAAAATCCAAGATGGCGGCCTCTACAAAATGGCGGATAACTTAGGTTTTATCAATACCATCAACATGGGTATCGATTGAAAGGTCTCTACAAGTAGAATACAATTTGCAATGCAAAATTGAAATCTAAGATGGCCGCCGCTACCAAATGGCTGATAACAATTTTTTATCAATCCCACCAATATGGGTATCAAATAAAAGGGCTTGACAAGAAGAATACAGTGCACTATACAACCTCAATATTTAAGATGGGCGCAGCCACTAAATGGCGTATAATTAAGATTTAAATTTAGAAATTGAATCTGTAATTTAGGTATCGGATTAATCCAGCCTGAATCCACCACCCAAGTCAAGATTTTTTATCGTCTTGAGGACTGTGTGGCGTTAGGGTGGCTAAAAATGATACGTCGTTAGCGGTACACCACCCAAGTTAAGGTGAAAGGTTAAAACGCGCCGAGAACTGTATGGCATTAGGGTGGATAAAAATGATATGTCGTTAGCGTTTTCCCCTCAAGACTCAGTCGCATCTTGTTGTACATAGCCTTGCCCCTTAATTGGACCTCTGGGGGGGTCGACCGTTTAAATGTCCATTACTCGTGGGAACAAAATGGTAAAAAATATATAAAAAATACAAACACAAATGAAACAGAAACTGCAACACAACGTAACCGAAGGCTTTAAAAAGCGAAAGAAAAGTATAAAGCAAAACGAGCTAAAGAAAGTGAAGGTGATAGAAATAGTCGATTACAGAAACGACGGGAACAATTAGCGTCAAAAACACCTGAGCAATATGAGGCCAGGTTAAAAAAGCAACGTCAGCGATATACACAAATGACGGCGTCAGAAACGCCTGAAGAATATGAAGCCAGGTTAACAAAGCAACGTGAGTGATACACACAGATGATAGCGTCAGAAACGCCTGAAGAATATGAAGCCAGGTTAACAAAACAACGGGAGAGATAAACACAGATGTGTGTTGCCTTTAATACTATCATGGGCTTCTACAATACATAAAATGCAGGCCAGCACTGTGGATCACGCAGTCGTATACTTAGGTGCGAAACTGTTTGAAGAAGGTCAAGCCTACGTGGCTCTTAGTAGAGTAAGATCTTTGCAGGGACTACGTATGGAGGACTGGGACTGCAATAAACTAACGGGCAAGATACCTTGCAATAATGAAGCACTAAATGAATTAAACAGAATGCGAAATATAAACTAAAAACTAGAAAATAAAAAAAGGTAAAAAAACTTTTTAAGTTAAACTGTTTTATGTTAAACATACATTGCAATGTTTAAGATAAATGTACTAAAAACCAAAAAATAATAAAATAGATACAGACTAAAAAAACCGTGGGGCACGTCAATTGTCTACAATCATTGATTAAAATGTTTGTTTTGTAATGTTACACTATAATTAGGCAGTTCTTCAACCGACAACGATGGACGTGTGATAAGTAGGGCTAGAATGTGGAAACAAGCTAGCAAACTCGATTATAAGCGAGTTTTAGGGTTTCATAGTGGTGAGCGAGTAGTACTTTGTCCATTAAAGACAACTACGAGCAGTGAAACGATTCCTCGCCAGCCAGCAGTGTGAATGTCCAACGATAAACTAGTTGAAACATCTCTTTTATTTACATGGAGTGTATAACTATTGGAATTTCCATGAGCAAGAAAATAGTAAGTAATTTCCCCACCGTCTGCGGGCCAACTGCCTAACGACGAATTAAACGATTCTTCTATCGCTCATTAAGTCGATAATTTGTAGACAATTGACGTGCCCCACGGTTTTATTTTAGTCTAGTCTATGCATATGTTTATAATTCCCACGACTGTATCTATTTTATTATTTTTTGGTTTTTAGTACATTTATCTTAAACATTGCAATGTATGTTTAACATAAAACCGTTTAACTTAAAAAGTTTTTTTTTACCTATTTTTATTACCCATTTTTTTAACATAAACATAGCCACAGCTTCCACGCTAATTATCTTTTAAGGCCAATATTTTTTGCCACGTCCGAAAACATTTAATTTTATCCAAAAATATTTAATTTGTATAATATACAATCACAAGTCGCGTGTTCTAAAAGGGTAAACCTTGGCTTCAGCTATGTTAAATTTTCAAAAATATTGGTGATATATACTTTATAGGGTCTCCGACGAATATTTCGATGTGTTACAAACGGAATGACAAATTTAATTATACCCTCCATATGGTGGAGGGTATAAACATTAACCATACTTCATATGGAATTCTAGTGGTATAACTGATTTTACACCGTTTGTTATAGATAGACATCGGATTTTTGCATGTTTTTTATTTCTTATCCGATTGGACTCAGGCGTTTTAAGGGTCAATCTTTCGATAATTGGGGTCATATCAAAAACATGGAAAAACTATGCAAAAAATATGAAAGTATGCAATAAAAGTCGTAGAAATGTCTTTAAATCTTTAATCTTTATTCTTTAAAGTGTTGTAAATTAAGTTGGTTGGCCATTTAACGTCGATTTTAATTGAGACCTCTTACGACAGTGTGGTGTAGGGTATAAAAATATGGTTTTGTAATACAATTATTTTATTATTAAACTATGCAAAAATATGAAATTTGTCTTAATTTGAAGCATTAGGCTGGTTTCAACTCATAGGGAACAAATCGATATCGGATTTTTTTAGGCGGGGGTGCCGCCTAAACTTTTTAGTTTTGTTAGATTTTAAGATTGCCAATTGGAATATGTTAACATGTGACCTCGGCGACCCATATCAGTGGAACGGTTAAAACTATTTGCCCGTATTATGCATTAAATTAAAGACCATTATGTTTATTTTATGTTCAAAAAGAAAATACGTAAGTATTAATGAATTCGAGATAACAAAGTCAATGTCTCGAAAAACATGACTAGGTACGCCTTAGAGCGAAAATGGAATATATTGAAAAAAAATCAATTATCAATTTTTGGAACGAAAACAAATGTCTTTTACATTTTATTCAACAACAAGAAGTCTCACTTTTAATTACGCCATGTAGACCTTTTTCTAGGAAAAGAGTAGAATAAACCGTGGAAAATACACGCTACAATTTCAAGCAAGGCTTAAGATACCCCAAAACAAGGCTATTTACTTGCAGTGACATGGACAACTATTACCAGGTATTGTCAAAACAGAGCAGAAAGAACGAGTTTCAGAACATGGGGATAAAGAACAACTCCTAGGAGTTCCTGAAACTGACAGTAGCTCAGGGGAGAAACAAGACCTAGCAATGTAAAAATGCCTAGAATAATGGGTTCTCCCAGCTCGAACAGATGTCAGGTCGAGAGCTCCTGTACCTGCGTACAGACTTATTAGAAGTATTGTTGAGATGGATTTTTGACTGCATATTTGGAAGCACATCCAAACATATTCAAGCCATTTCTATAACAATAGTCTGCGATCGACAAATCCAAGTTCGATGTAGGCGAGAATGTTTTAAAACTACTTCCCAGCTGACTTTCCAAAAACAAGAGACCGTAGAAGCTCTTTGTGTTTTCATCTTTCAAGCCTGGTTTAACGCCACAAAGTTTTTTTATTTTATTTGTAATTTTGGTATCTCACACGACAACAACTGAGTGTTACAAATGCGAGTGTTGGCTATCGATTTTACAAAACGTATAATGAACAAGATAATTTTTATATAGATATAACTAGCAAAATGCCCGCTACTTCGTATGCGGAAAGGATATAAAAAAAAAACAAATAAACAATATATAATATGGAAATGACAAACACTGAAAATTTAGTCGCACTAATACCAATTTTAATCAATATTTATTTTTATCTTAGTACTGTATGTACCCCTTAAGTTCGTTTTTAAAAAAGATCAGCCGTATCTCACCCTTACACATTAACAGCGAGATTAACAGCGAGATCAACGTTGCACACCAATACACACCCTAACTCCAAAAAATAAAAATTCCAGCACTGTCCCTACACCCAAAAACAAATTGAGTACCATTAAGTAATTTTCGTATACTTATGGTACGTATTTCGACGACATATCTCAGCCATACACGGACATTAATACAAAATAATTACAGTAAATTCCATAATAATTACAGTAATTCCAAATCTCAAGATTCCAGCTGTATCCGTTCGTCCAATTTCAAATTGTACCAAACTTAGTATCAAGTCGAACTCTTCGTACCCATAAGAAAGATTTTCCAAAACTACCTCAATCCTTCACTTTAGTAGTAATCTTACTTCCAAATTTCAGGATTCAAACTCTATCCGTTAAACCAAATTAAAATTGTACTAAATTTAGAACAATTTAGAATTTTCGTACCAATTTTCAAAACTTCCTCAACGCAACAGGGCTACAATAATCATACTTTCAAATTGCAGGATTCCACCGCTATCCGTTCACCTACATACAAATTGTACTAAATTTAGTACCATTTAGTGCTTTTCGTAACCATAAGTTTGCTTTTTCAAAACAACCTGAATCCTACTCTTCGACTGTAATCGTAATTCCAAATTTCAGGATTCCAGCTCTATTAATTCACCCGAATCCAAATTGTATCAAATTTAGTACCATTTCTTTCCCAAACAAAAATTTCAGGATTCCAGCTCTACCCATTCACCCAAATCCACATTGTACCATATTTAGTACCATTTAGTACTTCTCGTACGCACACGTACGACTTTTCAAAATTTCCTCAATACTACACTCCTACAGTAATCTTAATTCCTAATTCCAACACTATCCGTTTACTAAAATTCAAATTGTACCGAATTTAGTGCTTTCTGTACCCATAAGTACGAATTTCCAAAACTACCTCAATTCTACTGTCCGACAGTAATCTTAGTTCCAAATTTCAGAATTCCAGCTTTATCCGTTCATCCAAATTGTACCAAATTTAGTACCATTTAGTACTTTTCGTACTCAAAGGTACGAATTTCTAAAACTATCTCAATCCTACACCCCTACAGTAATCTTAATTCAAAACTTTAGGATTCCAGCTCTATCCGTTCACCCAAATCCAAATTTAGTACTGCTCGTAATCATAAATACGAACTTCCAAAACCATTTCCTTATTTCAACGCCATTTCCCAACCTTGATACTTAAAATTCAGGATTCCAGTTCTATCCGTTCACCCAAATCCAAATTGTAATAAATTTAGTACCATTTAGTACTTTTCGTACACATAAATACGAATTTCCAAAATTTCCCCAATCCTATGATCCAACAGTAATCTCAATTTCAAATTTCAGGATTCCAGCTCTGTCCGTTCACTCGAATCCCTATTGTACCAAATTTAGTACTTTTCGAACACATAAGTACGAATTTCCAAAACCACCCTCATATCTCAGTCCTACACTTCACAGTAATCTTAATTCCAAATTTCAGGTTTCCAGCTACATACATACGTTCACCCAAATCCAAATTGTACTAAATTTAGTACCATTTAGTACTTTTCGTACCCATAAGTACGAATTTTCAAAACTACCTCAATTCTACACCCCACCAGTAATCTCAATTCCAAATTTCGAGATTCCAACTATATCCGTTCACCCAAATCCCCATTGTCCCAAATTTAGTACCATTTAGTACTTTTCATTCACATAAGTAAGAATTTCCAAAACTTCCCCAGTCCTACACTCCAACAGTAATATCAATTCCAAATTTCAGGAATCCAGCTCTATCCGTTCACTCAAATCCAAATTGTACTAAATTTAGTACCAATTATTACTTTTCGTACACTCAAGTTTCCAAAAACCCTTTGGTGCATCTTTCTTACTCTTCATCAGTGATCCTCAGTCCAAATTTGAGGAATCAAGCCCTATACGTTCACCCAAATCGAAACTGTACCAAATTTAGTGCTATTTAGTATTTTTCGTACCCTATGTACGAATTTCCAAAACTTCCACAATATTAAACTCCACCAGTAATCTCAGTTCCAAATTTAGAGATTCCAGCGCTATCCGTTCACCCAAATCCCCATTATACAAAATTTAGTTCCATTTAGTACTTTCCGTACACATAAGTACTAATTTCCAAAACCACCTTCATATCTCAATCCTACACTTCAACAGTAATATTAATTCCAAATTTCAGGTTTCCAGATCTATCCGTTCATTCAAATCCAAATTGTACTAAATTTAGCACCATTTAGTACTTTTCGTACCCATAAGTATGAATTTTCAAAACTACCTCAATCCTACACCCCACCAGTAATCTCAATTCCAAATTTCGAGATTCCAGCTATTATCCGTTCACCCAAATCCCCATTGTATCAAATTTAGTACCATTTAGTACTTTTCATACACATAAGTACGAATTTCCAAAAGTTCTTCAATCCTACACTCCAACAGTAATCTCAATTCCAAATATCAGGATTCCAGCTCTATCCGTTCACCCAAATCCCTATTGTACCAAATTTAGTACTATTTAGTACTTTTCGTACACATAAGCACGAATTTCCAAAACTACCCTCATATCTCAATCCTACACTACAACAGTAACCTTAATTCCAAATTTCAGGTTTCCAGCTCTTTACGTTCACCCAAATCTAAATTGTACTAAATTTAGTACTTTTCGTACACATGATTGCTAATTTTCCAAACCATTTCCTTTTAGAAGCACCACTTCCCAACCTTGATTTCCATACCAAATTCCTATATTCCTATATTCCTGGGGCCTATTATTGATTTCATTAATTATTTAGCGATTTCATCAAATTACAGATTTTGAAATTGAAAATTGAATAGTTATGACTGTACATCTCCATATACGATAAAATTCTTAATTGCAAATAAATCGTGGTAATATGCACAATTCTATTGCACTTTCATTGATTTGCAAACATTTAGTTATTACCAAAAAGTCAGGTCCATACAGTTTTTAGTTGTTGTTATTTCTGGCCGATTTCTGAATTTATCCCCCTAATGTTGTCTTCAACAGCAACTCATTTGTTCATTTGCGTAATTGATGTTTATACACCATTATCACCAACTGCGACATCTGTTGCAATGGAAGATAACAAATGTCTTGTCTTTCTATTATTTAGTGGTTTACGATAAAATAAGTGCGCCTAGAAGTAAACTACAAAATTTGAAATTATGTGTGATCTCTTACGATATCAAGAAGTTATGGCATTGTTAATTTTACACATGTCTTGCAGAGGGCCAACTAAGTGAATAAGTACGTAATAGTAATGAAAAATAAGGATTTTTGTTGTTGTCATTTTTTGTGGTTCCAGGACGAATTTTCTAAAACCCGGCCTTATCTCGCACATTTGCATCAACAGTGACCCACTGGTAAAATTTCAAGCTCCTAGCTTTAGCCGTTTTGGCTGGGCGTTGATGATGAGTCAGTCAGTCAGTCAGTCAGTCAATCACTTATCACCAAGCTCATTTATATATATAGAAGATATAGGATAAATTGGGTAAACATAATCAATAGGTTGAAAAGGAATGGAGACAATAAATTGAGTTTAATACAAAAAATCAGAATCAGAAATATTTTTTAGGTCCAAAACAAGACTTAAGCCGCATTGAAGATTTATTGAAATACGAATGACATTCACAAAGGAATATCAGATAGAGGAAATAACAAATGATAAATCATATGTGGTATCTTAGTCCTGAACTTGTTGGCCTGACATTGTTTGATCTGATAGTGCAAACCACCGTAAAGAGCCAAATGCGACAAAAATCTTAACAAAGCAAGCAGAAGAAGATGGAAATTTCTCCAGAAATATTCAAACCAAATTAACAAAAGCACAACTGCCGAAATTCCTAGAGAAAGGTCTACCTGGTGTAATTACATGTGAGACTTACTTATTGTTCAAGAGATTAAACATTAACACTGAGTTTCTTGAAAAGGATCCTGCAACTTGGCCACAGAACATACATTACCAGGAGGGGTAGAGGATGGTAAAAAAATTGTAAGTTGTAAATGACATAGCAGAGCAAGAAGTCGATTTCATCACCAATTAGTCATCTGTACCCAGATGGCTCCTAAGCCACATATAAATTACAAAAGAACAAAATGTAAAAGACATTTGTTTTCATTCCCAAAAATTGATAATATAGGAAGAAAAATAGGGGTTTTCACAATAGACTCCATTTTCGCCCTAAGGCGTTTTTCGAGACATTGGCTTTATTATCTCGAATTCAGTAATACTTACGTATATTGTTTTAGCAGAAATGTTAAGAACAGAATGACCTTTAATTTAGTTCATAATAGGCAAATAGCTTTAACCATTCCTGAAATATGGGTTGCTGAAGTCGCCAATTAGCCAAAAAATCGGGATTTTCATAACTTCGAGGCCCCACTGGCAGGTGTTAAGATATTCCAATTGTGCTCAAACTTTGACTATCTTAAAAACTGACCAAACTAAACAAATTAAGGGGGTGCCGCCAAAAAAAATCCGACGTCGATTTTTTTCTCTATGAGTTACAATCAGCCTAATGCAACAAATTAAGACAAAGAAAATATTGAATTTTACATAAAATATTTTACAATTTAACAAATTTTATATGTTTGCATAGTTTAATAATAAACAAGTAAGCAAAGGCTATAGTCGGACAGGGCCGACAATACGATACCCTTCATCACTACCCTGCGAGTTAGCTTTCAGCAAATAAAAGTTTCTTTTGGACAAATAAGCTCATTGTAAGAAATAAATTTTTGGAGTCTGCAACCTTATCACAATAAGCAATAGTATGGGGCCTACTGTTTATCGCCGAGTCCGAAAGGCATGTCTTAAAACACCACCTGTAGAGAAGTTGTACATGGTTGAAATACTCAGCAAATGTCGCCAACTTCACTGAGGGGTATTTTGCCATCGTTGGAAATTTGATGTTTGCTGGCCGGAAATCGAACGCCCGACCTTCAGCGTGCAAGGCGGGTGTGCAAACAATTGTACCATGGTGGCACCAATAAGTAATTTTAGAACGGACATTTAGTCTAGACCTAATTTTTTGCATATTTTGACATATTTGCTAACCCATATGCAAGACTTTGTGTCCTAAATATCCCATCGAATTGGCTGAAAGTTTGTATTAAGTATTCGTTCATCACAATTTTCGACCTGAAACTTATCGGTATAGGTCCAGGTCTTCATATAGCTCCCATAGAACCGTACCTCCCGATATACGGTATTTTGAAGGATGTGGCCTCAATATCAAACTGAAATGGCTGACGTTTTGTATACAGTCTTCGTTGGAGGTAAAAAAAAACGTTCCACCTGAAATTTGTCGTTATATATCCACCTCTGCATATCAGGAAAAATGTCTAAAATTGTCTTTTCCATTTCAAAAAATAAAAAAAAACATTTTGGTACTACATCAATGATTTTTGGTACATCGATTAAGAAAAAAATCAGCATTCCAAATCTGTTTTCGTTACTAACTTTGATCGTTGCGCGCAAAAGATATGACCGTTTTAATTATGATAATTAGAAAAAATTCTAAAAAAATCGCGGCTTAATATAGTTAGCTGTTATATCCTATTATCGTTAACTGAATTCGTAACCTTTGCGAAGATGCAAAAAATAATCGCAAAGTCTCAATGGATTCGCGAAAAATCAAATTTGTTAAATAATTTCACGTGTTTACAAACATGTTTTTGACACAATAGCGCTCATACTTACGAAAAATATATAACAAAATTATAACAGCATCCAGACATTTTGAGGAATAAAATGAAACCTAAGTTGTGAAGGTTGGAGCTATAGTATTCATGTTATTTGCAAAAATACGAAGAAAATATTACGAAAAAATTAAAATCATATTATTCTAATTTTATTATACCCTATACCACAATGTGGAAAAGGGTATTATAAGTTTGTTTTGGTGAAAATTCATGTAACACCGCGAAATATTCGTCGGAGACCCCCAATGTGGTATACCAATCTTCATATCTCGACGAGATAAAGCGATTTTGAGATGTGTGTCTGTCCGTCCGTCCGTCCGTCCGTCCGTCCGTCTGTCCATTATAAATTGTAAACACGCTCCAGGCCGCAATTATGGACCGATCGTCACGAAATTTTGTATGGAGGTCGGGTTCAGATCAGAATAGATCCCTATTCTTATTGGTGATGATCGTGAAATATTTAGCGGGTGAAATGGACCAAAAACATAATATTTATCCAATTTTCTAGCGGCTCTGTAGGTCTCAATAATAGTCCGATCAACGCGTAATTTTAAATAAGGTAAGAGTATATCACAAAGGAGAAGCTTGAAATTTGAGATGGCGATCGGATAATATTTAGAGGGTTAAATGGACCAAAACTTTTGTGTGAAAATTGTGAAAATTTTTAATATACAGCTTATATCTTAATTCCTGGAAGTGACATTTCAGACAAGTGAGATATACTTGAAAGTGGAACGCTTGACCTTTCTATTGATGCCAATTATGTTGGTGTACATGATCAGATAACAGAGTTACAGCCTAATATATTCCGTTATTTGTTTGTACTGTAATAATAAACTCGCTAGTCACGAAATTTTGCACCGGGTAAGAGTATAGGTCGAAAAAGATGCCTACAATTTTGAATGATGATCTGATATTCTTTAGCGGGTGAAATGAACCATTACTTTTGTATGAAAAATATAAAAATTTTATTTTTGGTCGAAATTTTAATTCCTTGAGGACATATATCTTTCGCAAAGTAGCCTACATATGGAAAAAAACTACTGACCTTTCCTCTGATGTAATTGCAATAAAGTGTTTGCTAGATAACGGGCCTACTGCCTAATATACAATGGGTTCTGTGTAGAGAACCACATTTTTATCCCATGCTACATATTGTCTCTTCAAAAGTTTATGTAACACCACGAAATATTCGTCCTAGACCCCTTATTTGGTATGCCAAAGTTCATATCTCGACGAGATAAAGCGATTTAGCGATGAGTGTCCGTCCATTTAAAATTGTAAACAAGCTTAAGGCCGCAATTATGGACCGATTGTAACGAATTTTTTAAGGAGGTTGGGTTCGAGCCAGAATAGAAATGATTAGTTTTTGGTGATGATCGTGAAATGTTCAGGGGATGAAATGGACCAAAAACAAAATTTAACCAATATTCTAGAGGCTCTATAGGTCAAAATAAAAACCCGCAAAATTTTTAAACAAAGCTTGAGTTTATGATGAAGAAGAAGCGTACAAACCAACGTGAAGATCAGATAATACTTAGCGAGTTAAATGGACTGAAACTTTTGTGTGAAATTGGTAAAAATTTCAATAACGTAGCGGTTAAACAACGGAAGTAGTAGTACTACATAAGTGGGTTTCATTACATTTTAGTTTGTGTGAACTAAATTTTCCTTTCCTGCTACAAAAATGTCTTTGTCATGCTAGATAACTTTTTGGTTTTGGTCATAAGTATTATACATTACATCTCTGATATTTGATAATTAAATTTTCACAATCATTGAAAAAAAGTTCCGTGGAGAGCGATTGTCCAGGGATAGTGGTATAGGGTATCCCATGGTCGGCTCCGTCCGACTATAGACTTTTCTTACTTGTTTTTTTATGTTTTTATAGGAAAAGTTGGAGAAAAAATTTTGAGTTCTTCGGCATTTTCGTCAAAATTTCACGCAATAATGATGATATTCCGTTGTAACAAATTTTTCGCTTATAGTTTTCCTATTGGATAATATTATTAGAACCTTATATTAAATCACAAGTAATTCCAATTGTGGCATAATGTTAAAATAATGTTATATTGAATATTACAACATTTGAGACGCATATAAACCGCGTAATTATGAAAATGACATGATGCGCATCCGATTTTCCAACACAGCGAATCAATCCCTTTTATTTGATGTACAGTTTGTCAAATTCTATTTGGCGGCCACGATGTAGCATCCGCTGCATATTAGGGTGCAAAATACAGTAAAATGGTCATATTTTCCGCGAAGTCCATTTACATTTTATGCGCATCCGATTTCAATAATCACCATTAAAAATACATCATTCAATGCCGTTTCAATGCGATCTATCAAGAACAGTGGTTGTAGCATCGCACTCAATTTTTTAAAAAAAAATCTAGTATATCTCTGGATTTACGAGAGTTTTTAAATATCTGTTTTCGCGCAGTTTAAACACGCGTATCGATCTATTTATTTAAGTAGAACTGACACATCCAAAACGCGTTTTAATACGCGATATTTTCAAAATAATTTTTTGCAAATTTTAGAAATTTGAGGGGTATCATATCCGCCGATCTAGTGGGTGGATTTGTGCGCGTCATGGCTTGTTAGATTCAGAACGTAAAAAACTAAATTTACGCGGGTTTCAACGGAAATCGAATGACGTTTGTAAATTTTAAACCAAAAAAATAGGTTTTTGAGAAAAATTTACGCACACAAATTTCGTGTTTGGGCGCAGATTACTGTGATCCTGTGAGGGCTACACCCTCATGTTATACATTAAAAAATGCGAAATCGCGAGTACTACAATCAAATAATAAGCTTTTAGGGAAATCCATCTGAGCGTCCCGATTAGAGCAAAAATTCAAAAAACCCCATTTTTCAGGTTTCAAAATGTCAGCATCCGTTTGAGGTAGATACAGTGGATATATTAAAAAATCATACATTAGAAACTTCAACTCTAAAGTGAACTCTTTAACTTCTCCTTTGAGCATTAAGCTTTACATTGTGTTGTAAAACCACTAATTGGAAAATAACATAATGAAACTCGTTTCCTTCAACGATTTTTCCTGATTTTTTTACATTAATACGACCACAGCTTCCGCTCAAATTATTATTTTAAGAAACCCCTCGGTGAATCGGGCTAAAACAGTTTATTTTACCGAAATGAGGTCAAAAGTTATGTTATAGTAAAACTGATCGCGAGTTACAATACCCCATACCTCAGTTTCAACATAAGTTAATGTTCTACAAAAAGCTTGATATAGCTCCCATAACCAGAACCTACCGATTTTCTGTTCTGTGAAGGTTATGGTCTCCCTCCGAATTGGCTAAAATTTGGTATTAAGTCTTCATTGGGGGTATTAAATTTTCCATCTGAAATTTGTCGGTATAGGTCTAGGCGTTAATATAGCTCCCATACAACGAAAGCTCCCCATTTTCGACATTTTGAAGATTGTGGCTCTGGTTACAGATTTCTCTATTTTCCCAGCAAAATGTTCGATGCCAAAGATGACATTCAATCATGGGTGCAAGTGATCTAGCATGTCATCTTTTTAGCATCTTCATCGATGAATTTTATATGAGCGTGGACCCCAAAAGATGACGTTCTTTTCTGGATCCTAAGCATGTCATTTTAACCAATGCGTTGACATGTCATTTCCACCAATGCTTTGGCATGTCATTTCCACCAATGATTTGACATGTCATTTTCACCAATGCTTTGACACGTCATTTTCACCCATGCTTTGACATGTCATTTTAACCAATGCTTTGGCATGTCATTTTCACCAACCCCTTGGCATGAAATTTTCATGTATTGTTTGGAAAATAGAAATGCTGTATTGAAATATGGTTTTCATGAAAAACAAAACTCTTTATTAATTCAAACGAATTCATGAAATAACTACAATTAATTTATCAGTTTAGTTGTTCAAAAGTTTACATCCAAAATTGCAATGTAATCACCACCGCTGCAACGCAAAAGATTACTTCCTCCGTTCTCCGCAACTGATATTCTTTCATCTTACAAAAGGTTTTTTCAATTATCTTCCCATCACCAGTTCAGATTTCGACATGGACTCCAAATGCACTCCTTTAAGTATTTTTATTTCGTAAATTACTTTTATTTTATAATTTTGTTATTTTATAACAACATTTTGGTAATTTATACTCTTTTGTTTAGTGACGGAAATATGTAGGGATCTACAACCCGGCTTACTTTAGGGATCTCTAAGAACAAAATGTAACGAACGGGGAGGAGAGACTTTTTATGGAAAATACCATTTATGCATAATTAATTTATTTTTAATTGTTTCCAAAAGTAGTTTCTTCTTTATTTTCAGATTCTTGTTCCTTTTCGTTTCGGACTTTTTTTTTCAAATTCCAAGAAGCGAGATTTGATTGATTTCATTCTATGTCAGATTTAGAACAGACAAGGGAACTTTTAAAATAGCAATGTGTGCAGTCCGATTCTATTTTTAGCTCGATGGTTGGGACTTCATATAATACCAATTGTTTAGAAGTTTTAGTTGTTTGATATGCAGGAAATGTAAGACAACATCACGACGACAGTTCTAACAACTTTGGTCTGTTCCAGAAACTGCAAGAATCTACTTATTTTTACTACGATAACAATTTTCCTTTATGTTATCGGAAAAAATAGTAAAAATTAGTAGATTTTTGCAGTACTGGAACATACCAAAATGAAAATAAACAGGTGTGTAAATAAAAACACAAACATCATCTCTATTGGATCGATGGAATGGGTACAAATGCTGATGAAAAGATCGGATCTTTCACGACTTCCTTTGCATTGGTTCAAATCCTAATGAAAAGATCGGATCTTTCACGTCTTTCTTTGAACCAATGCAAAAGATGACATGAAATCACGTCATCGCAAAGAACCCCTTCTGTCAAATTTTGCTGGGTTATTGACTTGTCTGAAGTGAATTTCAAACAGAAAAATTTACACATAAACATTTTAGAAGATATTATTGAAATATATGTAGCATACGAAAATATGTGAAATGCTGAAATTTTCCATATGCAAAAATAATATTTGCATATGCATAATTTATACATTTCGCATATTTTTGCATATGTGATATATTTCGATTGGAATTTAATTAGAAGCCAAAATATGCAAATTTTAAAAAAATAGGGGTTGCATAAAATTCCGTTGTCTACATATCATTGAGCTGATATTAATCGGGGTGCTCTCATTGATATGAGAGAAGACTCCCTTGTCCCTACTGGGATGTTTGTGGAACAATTATATACAGTACATTTTAAGAAATATTCTTATATTTGAAAATTGGCATTGTTTAGCAATTTCTGCTACATGTTTAAATTTTGGACAATTGTACAGGTAATATGATAGGGTTTCACGCAATTTGTAAGAACTGGGAATTTGTCTGTCATGATAGAGACAATTTGTAGCATGGGAGGAAGATGTGGTTCTCTTCACAAAACTCATTATATCTTAGGTAGTAGGTCCGTTACCAAGCACACATATTATTGCAATTTTCATCAGAGGAAAGATCGGTAGTTAATTTTTCATATATAGGCGACTTTGCCGGTATATGGCCTGAAGGGATTCAAATATGGACCAAAAAAAAATGTTTTAATTTAGCATACAAAAGTAATGGTCCATTGCACCCGCTAAATAATATCCGATCATCATCAAAAATTGTAGGCATCTTCTTCGACCTAAACCCCTACTTCGTGTAAAATTTCGTGACTATTGATCTATAATTGCGACCTCTTGTATGCTTTTGATTACATTACAAGCAAAACACTGGATATATTAGGCTGTAACTCTATTATCTGACCACATAAATCAACATAATTGGCATTAATTGAAAGGGCAAGAGTTGTCCTTCCAAATATTATTTATGTGGGCGGAATGTGTGGTCCAGGAATAAAGATATTACCGGTATATTAAAAATTTTCACAATTTTCACACAAAAGTTGTGGTCCATTTAACCCTCTAAACAACATCGAGGCGATCGGACTATAATTGCGACATACAGAGCCGCTACAAAATCGGATAAAAATTTTGTTTTTGGTCCATTTCACCCGCTAAATATTTCTCGATCATCACCAATAAGAATAGGGATCTATTCTGGCCTGAACCCGACCTCCATATAAAATTTCGTGACGATCGGTCCATAATTGCGGCCTGGAGCGTGTTTACAATTTATAATGGACAGACGGACGGACGGACGGACACACATCTCAAAATCGCTTTATCTTGTCGAGATATGAAGATTGGTATACCACATTGGGGGTCTCCGACGAATATTTCGCGGTGTTACATGAATTTTTACAAAAACAAACTTATAATACCCTTCCCACATTGTGGTGTAGGGTATAAAAATGTTATTACAATATACATATAACCATATTTTTATACCCTACACCAGACTGTGGTAAGGGGTCTCAATAACATAATAATCTCCTAAAAAAATCGACGGCAAACAATCTTAATTTAGAACACTTTGAAGATTTTTGATGATTTTTCCAACTTTAATTGACAATTTTATGACTTTTGTGACAATTTTCGGTCAAAAACTGTTTGCATACTTTGTGCATATGCAAAATATGCAAATATGCCATAAAAATACAAAATATGAACCTGTTTTGAATTCAGTTTTCTTTGAAACGAATTTTGGTGCAATCAGAATCTTTGTATCTTTATTATTAAAAAATATGATTGATGTCTAGTTATAGATTTAAAGCACAAAATAGTCCGTCTCAACTTGTACCAATCCAATTTTTTTCCCGGCGTTATTTCTTAACCTGTCAACAGTTTTGCAAATTTTTTGTTATCTGAGTTTGTGGTTGTCTCACTCGTATCCTAACATACCGAACTTGTAAACCAATTTATGTCTGCCTACACCCCCACTCAAAGATCTTTAAGGGATAAACAATTGTGGTGTAGTAAGAAAAGTTTGCTCATTAACATCACTTTTATGCCACATTAACACGCAGACGAGACATTTTAATTAATCATTTGGTAACTTGGAGACATGTGAAGCGGAAATGGGCGAATGATTGAATTTTACTGCAAAAATTTGTCAAGAGTTAATTACGAGAACTTTGTGGAGCCTCAAACTTTTCATGAATCTACATCAATTATCCCGTTAGTGTGTGTTGGAGGGATATTGAACAAGCTTGGCATCAAATTTGGCTGTAATCTTAATTAGTGTCAGCTGATATCCTTACGTTTACGAAGTTCTAATATTGTCGTTTAAATAAAGTGTTGAAACAACATGTATGAATTTTTATTATCCAAAATTGAATTGGAGTTTCAAACAAGTTGCTAAGTCTTCAACCAGCAGGTACATAATAGCTACATGTCTTCAACAGGTAGGTACATAACGAACGTGAAACCTTGTCAATCATCTTTGTCATAGTTAAGAAAATTACTCAGTGGCGTCTTAAAAAAGCTATAATCTCTAGTGAAACAGATGCTGTTGATTGGATCGAAATTCGAGGCATTAACAAATAGTTTGAACATCCTTTATATTTCGTATATATGTATGTAATAGGAATTTTCATAATTTTACGCAGAAAGTCAGAATATGCGAGGGATGCACGAAAACGATCTGGCCTAGGCAACACCGCGTGTTGCCAGGCGCCATTTAATTTTTTTGGACAGTTTGAGAGTTTTTAGCCTATACATACTCAGGGCAGTTGGTCAAAAAATCACTTTGCAAGAAAATGGAATTTACTTGTGAACATTTTCGTCCGATCATTTTTCACAACTTTCAATGTGGATAATCACAGCAAGAGTGCATCGATCAAATTAAATCTTTGTATGTCGATAAAGGACCATCCTATAGCTTTATGAAAACCTGGTTAAATAAATCAATCAAGTCGTAAGGGTAGTCAAAAATCGTCCGTTGTGCCAGAAAAAAATTAAGCCGTGCGTGAACGGATAATGGAATATCGCCATGTTAAATACCGTGAGATAGAGGCATCCTAGGGCATTTCTTCCATCAACTAACATTTGATTTTGCATGAACACATGGATGAAAAAATGATTTTTTCTCGTTAGATCCAGCAAAATTGGACACTCGGTCAAAAAGAGCGATAAATAAAAACTATCGTTGTGCTTTAAACGACGTGTATAAGATCGTCACAGACAACGAACCTCGGATCTATGATTAGGAGCCCGAAACAAAACAGGAATCGACCGTTTAGGTATTCGAAAGCGAGCCAATTCCAACGAAAGTTGTTCATGTAAGAATCACTTCAAAGCAAATGGTCGACTGTTTCTTCGGCAAAACTGATTGTGTGGCGACTATACGGCTTCAGATGTATAGGACGGTTAATTTTGAGTGGTACACTACAATTTGTTTGCCAGAAGTCTCCTGAGAAATTCGAAAAATGAAGAAGAGAAGACTAATCATTCTGCATCATGACAATGCGAGCTCTCACACATCGATTCAAACCAGCGCCTGTTTGACCGGACAAAACATGGAAATGATGTGTCATCCGCCGTGCAGCCCTGTATGTTTGATGGTAAATATTCGCGTTTTCATTGTTAGGCCAGATATCGTTTCGTTCAGCCCTCGTACAATTTTAATTTTTTTTCCAAAATGAATAAAGTTCAAATTGTTGTTAGGTAAAAATATTTATATTATTACTAGCTGAACCCGGTGAGCTTCGCTACCCCGACTAAGATAAATTAAAAAGGAATGACGTTTATTACATTAACTTTAAATGTTACCATTTCTAGATATTTTTATTTAAAACTATTTGTGATATGAAGACGTTCTGTGCGCGTTCAGTTCTGTTTATGGAGCTTATGATATGGTATAATTTAACATAATAATTGTTCCACAAACATCCCAGACGGGACAGGGGAGACTTCTCTCATATCAATGAGTGCACCCCGATTTATATTAGCTCAATGATATGGGACCTACTGTTTATCGCCGAATCCGAACGGCGTGTCTTACGATACCACTTTATAGAGAAGTTTTACATGGCTGAAATACTCAGGAAATGTCGCCAACATTACTGAGGGGTATTTTGCCACCGTTGAAAATTTTGTTGTTGCCTGGCCGGGGAATCGATCCCATGACCTTCTGCGTGCAAGGCGGGTGTGCATACCATTGCACCACGGTGGCGGTATAATTTAAAACTAATCCTAAATTCTTTCCGACTATAAGTACACCTTCGTATGTGTGTAGGTCACATTTACAAACTTCGTATACTCTTACCCTCTTAAGTTCTCTTAATTTCGACAGATTGGATGTAGATCGGCGGTGCTCAAAATATTTTGTGCATTAGTCTCTCTGAGCGAGTCTTTCCTTTGCTAAACCACGACAGATGAGAATAAAGAGAACATCTTTTGTTGTTTCAGTCACGTTAACGTATATTGGTGATCTTGGCTGATGTAGATTTATCTGAGCCTACTCTACCTTTTAAAAGAAGACTAAATTAGGAACAACACTATGTTTTAGTACCTTAGGTTGGGGGATAGTTGTAATTTATTTTATTCATGGGAATGTTTTTCCATGTGCATATATCAAGCTGTTGTGATACTCTTAGTATAAGTCCCACATGTATTGATAACACTGTGCTACAAAATTTGATAACATTTTTTGCAGGGGTTCTAATGCATATATTCAGTTTTGTGGGAGTGCATGGAAGACGAAAATACCTTTAGTTTCAGTCTCCGTTCAGCATTGTTGACGATCGAACGTGTTTTCGCTCACATTCTGTTACTGAAAGTAAACCAGCAATTGTCTACTTGTTATTCCTTTCTCTTGCGAAATGGCTCAAAAACGCAAGAAAATAGGCACTAAAGGCCCCGAAACCCCGCCTAAAAGAAATATCTTCTTACCCCTACAAGCAATTTCTGACGACGCACAGTGGTTCAGAATCGTTTTTTCCTGGTCAAAAATCTGTAACTTTTGAACGGATAGAGATATTTTCATAATTCTTTTTTTGTTAGACAGATAACACAATCAGCTTTCGGTCTGGTAGTTACAGAGGAATTCAATGACAAAGTTGAACTTTTGAATTTTTTTACTATTTTTCATCAAAATAGCAGTGTTTTTGTGTTTTTATATCTTCTTATGTATTAAAGATGGTCAAACGCCAATAAATTAACATAAATATACCAAAAAAAACCAAAAAAAAATTTTCGATAAAAAATTAAATTTTTTTTTACAAATTTTTCACATAAAAAAATGCAAAAAATTTAATTTTTTTCAAAAATTATAATAAAATGCTCCTTGGGTTTTCATTAAACTCATATAATTCATATGAAAACTCATATACTCCAAAAAATGTTAATTTGTGTAAAAAAGCTGTAATTCATATGGGAATTGGTATGGAAAAACACACATTTTTAGCCATGTAATTTCAATAAATTTAAAAAAGTGTTAAACGGCGGAACGGGACGGGAACAAAAGTATATATAAGCTGAAAGAGGAGACTCTCGGGCATATTTCTGTGGAAACAGAACATTGTTCAATGTTGTTCCACAAAAGTTTTAGTCCACTAAATTTGGAATTTCATAAAATTTAGTACCTGAGGAAAAATAAAATAGCTCATGTTGTGTAAACGCCACGGTAATTTGTTTAATTTTCGTATCTACCTAACAAAAAAACAGCGAACACAATATATGTTATAGTTTCCGACAAATAGTTATTTCTTTCTCCAGAAGTTTTAAAAAATTACGTATTTCTCAAACATGGGAAAATTGTTCGTCTTTAGGGGCACCCCATGCCCCCACCTTCCAATATTTTGACCTAATTTTTGGCTGCCTTAGTTTCAATATGTTTACTATCAAATCCCATATAGAAATAAAATATCTGTTACAAAACAAAATTTTTATTTTTGGCCAGGAAAATCGTTTCTTGAACCATTATGCGACGAAGAGTCAGACACCGACGCACAGAGGACGAAATCATTGATCTAGCGGCGCGAAAGTCAAAAAATCAAAGTATAAAATTGCGAAATGTTTTCCATTATATCGATTAGATTTTGTTTTTATTTTTTTGTTGTTGTAAATATTCACTCAGTTATTCAGTGTCAAGTGCAAGAAATTTTGACGGATCAGATTTTAATAAAATTGTTGCTAAAAACCTGATCTCATATTTGTTTAATTGTTAAATAAATTCGTAATAAAACTAAACAAAGTTTATTTTTTATTGATAGGGGAGGGTTTAAGTTAAATTAAAATAAAATGTTTGGGGCCTGAAGTTACATAGTTATGAAGCAATAAATTTTCAAAAATTATTATTTTTTGTATGTTTTTAGTGCAATATACTTTTGTTGGATGGAGCGTAACTACAAAGGTCCACCGAGGTTCGGTCCAGTTATTTTTTTTAAAAATTAATTGGACTCCCTAGATTCCGAATAACCAAAATTTTGCTGCAAATATTGCTGATAAATGGTCTTGAAAAATAGCTAAAATCCTCAAAATACCCAAAATCTGTCGGTACGGTTATATGGGGGCTATATCAAAATGTAGGCCTATGTTCGCAATTTTTGGTGGAGAATTTTTGTGTCCACTGGGAACCCCAAATACCAAATTACACCTAATTTGGTCGGAAAATGTAGCTTTAAATCCCCAAACTACTGAAAGTCGGGAGGTACCTTAAAAGGGGCCTATACCCAAACGTGGACCTATGTCCACAATTTTTGGTGGAAAGGTTTAGTGATCACTAGGAACCCTAAGTACCAAATTACAACTAATTTGGAAGGAAAATGTGGCTTAAATCCTCAAAATATCGAATATCAGGAGGTACCGTTATATGGGGGCTGTACCAAAATATTTGCCTATGTTGTTCATATTTAGTCCATAATTTCCCACAGACACAGATTGAGTTTGTGCAAAATTTCAGAAAGATATCTTCATAGTTTCCAAGTTATTAATTTCGCGCCGCTAGATCAGTGGTTTCGACCACTGTGCGACGGCGCAAGTGAAATAGTAAAAGAATTTGTTCCCCCAATAAAAGTGTTGGGTCAAAAACTAGAATTTATTAATGCACTACTTTGCAATAAAGGTTTTGCTAACTATTGTATTAAAAAAATGTCAATTGGAGTAAAAATTTTGTGTGAAACAACAACTTTACATGCCAATGTTATAAATGTATTGAAAAAGAACAATTGTAAATTTTTTCTCATGACAAATCTTCCGATCGTGTTTTCAAAGCAGTAATTTTTGACCTTGAATATAAGACAGCAAGGAAAGTCAAAACAGAACTAATTTTTCGTGGTTTAAAATGTAATGATGCGGGAGTCATTACAAAAGAATTTGACGCAGGGATGCACAACGAGAATCTGACACATTTTCTCTTAAATATTCCACACTGCGTTTTTGTTGGCATTTCTTAACTTTTTTATGTTTTAAAACTGTAAATAAAACAATGTGTATATTTTTTATTGTACTTGTGTCAATTATGGCTGCGATTAAGAGTAATCGACGCTAGAGTACTGTTTTGTTCATCATTGATTTAATGGTATGACTGACACAATTTACATTGTATCATTTGAGAACGGCTCTGTTAATCTCAACACCTTGAAGAAACCGAATAATGCAATGCAGAAATTGCCAAATTTTTGGCATGGAGATAAGTGGTGCTCCGTGAGAACAAAATGCGCCCAATGTGCAGGCAAACATAAAACTATTGATTGCAAATCATCATCCAAAGCAGAATGCGGCACCTCGTTACTCGCGAGCAAGCAAAGAGAGCATGCACTGATAACAGTGTTTGCTCAAATTGTTGTTGTTGTGTGCCGAATGCTGATCCAAAGTCAAGTGTGCCAACTGCAAAGGAGATCACATGTCTGCTGACGTAAATTGTCCAAACCGGAGCACATATTTATCAATCAGAGAGAGGTTGCTCAATCGTCAATCTCAAAAGTCTCAAAAGTACGGTAATCAATCACTTTTACTAGATCCCATGGCTCTCAGCAACATGCAAAAACACGATTAAGTGGAAGAGATACTAACTCTCTTAGTTTCTCAAATCAACAACAACAATTTGTTTCCCCACCAACAACCAACAAATTTACTAAAAATTCTACTATTTTGGTACAACAACATCAACAATTCGTACCACCAACAACAAACAAAGATTTTTGTAATAATACCAGTTATAGTTCTGTATTTCAACAGAACAATGAATTGTTTACTGAGAGTGAAATTTCACAGCTCAGCGTTGAACTTTTAAATAAATTTGGAGATTGCAAAAATAAATCTGAGCAGTTTAATGTAATTACTCAATTGGCAACCAAATCGCTTATTTACTCAAAGAGTGGTATAACTCAAAAAATGCGTTTTCTGAGTTAGCAATTTCTATTTTTTCTACGACTTCTCCTTTATCTTGTGTCAAATTTTCATGCTGATATCTCTAAAACTCATCGAGTTACAGCTCATTTACTACGAGTTTGGCATAATTCAACAAAACAGATTTTTGAGTTTATGAAACGTTAAAGCACTTCAAATCATGATTGATCTTGCACAGAAATTTAGCACTGATATCTGGCTAGCTGTTTGCAAAATATGGTCCAAGTGGTTATTCTATTTTTTGTGTAATAATATTTATAAGTTGGGAACTCAAATTTGAATCTCCAACTTAAAACGCGTTTTTCTCGAAACTGGATTTTTTGAAATGTGTCACTCTTTGAGTAAATGAGCGAAATATATTTATTCTAAAAATTCTGTGTAATTTAATGGACTCTAAACTAAATTTAATGATTTGGAATGCAAGAAGCATTCGAGAAAAGAAATATGAATTGTTTGATTATTTAGTTCAAAAGAGATAGATGTAGGTATTGTAAGCGAGACATGGCTAAAATGTCATGACAGATTTAATCTTTCTTTGTATAAATGATTTCGATATGACAGACCCATTCAAAGAGGTGGTGGTGTAGCTACATGCGTTCATCGAAGTCTAAAAGTACGTCGCTTAGCAAATATTAATACTAAATTAATTGAGAATGTAGTAATTGAATTGTCATTAAATGATAATGAGATTTTGACTATTATAGGTGTTTATTTTCCTGGTGGTCTTTCAGAGAGTTTAAATAATGCTGATTTCATAATTATTTAATCTGTGGGGATTTAAACAGTAAACACCGGGACTGGGGATGTTTTAGAGCAAATTCTTGGGGAAACATTTTATCTGATCTCTCACTTTTTCTGCCCTTCTCCATTCTTTTTCCAAATAACCATACACATTTTCCTAGTGCATCCAGATGCAGACCATCTACAATAGATTTACTACTCACAAATTCCGCACGTTTAATAGAGAATCTTAAAGTAACCAATGCTTTAAATTCAGATCACCTGCCTGTTTTGTTTTCGTTTCATTCACATAGATTGTCTACAAACGAAATATCATTTTTGATTATTCAATTTGGATTGGAGTAAATTTAATGATTTTTATTAACCTCCTTAAGGAAAAATTCTGTGTTCTCAAAAATTTCAAACTCATCAGACGATACAGATTGTAAATTGTATCTTTTTTCTAATTATATTCTGTATGCAGTAGATAATTCCACTCCTAAAAAACGTAAATTTTCGAAACACATAAACCTTCCAGGGTATATATTAACTTCCATAAGAAGAAGGAACTATTTTAAACAGCAGTGACATAGACATCGCCACACAAACGATTTTATTATATATACAAGGAATACGATAAGCTCGTTAAATTTGATATTTTGTGTTTCAAAAATGAAGTTTGGAACAAGAAACTGAAGAAATTATATACTCGATCAAGGCCTTTTTGGAATATTTCAAAAATGATTAAAAAAAAAAAACAAGCTATTCCTCCTACTATAAATTCGGACCATATTCACTCCATCGTTGTGTCAAAAAATCAACAGTTTGCTCAACAATTTTTATCTAATCACAAAAGTTCTGAGCACATTAAATGCCAAAACACAGAACGTATTGTTTCAAACGTTGTTTCAGTTTTTAATAACACAACATGCACAGCAACTGATATAAAAACTGAGTTGTCTGAAATAAAAGCAATTATTAAAAGCACAAAACCCAAAAAATCATGCGGTTTGGTATTAAAAACTTATATATTAAGAAATTGTCTGACAGAAATTTGGTTTATTTAAAAGACATTTTTGTAGTTGTTTACGACTACAATATTTTCCTTCATCTTGGCGCAAAGCAAAAGTAATTCCCATTCCAAAGCCGGGAAAGCCACCTTACCTAGTGACTAGTTATAGACCTATTAGTCTGTTAAGCAACGTAAGTACAATTTTTGAAAAAATACTTAAGGAAAAGCTATGGAACTTTGTCCAAGAAGTTAACATCTTGGCTGACGAACAGTTTGGTTTTAGACACTCGCATAGCACAACTCAGCAGGTTAAAAGAATCACAAACTACGTTAACAAACAGTTCAAATTGAAGCAATCTACATCAATGGTTTTACTTGATGTCGAAAAGGCTTTTGATACTGTTTGGCACGAGGGTCTAATATATAAACTTATAAAGTTTAAATTCCCTGAATATTTAGTTAAACTTAGTATTCACTTACTCCGGAAAAAAATGTATCATTGTAAATGAGGCCGCAAGAACAACCTACTGAAAAAAAAGAATCGAAACGATGTGAGAGGAGCTCTTAAACTTCACTTTATCCGAATTTTGTGTGGGAGATACCCGAAGGAGTGGACCGATATAGTCCATATTCTAACCTGATACATAACTGGAGGAAATAATAACCATTTTACAAGAACAATTTTGAACATTTGTGGGGGAGGTACCTGAAGGAGTGGACCAATATGGCCCATCTTCGAACTTAAATCAAGTTTGGACAAAATATTACGATACCCAAAATTTTGTTTGAATCGATTGATCCGTTCGAGAGTTATCGTGCGCACCAGCCAGCCCGACTGACAGACATTTAAATTGTATCAAAGTGTATATACCCTTTCTAGCCTAAAGGCTGAGGGTATAAAAATGACAACTCAAGCTTTTAATAACGTAATTTCATCTAAATTATGTTAAGTCCACCTCTTACATTCGTAACAATATTTATGTTTTTCTATAAACATATAGTCTTATTACATACTTTTAAAGTATTTTAACACGAACACATCACTTCGCATTCTTTATGTCCTTTTTGTTGCAATTTGTATAAAAATGTTACTTCTTAAAAAAACATATGTATTTTAAATGAAAATATTCAACCTACATAAAGTCAACTCTGGGTTTGGGAAATCTTTTGGCACCCTTTCATTCAAGTGTAGCAGAAAAAAAGTAAAAAACAAATATGTATAACACCTGTCTGTTTGAAACAGACACAAAAGGATACACCCTTGTCAATGAGGTCTGCGGTTAATGACTTGCAAATTGCTACGTGTCTATTGAATATTTTTTTAATCCAAAATCATAATAAAGAACAGAAAATTGACATGAAATGAAAGGCAGTTTATCATTTTATGAAATGTGTGTCTGGCTATCAGAAATATGTTTAACTTTAAATAAGATTTAAGGATTTAAGGATTTTGCCAAGGACATACAGTGAAAAGCATCAGTATATAACAAGATTACCTTGAAACTTATGATCCTTATTATAAAATGTTGAAGGATATTGATATTTTTGTAGTATGAATTTTATGAAAAACGAATGCTTTATTTAGTTTACATGTTGTTTTGTTTGAAAACTTGATAATGTAAAAAATAAAAATTTTTAATAGAGTTAATTATCATCCAAAACTGTTTACTTTAATTGTTGAAATGACCATTAGACAACAGAGAAAAGAAGAAGCTTTTATTTATATTATATTAAGTTTGTTTTGCAATGCATTGAAATAAGTATATACATATATTCTTGATCAGGGAGTCTGAGTCGATCTATGCATGCCAGTTTGTTTGTCTTTACGTCCACGCGATTTTCTGTATTTTTGGATTTTAACTACAATTTTTAGCAGAACTGGTTGTAATTTTACATTTGAAGTTCGTAATGGTCACAACACTTCTCCACCAAAAAATTGTCAATATAGGTCCATATTTTATTTTATAGACCCCATACATAGTTAACTCCCGATTTTTGGTCTTTTGAGAATTTTAGCTCCCGTTTTTTACCGAACTACCTGTAATTTGTCATTTGAGATTTCCCGTGGTCACATTCACCATAAAACAGTAACACCCGATTTCAGGTATTTTCATGTTTTTATACCCTGAGCATTTAGGCTAAAGAGGTATACATATGAGTAAAAGACAAAAAAATTAGTTTCCGTGAAGCCAAGTTTGCACTATTATAATACGTGAACTATTGTAGTTTACCAGTAACTATGATTATTGCAGGATCAATTTAAGCGTTTTTAAACAAAGCTCACAAATTTGGCAACAAAATTAATTTGTGTGGAAGCTATGACCGCATAAATGAATAACAAGTAAAAAGTCGTTAAGTTCGGCCGGGCCGAACTTTTTATACCCTCCATCATAAAATAGTCTTAATTAAAATGGAATAATTAGGGTCCTTTCACAATTTTACGTGGAACAACTTTTCGACAATGGATAGACTCCTACTGCCTCCCACTATTGCTTAAATTACATTGTGAACACAAATGTTGGGGCAGAGATAATGGAGATGAAAGCCCTTGGTGTGTGTATATTAAAAACCCCGAAGGACAGGTGCGCCGTGAGTCGAACTTCCGCGTTATGGCGTGATGAAGTTTTTGCATGAGACCCTGTAAGCCATCATGAATTAGCAATATATCTCTCACGGCGGGTCTGTCCTTCGGGGTTCATAATATACTCACCAAGGCCTTTCTTCCCCAAGAGGAATTTTCCATGCCCCAGACTTTCACCTCCATTTTGTTGCACAGTGTTATCTAATCTAAAAAATGTGTTCAGCTAGGTGAAAGGTACCACCTACGGGGCTATATCAAAGAGTCAACCTATCTTTAAATTTTTTGGCGGAAAAGTTTTATAGCTGCAGGGAACTTCAAGAGCCAAATTGAGGGTAGTTTCATCAAAACAATGTAGACCCTCAAAAATGGACCCATGTTGACGAAAATCGGGAGGTACAGTTATATAGGGGGATTTACCAAAACATGGACCTATATTGACGATTATTTTTGAATAGACAAAATTGTAGCTAAAATTCTCAAAATACCGATCATTACAGCTAGTTCGGTTAAAAAATGCAGCTAAAATTCTCAAAATACCGAAAATCGGGAGATACCGTTATATGGGGGCTATACCAAAACATGGACCTATGTTGACGATGTTTGGTGGAGATGTTTCATGACCACTGAGAACCTCAAATGGCAAATTACAGCTAGTTCGGTTAAAAATTGTAACTAAAATGCTCAAAATACCGAAAATCCGGAGGGGGCCATAAGGGGGCCATACCAAAACATGGACCTATGTTGACGATGTTTGGTGGAGATGTTTCATGACCACTGAGAACCTCAAATGTCAAATTGCAGATAGTTCGGTTACAAATTGTGGCTAAAATTCTCAAAATACCGAAAATCCGGAGGTACCGTTATATGGGGGCTATACCAAAACATGGACCTTTGTTGACGATGTTTGGTGGAGATATTTCATGACCACTGAGAACCTCAAATGGCAAATTACAACTAGTTCGGTTAAAAATTGTAGCTAAAATTCTCAAAATACCGAAAATCGGGAGGTACCAATATATAGGGGCTATACCTATGTTGACGATGTTTCGTGGAGATATTTCATGACCACTGAGAACCTCAAATGTCAAATTGCAGATAGTTCGGTTAAAAATTGTGGCTAAAATTCTCAAAATACCGAAAATCGTGAGGTACCGTTATATGGGGACTATACCAAAACATGGACCTATGCCCATATCCTTTGGGATATAAGTTTGTTGATCACTAGGAACCCTAAGTGCCAAATTATAGCTAATTCGGTCTGCAAATGTGGCGAAGAACGTCAAAATACCTCAAATCCGGAGGTACCGTTATATGGAGGCTATACCAAAGAGTGGACCGATATAGCCCATCTTCGAACTTGACCTGCCTATGGAAAAAAGACAATCGGGTGCAAAATTTCAGCACTCTATCTTAATTATTGCGGACGCTAGAGTGATTACAACAGACGGACAGACGGACATGGCTAGATCGTCTTAGAATTTTATCCTGATCAAGAATATATATACTTTATAGGGTCGCAAATGATTAGTTCGATGTGTTACAAACGGAATGACAAACTTAATATACCCTCCATACTATGGTGGAGGGTATAAAAATAGGTAAAAACACGTTGAAGCTAACAAGGTTTTTTACGTTGCTATTCGATTGCTAGTTAAACCATTCATCTGTCCAAAGTAAAAGTAGAAGCATACAAAATGAGGATTACACTTCTAATGTGTCACTTTTAAAAATTTCCACTGCATCCACCTTTTATGGATAATGACATTTTGAAGCCGGATTTTAGGTGTTTTTTTAACTGGGACGACGCGCATTCGGATATTTCAAAAACCGAATAATAGGATTAACTTACTCGGATTACGCATAATTTGATATGCATATTGACCATGTAGCCCACACAGCATCACAGTAATCTACTGCCAAAGGACAAAATTGAGTGCGATATTTTTTCTAATAACCTATTTTTTGGGTACAGTATTTACAATATACAATATTGAGTGTGCTGGTACCCCGCAATATTTTAGTTTCTCGGCGGCCCGGGTCATATAAATCACAGATCTTGAAAATCCATCCAATAGAACGGCGGAAACGGCTACTGCAAAAATTAAAAAAAATTGCAAAAAATGTTTTTGAAAATATCGAAGATTAATTCGCGTTCTCTGTAAATCGTTTCTTTTTCGGTCAGGAAACCGACACACTACTCGCATTTTTGCGGAAACAGAGGTTTAAAAAGTTTAGCGGTATGGAAACTGTATCCGATTTATCCAAAAGATTGATTGTGAATGTACATCCATAGTTCTTGATAATTTTTTTTTGAGATAGGTTTAGATCGATATGTTTTTTCACGGTTCACGGGATCCTGAAATTTGAAATTGATATTAAAGTGTTCGAGAAGTGTTAGTGTGTTTTGAGCGTGTTGGTATTTGTTAAAATATAGAATTGACATTCTGAATTTTAGTATCAGTATCACTGTTGGTGTGTAGAATGGAGATGAGAATGAAATATCGGAAATTAGTGCTTTTGTTTTAATAGATTTGATATCGGGCGTAGGAATAGAGGGGAATTCGGACATTTGGTATTAATTTCGGTGTTTGTAGGTAGGGTTAAGATATGGATGTGGTTGTGGAAATACGTACCATTAGTATACGAAAGGTACTAAATGGTACTCAGTTTTTATTTGGTGGAAGGGTGAGTATTGGTGAGTATATGGAGGTTGTTAAAGAAATACGTTCAATAAATATACGAAAAGTATAAAATCGTTTTAAATTCGGTACTTGGCAGAGCTCGAATTATAAAATTAGAACCACTGTTGGTGTGTGGGGTTAAGATATGGTGGGGGAACAGATAGAGCAATGGGAATCACAGATGATATATAGGGTTGATATAAGGAGTAATTTTTGAAGTGTATACCCAAGTGAAAAGTATTAATTTTGGTACCATTTTTAAATGCGTGCAAATCCTCAAATTATATTTGAAGGTCGCTGTGGACTGAGCTATGGAGGTGGTATTGGAAATATCCCCTATAAGGGAGTAGGATTAAAGCTGAAATGATGTAATTAGGAATAATCCTATTAGTGTACCCAAAGTTGTAAAGGGTAATATTTAATAAGTGTTTTATAGTTACCTAATTGTACTACACATTGAATCACTGATATGAATTGGTAAATCCAGGGATTAGATCACAATGGTTATGAAAATTCGCACATAAAATGTATGGCATGTTTCTACATGTAATGCCGAAGGCATTGGAAAAACAAGTAGGGATAAAACTGTAAAATTTGAGATAAAGTCCGGGCATTGAAAAATTGTATTGAATATTGTACCATTGGTTTTATGTGAACGCGAAGGCGGTATTAATTTTTCAACAACATTTTTCTGAACGCTTCACAAAGTACATTTTGAAACGTTGACCTACGCGAGATTTTTTTATGCAAGATCGTTTTTACACCCTGAGGACAGAAAGCCATAAATGTAAATACCTCGCTGATGTTTTGTACGGGTGAGATACATCCAATTTTTTGGATAGATATCAATTAAAATAGGTAGTAATACAACAACATTTTCAGTGTTCACTGTTTCAGTATTGTTCACGTTCGTGAAGGGTCAAAGTTTGGGACTCCCTGTTGGTTATGTGAAACCATCACACATGTATAGATCTGGCCACTCTGTGCGAGGCTTGGGATATTTTTTCATACGGTTGCTGAAATTGCGCACTCGCTAGTTTAGATTTAGCGAATTTAAGCATTTTTGGATTAAATTGTCAAAAAATAAAATTGTAAAATGAAATTCGGAAATTTGGTTTTTCTGTATAAAACGAAACGTTAATAAAAATGAGGTTTCTTTGGTGATCCGCATTGTGTGCAAATAAAAGTGTTTTTTATTTCTTTAAAAATTGCTTGATTTAGTTTTCGTTCTCCGCCGGTGATTTTCTTTTTGTTGTTGTTGGGATTTTGCCTAAACGGTTTGAAACAAAACAGGTATTAAGTATTGTTTGTTGTTTTTTATTTGTTTCATTTCCGTAGTGGCGGGTACTTAGCTAGTTTCTCATATTAAGACACATGTAAATGTATATTTCATAAAAACATCGCCTTTAGAGACTGATTTTTAGCTTCATCGAATACTCTTTTTAACATTAAAACTTTTGACACATTCTTCTATTTTATGCATAAATTCCCCTTCTAAACATTATCGCCCCAAAAAGTTGCTGATGAAATCATTTCCAATAAATCATTTTTAACTTTAGTCATTATACCATTTAAAATTGAAGTTTTGTTGCTTGTTTTAAAATATTAACAAGTCGTTTACAGGGATTAATGAAATTATTTGCTAAGTTTCCGTTCGTCTCTAAAACTTATAATGAGATTTAAGTATGCCAGACATAAAAACTTAGGGGGATATTTATACTCTTCGCCATGGCATTAATGGTATGTACATGAAGTTAGTCATTGTATTAGTAACTCTTGAAAGTAAACTCCATTGTAAAAAAATAAGATGATGATTGGAATCCGTCCGTGAGTTCTTATTAATAACAAAACGAAATGAATAAGCTGGAATTTCTTATTTATTCGAGTGGTAGGATAGAACAGAAGTGCAAGCTACTCGACTGTTGATTGCCACTGACGCACAGAGCTCCCGCGTGGACAAAAATCAAAAAATGTGATGTTAACTTTTACATATGTTTATGTTTTTTCTTATAGTAAACACATCCGATACAACGTATCTGAAAGAATTTTGTCGATATGTGCACCCATAACGAAGTTATAGCGCTTTAAATATGAAAAATATTTACATTTTTAGTACAAAAAGTAGACATCAACTGCACATGGGCAAAGTACCGTTATCAAAAAAAGTACCGTTATTAAAAATTTAAATTTAATAAAAAAATATATATATAAATTCTTAATATTTCGTAGAGTATATCTTTTGATTGCCAACTATTGCCACCTTGGCTCTTGATTTCCGTTAATTATACATCTCTTCCGAAGCGAAATGTGTAAAAACATTCTGCCCATCCCTGCAACCTTCTGAGAGATATCGGTTCAGATTTTATATAGCCCCCATATATGTATATATTTTCACAAAAATCGGTTCAGATTTGGATATAGCCCCTATATATTTCTCTTTTCCGATTTTGCTATAACTCGGTCAATTTTGATCGAAAAGTCTATGTTGGCCAAAAATATTTAGAGTGTAAAAATCAAGCCAATGCGCCGGTTACAGCTTTGTGCTGCTGCGAAGAGTGTTTTATGAAACCGCGAGCGTAACATTCGCCCCATTTCCTCTCTGGAGTGGGTATAAGGTGAGAATTGTTTGATGCTGTTAATACAAAATGACATGAACAAAGGTCCCGATTATATTATGATGCAAAAACAAATAAGAACGGCGTTAAGATCGGCTGGGCCGAACTTGTTATACCCTCCACCACAAGTTGTATTGAAGTAAAATGGAATAATTAGTTCCCTTTCGTGTATGAAGAAGACTTAATACTAAATTTCAGCAATTTCGGTAAAGCAATGTGAGGCACCATTCTATGGGGGCTTTTTTAAAACGTCGATCTATACCGACAAATTTCTGTCGGAAAGTGTTTAGGCTCAAAGAAGACAAAATACCAAATTTCCTATATTTCGGTAAGAGAATGTAGCTAAAACTTAAAAAATACCGAAAATCAAGAAGTACGCTTCTATGGGGATGTAGGAAGACGTGCACCTATACTGATAATACTCTTCTGGAATATTTTATAACTCTTGGAAGACGAAATAACGAATTTCAGCCATTTCGGTTGGATATTGACGTCACAATCTTCAGTATTACGAAAATCGGGATGTACCGTTCTATGGGGGCTATATCGAAACATGGACCTATACCGACGAATTTTAGTCAGAAATGGGGCAATATGAAAGCGTGGACCTGTACAGACATATTTCTGGCGAACAGTTTTATATAACATTGAATACTAAATACCAAATTTCCACCTGAGCAAAATTTTGAAAGTTCATGTTAGCGAAAATGTCATATTTAGCAAAGATGCAAACCTTATTTTAGACTTATTCTACTGATAAAATAATTTTCAATACTATTTTTCAGTTCATATGGCGCAAGACTTTTTGGCCAATTTTTTCTTTTAGAACTTTTTTGACAATATGTCACAGTTAATATATGGTGAACACACTGAATATATTAATAATCCCATATATTTTTCGGCGGATCATTTATCAAATAATTCACAACTACAGTGAATGTTATGAAATTCAGTGATATCACTTCGGTAAGGCCAAAAGAAAGCGAATACAATGGAAAGCCTTAGAAATATCATAACATTTAAATTTCAAATATCTTAACATTACAATTTTCAAAAATATGCAAAATTCCGATGTCTACATATCGCAAAGAATTTCTGAAGGCCGAGAACTCATGCTGAGCAATAGTTAATCTATCCATCAAGAAATTCTAGCACCTAATAGCGGTTATGTAAACGACAAATTCTGTCGCCAAATCGTACATCTGTCAATAGACTAATTTTGGCGTCCAATCGTCGGACTTCACTTATAGAAATTCTGGATCTTCTCATAAATTTATCAGGAACAAGGGAATATCTGGAATACAGTCTTAACTTCGTTTAAAATTAAATTATGTCGCCCAATCCTGGTCTATACATGTATACATTCTTTTAGCAAAAATCCATAAACACAAATTTTCCCAATCTACATTTTTTATACACTCATCCTTTAGCCAAAATGTGCCTCATCGGATGTGGATTTAGGGCAAAAAGGTGTTTGGAAGAAATCTGTTTCAGAAAACTTGAAGTCGACTTAGCTATGTCCGTTCGTCTGGGTAGCCGCCTGGGGAGCATGATAATTCTCAAACAGATCAACCGATTCGGTCCATAATTTGGCGTTCGTGATATTTTGATCTATCTACTCTTTCGGCAAACTTCCGCAGAGTATTTCAAAAATTTTCAGCGAAGTGCATTTTAAGACCTCTATGGATAAGCTGTGTAAGCTTAAGACTTCAATGGTCATGGCTTCACTTCCTTTATGCTAATAATTATTTAAAGGTAAATATAAAATAAACTCTCTGGAAACGCTTTGCTTTTTTGCAACAAGTGTTCTCGGGCCTCCTATTACTACCGTACAAGTTTTTCAGAGGCAAGTCTATACTTCCAGGGGTAATGGCCCGAAAGCTGTAAAGAACACCTAAGGTAATCATGTGTAGTGGCTAGTGCACACGACAACTTTCGAACCGGATACTGCGTTGGTACAAACTTTGTTTATCGCAATATTTCAGCAAGCCTTATATATACAAAATTCGAAGATGGTGCTTTTCGGTCTACTTCTTCTGGTATTTCCCCCCAAATTTCAAGAATTTTAGCTAAAGTGGTATGCGCGAGTTTTCTTGAACGGAGCAACAGATTTGGTCCAAACTTTGGATTTAGTAATATTTTTTTCCAAACTTAGTTTTTGCTCGAAAATGGGCCATGGTACCTCCCTCACAAACCTTCAAAATAGTTGTTTAAGTGCAGTTTAGAGCGGTATTAAGTTTTTCGTGGGCAAGTCCATATTTCCTGACATTAGAGTCAAAAGTTGAAAATTATACTGTGGCGAACTGAAATGACTGGTGGGCGCTATATCTTTTAAAAGGAATGACTCCCAAAATAAGATCTACTCCAAAAATGAACTATGTCGGTCCGGTCCATTTCTCCATACCTCCTCCGCAACACTTGTGATCAATGATACAAATCCCTATTTTGTTTGCAAGTTCTTACTTCCGAAATTTCTGAAAAGCTCCTAATGCATAGTTTTTGGGTTTAAGGATTTTGGCTGTGTAGTGGCTATTCGATCTGTCTACAGATGAAAGTTTCAATTCACACAGGCTCAGGGTATATTCCTGTCCGCAAAATCGAGTGGTACTTGTTGAGATGTTGACGAAGAAGAACCTGTTTCCGATCAGTTTTTAGATTTCGTTTGTCGTCACAAGGTCCTTTACCGCAGCAGGAAAAATTAACATTTCTAGAAATGTGCATCCATTGAAAGTACTTCCCAAAATACAATTGCTGTGGGTTTCTATGACGTTTTCTTCTGATTTTATTCAAAGAGTAATCGACAGAAAAATCTCTGAAGATGAAATTCATTGTAATTTTGAAATATTGGAAATAATATGTAATAAATCAATATATATAAAGTAGAAAAATGTTTGTACGTTTGTTTGTTTGAAGTTTATGGACTCAAAAACCGCTGAACTGATCTTCCTGAAATTTTCAGAGTACTCGTATATCACTACATGGCCTGAAAGTAACATAGGCTATAAAAATTTCTGAAATTCAGCGTTGATCCGGAGATATAGCATCAGAATCGGAGGTACCTCCAAAAAATTTAGATTTTTTATGCAAATATCTATAGAACGGTAACAGATAATGTCTCCCAATTTTGGATGTGTGCAGGAATTTGGTCTAGAAATAAATCGGTCTAAAATGGTATAGAATTGAAATCGGTTCAGATTTGGATATAGTGCCTATATATATTTTCGGCCGATTTCATGTATTTTATGCATTAAACACGCTATGTATGTCCAATATCAATGAAATTTGGAATGTGTGACGGAATTGAGTCTAGAAATAAAATTTTCAAATTATATTGAAATCGGTTCAGATTTGGATATAGCTCCCATATATATTTTCCTCCGATTAATGTATTTGATGCACCAAACACGCTTTATATTCCCGATTTTAATGAAAGTTGCAATGAGTGACGAAAATTGGCCTACAAATAAATTTGTCAAAATATATTTTACCTTATTCGGGGTAGCGAAGCGCACCAGGGTCAGCTAATAAAATATAAACATTGACCTCAAGCTCAATAATCTTGATTTTATTAACATTCGAAAGGTCGAACAAAACATAAAAATTCGACAGAAAAATCCTTTTGTCCAACAGACATTTACGACAGTGCGGTGGAACAGAAATTATATCATAAAAAATGGTTGATATACATAGTTTTTTTTATTGCAAATTTCAAACATAATAAAGAATTTGTAATTGTTATGAATTTCAAAATAGTTCATTATAAAAACGTGTTAGAGAAAATATACAAACAATTAAAACTACAAAGATTAAGCAACAGTTTTACATTTTATTGTTGAATTGCTCTTATAAAAAATTACAAAAACAAAATGTCGCAAAATTTTTTTTTCTGGATGTTGCCAAGCCAAAGTCTTCGACCTACAAACAAACGTTCAATAAATACAAATAAACGTATTGTTCTGAACTCAGTAACACCGTCAACCTAAAATTCCGATTAAACGCTTAAACAACACCTTAAAACTTAACAAGAACTATGCATAAAATTGCTTAAAAAGCCTCACTTGTTCATTATTTTTATATTTTCAAATATGTTGAACAATAAGTATACCAATGTAGTTAAATAATTCTCTGTAATGCTTCCAACTACACATTTTTTGAACAATTTAAAACAGCTTAAAATTTTACTCAAAAATTAAAAAATTTGTAACATAAGCTAATATCCTATGGGAACTAAAATCATTTCGGGGTGGGCCCGGCCCCCCCCCTGGCTACGTCGGTGCTACGTACCAAATTTCATCCATTTTGGGAGGATAATGAAGCTATAACCTTAAAAATACCGAAAATCGGGAGGTACCGTTCTATGGGGGCTATACCAAAACGTGGACCGATATATCCCATTTTCAATACCAACCATCCTGCAAGTAATAAAAACTTGTGTACCAAATTTTGACTCTCTATCTTTAAAATAGCGAGCTGTATCTTGATTTCAACAGACAGACAGACGGAGGGACAGACGGACATAGTTAAATCGACATAGAATTTTATGCTGATCAATAATATATATATTTTATAGGGTCTCTGACGAATAATTCGATGTGTTACAAACGGAATGACAAATTTAATTATACCTCCATATGGTATAATATGCTTGGTGAAACAAATCAATCTCCAAAACAACATAAAATCCAACCAATTTAGCGGATTAAAAAAATTAAAATTTTTGTCTGAAAATTGGTTAAATTTGTAATATAGATCTTATAGCGTTTATCCTGGGAGGCACGTACCGCCAACGTAAAACAAATTTGGAAGAAGATTTCTTCATCTTGCCACTGATGCCAATTATCTTAATGTACGTGACCAGATAACAGAGTTATCCGCTAATATATCCATAGACAGCTTTAGTCAACGACCCACCATTTATAGTCTGGCACTAGATGGCAGCTGATTTTAATACTGAATAATCTTAAACCCATGACCTACTTTGGAAAATTATTCCCGAGGTGGGCACAGTTGGGCATCATGACTAAAACCTTAGGTCAAATTTAAGTTTATGATCGAATTAGCATTACGAAATACACTAGGAAAATATGCAGCAAACTACAATTCCACAACACGCTAAACACAATTTTTTAATGAAAATTAAGCTATTACCTCCTCCTTCAAAATGCACTATAATATTTTGCTATACGTATTAGTTTCGCGATTTTTTGAATATATTTACTTGCACTTAAAATATAGGTTTTACTCACAACAAAAAATATTAGTCAAATGTTCCGACTTTTGAAGCTATTCTTAAGAAGATCGCGTTCGAATGAAACAAAAGTTAATATATTTTTAAAAAGATCCATGTCATAGCTGTCAGAGTAGCCAGATGTTGTACCAACATTTTGACATTCATTTTTTTATTTTTGGCCAATGGGTGGATCCACTGTGCAACGGTTTTATTCAGTTTTTAGGGGTGTACGAATATGAACTTTGCATACTGTATGTACGGCATAATCTGTTTTTGCTTCTTTTTTCTCAGTTTGTCTGTTTTTTGATCAGTAAGTATCCCAATATCCAACCTCTTGGCTTTTAATCCTCTCATCGACGTAAGTCGCAATGGATTTTATGAAATGCCACCACCCCCTGATCATAGACACACTGATATTTACTCCGAATTACTCTCAAAAGATACGCTGAATTGTAGAAAGCTGTTTATTAGATTCGCAGCTACCCAATATATTTATGCACTCAATCACAATTTTTAACACAAAAATTTCTTAAAATTGTCAATGACTACCAATTTCAAATGTAAAAATTAAACGAAATATTTTCATTGCAAATTCTCAGATTTTTATGTTTGCACCACATTTTAGGGTTTCCTTTTTCTGTGGTCCTTGTGGTTTGGTTAAAAACAAAGCAATGACATTTCTTTTGTTAGAATTGTAATTTTTTTTGCGAGCCACATTGGAACAATAGGAGACAACAATTGGCTACAACAAAAGGATCATGGGTATAAAAATTTAATTTCGTGATACATGTTCCTGTAAGGAAGTTTAATTTTGCAATATATTAGATTTGTAGCAAATTTGCTAAAATGCTTCAATTCTCTTTTTATGAAATGAAATAACTTAATTATGAAAATGTTACATCACAATACAGTGGTGTTTCATACTAAGAGAACTTTAATGTTTAATAATAAAACAACTTGTAGTGTTGGATGTTTTCTTTGGGAATGTTAGAAAAATATGTTTTAATTATGTTGCAAACAACAATGTAGTTTGCACATTGTATATATAAAATGATTGAAAACTGAATCAAATAATGTTTGCAAAAAAAAAAACTTTTTTCTGTCGTTGTCTAGAAAAACTCTTAACATATCTAAGGCTGTTGGGTTTTGATATAAAGTTTCAACGAAATGCCAAAGGAGTAGTTACAGAACCCATGTATAATGCATTGCCCTTTCTCAGAGTTTATGAATGCATCACATGTTACACTTTGTATTATTTTTCTTTGAGAGTTTTGGTGTTTGACCAAACATCAAAACAATAATATTTCTTGATTTCAATAATATTATAATTGCATATTTTGTCGAAACACTCTCCCATATCCATTAAAAAATCATTTCTTATTTGTAGACATCGGATTTTGCATATTTGCATATTTTTTATTAATAAAGATACGAAAATTCTGATTGGACCAAAATTCGTTTTGAAGAAAACTGAATGCAATGACAGGCTCATATTTTTTATTTTTTTTTTGCATATTTGCATATTTTGCATATGCACAAAATATGCAAAATATGCAAAAATATGCAAAATATGCAAGTAATTTTTTTGACAAAAATCGTCAAATTAAATTTGGAAAATCATCCTAAAGTGTTCTAAATTAAGTTTATTGCCGTGAAACGTCAATTTCTTAGCAGATTATTATGTTATTAATTATTATTCCGCCAGAGCAATAAATCTGGACTGAAAGACTTAGAAAATTTCCTATAACCCAGCCTTCTTATTACAACATAAGTTGCTTTCATATACAAATTTGTTCAAAAACTCAATCAGAAATGTCAAAATGAACGTATCCAAATATGTTGATAGTTTCTGCTCGGCCAAAATTGTCTGACAGAATAACAAATGAGCTAGAAATTAAGACTAAGAAAATATTGAATATTACATAAAATCTTTCATATTTTACTAAAAACATATAACATATAATGAACATATACAGGACAGTTATGAATATTTCCCTCTGAATTTTCCGCACGGAAAATAGTTTTAAAAAGTGAAATTCTTTTAAAATAAAAATTTGTTAAAAGTTGAAAACTACTAGATTTGCGTCATTATGGCGTATTCTAGTCGACTCGACAATGAATGAGTTTGCAACATGCAAAAGGAAACGAAATAGACCCACAGTTCCTTTTGATGATCTGCATAGATTCGCACTTATCCATCTGACCATGTCTTTTTGAAAACATTGTACAGGTCCCATTTATAGGCCAATTCGCATAAAAATTGGAGATTTTTTGGCCCTAGGGCGATCCCTATTTATTTTCGTAAGAATCGATTCAAATTTGGATATTGCTCCCATATATACAGTATAATCTCGATAATCCCTACACCACAGGTTTTGGCGGTGTCCGAATTATCAAATTGTCCGGATTAATGTATAGTAAAGAAAATAAATTATTTTCTAAGATTAAATCTCTTGTGGTAGTTATATAATAATATTTTTTTAAATTGTAATTGCTAATACCGAACTTTTAAATAAAATAAAGAAGTAAAAATAGTGAGATTTTTCTACACGATAATCCGGACATTTTTATTGGCATTGTCCGTATTTGTTCCTTTGCTGGCTGGTGCGCACGATAACTCTCGAACAGATGAACTGATTTGGTCCAAAATTTGGCTTTCGTAATATTTTTTCCAAACTTAGTTTGAGTTCGAACATTGGCTATATCGGTCCACTCCTTCCGGTACCTCCCCCACAAAAGTTCGAAAACGTTCGGCAAATTTGTGCGCACGATAACTCTTGAAGGGAGTAACCGATTTGGTCCATACTTTGCACATCGTTAAATTTCTACCAGAATTAGATGAGGTTTCAATATCGGTCCACTCCTTCAGGTAGCTCCCACCCAAAATTTCGGAAAAGTGCAGTCTAGGACCTGCTCTCGAATCGCTTCGGTTTTTGCTGCAGCAACTTTTATTCACTGTCCCCCATACGACAGTACACGTTTCATCAGGGGCAATTCCATACTTTCTGAGAAAATAGCCTGAAAGTTGCAAAAAAGCCCTATGACACCGTGTGTAGTGGTTGGAGCGCAAGATAACTCTCGAATTCGGTCCAAAATTTGGCCTTCGTAATATTTTGTCTAAACTTAATTTAAGATCGATGATAAGCTATATCGATACACTCCTTCAGGTACCTCCCCCACAAATGTTCAAAAATGTTCGGAACAATTTTGCGCACGAAAATTTGGTCTTCGTCATGTTTTGTCCAAACTTAGTTTCAGTTCGAAGATGGACAATATCGGTATTTCCCAATATTTAAAAATGTCACTAAAATGGTATGCAAGATATATCTTCAACGGAGCAACCAGTTTGGTTCAAACTTTTGATCTCCTAATATTTTGTCCACATTTAGTTTAACTTTTAAAATGGTCCATATCGGTCCTCTCCTTAGGGTACCTCCCCCACAAAAGTTCAACATTTATGTCTAAGTGCAGTTTAGGGTCTTTTCGAAGATCCTTGGGAAATATATACCGATGTTGTTCGTTGTGGTCCCGTTTACAGCGAGGTTATGTTTTCCGTTGACAAGTCCATGATCCAAAAGTTATACTATGACCCACTAAAGTGATTAGTGAGATCTATATCAATCGAAAAGATATGACCCCCAATATAAGATCAGCTTACATAATGGACTATGTCGGTCCATTCCTTCACATACCTCATCCAAAACATTTTGAACTTTGATCCTAAACTACATTTTTGTCGGCAAGTTCAAATGTCCAAAAAGAGCCACAAAATTCTGTACATAGATGAAAGTTTCGATTCATATAATCTCAAAAATTGCGATGACTAACTCTAGTTCTTTTGTTTTTCTGCTAGACAATTTTGGCCGAGTAGAAACTATCACCATATTTGGACACGTTGATTTTGACATTTCTGATTGAGTTTTGTAAATTTTTCCATTACCTACATTTGTATAGGAAGCAACTTATGTTGTAATAGGAATGCTGGGTTATCTGACATTTTCTCACCTTGTGAAAACTGATTTAAGTCTTATTAGTCCACATTTATAGCTGCGGCGGAATATCTGGAGAGTCTCAATAACATAATAATCTGCAAAAAATGTTGTTATGTTAAACTGCAAAAAACTTAATTTAGAGCGCTTTTTTGATGATTTTCGAAATTTAATTGACGATTTTCGTCAAAAAAAAAACTTGCATATTTAGCATATTTTTTGCATATTTTGCATATATTTTGCATATTTTTTTGCATATGTTTTGCATGTTTTTGATATGACCCCAAATATCGAAAAATTGACCCTCAAAACGCCTAGATTCAAAATTTGAGTCCAATCGGATAAGAAATAAAAAACATGCTAAAATCCGATGTCTACTTATTTGTATATGGGCCTATGTGGCGCATATTTTATATTTTTAATAATAAATAAATGATACGCCAGTTGGTACCAAATTCATGACCACGACCATGAATGACATGACATACAAAAACTACTTTAAAGTATATACACTTGGCCAGGGTAAAATTCTAAGTCGATCTATGCATGTCCGTCCCTCTCTGGTTATCACTTCGGCTCCAGAAAAATTGAGATATGACTCTAAAGCTATCCACAGATGCGTCTTTGCGTTTGAAGACCGGGAGAAGGCGGGCTATATCGTTTTGGTACAGACCTCTTGTATCGATGTCTCCCGATTACAGGTATTTGGAAGTTCATATTAGTGTTTTCGGCCCAAATTGGTTGGAAAACCGAATCTTTCCTTTGCATTATACATGAATGATCGTTTTATAATTTAGATATTTTCATTTTTATACCCTACACCACAATGTGGAAAGTTTGTTTTGGTAAAAATGCATGTAACACCGCGAAATATTCGTCGGAGACCCCCAATGTGGTATACCAATCTTCATATCTCGACGAGATAAAGCGATTTTGAGATGTGTGCCCGTCCGTCCGTCGGTCTGTCCATTATAAATTGTAAACACGCTTCAGGCCGCAATTATGGACCGATCGTCACGAAATTTTGTATGGAGGTCGGGTTCAGGCCAGAATAGATCCCTATTCTTATTGGTGATGATTGAGAAATATTTAGCGGGTGAAATGGACCAAAAACAAAATTTTTATCCGATTTTGTAGCGGCTCTGTATATCGCAATTATAGTCCGATCGCTTCGAAATTTTATATAATGTAAGATTATATGACAAAGAAGAAGCTTGCAATTTGAGATGGTGATCGGATGATGTTTAGAGGGTTAAATGGACCACAACTTTTGTGTGAAAATTGTGAACATTTTCAATATACCGGTAATATCTTTATTCCTGGCCCACACATTCCGCCCACATAAATAATATTTGGAAGGACAACTCTTGCCCTTTCAATTAATGCCAATTATGTTGATTTATGTGGTCAGATAACAGAGTTACAGCCTAATATATCCAGTGTTTTGCTTGTAATGTAATCAAAAGCATACTAGAGGTCGCAATTATAGATCAATAGTGATCTGATATTATTTAGCGGGTGCAATGGACCATTTCTTTTGTATGCTAAATAAAAACATTTTATTTTTGGTCCAAATATGGAGGTCATATACCGGCAAAGTCGCCTATATATGAAAAATTAACTACCGATCTTTCCGCTGATGAAAATTGCAATAATATGTGTGTTTTGTAACGGACCTACTGCATAATATATAATGAGTTTTGTGAAGAGAACCACATCTTCCTCTCATGCTACAAATTGTCTCTATCATGACAGACAAATTCCCAGTTCTTACTAATTGCGTGGAACCCTATCATATTACCTGTCCAATTGTCCAAAATTTAAAGATGTCGCAGAAATTGCTAAACAACGCCAATTTGCAAATTATGAATATTTCTTAAAATGTACTGTATATAATTGTTCCACAAACATCCCAGTAGGGACAAAGGAACCTTCTCTCATATCAATGAGAGCACCCCGATTAATATCACCTCAATGATATGTAGACAGCGGAATTTTATGCAACACCTATTTTTGTAAAAATTGATATTTTTGGCTTCTAATTAAATTCCAATCGAAATATATCACATATGCAAAAATATGCGAAATGTATAAATTATGCATATGCAAATATTATTTTTGCATATGGAAAATTTCAGCATTTCACATATTTTCGTATGCTACATATATTTCAATAATATCTTCTAAAATGTTTATGTGTAAATTTTTCTGTTTGAAATTCACTTCAGACAAGTCAATAAAATAGAGAAATCTGTAACCAGAGCCACAATCTTCAAAATATCGAAAATGGGGAGCTTTCGTTGTATGGGAGCTGAACGCCTAGACCTATACCGACAAATTTCAGATGGAAAGTTTAATACCCCCAATGAAGACTTAATACCAAATTTTAGCCAATTCGGAGGGATATTAAGACCATAACCTTCAAAGTACAGAAAATCGGTAGGTTCTGGTTATGGGAGCTATATGAAGACGTGGACATATAACGACAAATTTCAGGTGGAAAGTTGTTTGTACCTCCAACGAAGACTGAATACAAAATGTCAGCCATTTCAGTTCGATATTGAGACCACAACCTTCAAAATACCGGATATCGGGAGGTACGGTTCTATGGGAGCTATATGAAGACCTGGACCTCTACCGATGAATTTCAGGTCGAAAATTGTGATGAACGAATACTTAATACAAACTATCAGCCAACTCGATGGGATATTTAGGACACAAAGTCTTGCATATGGTTTAGCAAATATGTCAAAATATGCAAAAAATTAGGTCCAGACTAAATGTCCGTTCTAAAATTACTTATTGGTGCCACCATGGTACACTTGTTTGCACACCCGCCTTGCACGCTGAAGGTCGGGCGTTCGATTCCCGGCTACAAACATCAAATTTCCAACGATGGCAAAATACCCCTCAGTAAAGTTGGCGACATTTTCAGAGTATTTCAACCATGTACAACTTCTCTACAGGTGGTGTTTAAAGACGTGCCTTTCGGACTCGGCAATAAACAGTTGGCCCCATACTATTGCTGTAATATGAATAGTGGTGCACGCCCTGTCCGTTCTGTGATGTTTGTGGAACAATTACACTGTGCAACATTTTTAAGGTGATCTTGTGCAAACAATTCGAACTCCGGATTTTTGAAAGTACAGACCCAAACGACAAGAAACCCTAGTTTGGTTTTGTTGTGTCAGATCCAGCTCTGATTTTATGGCCCCATCTAAACATCGTTAAATATTGAGTTTTTAAAGAAATTCGGGGCTATATCTCTAAAACCAATGCGAATCTTCTTCTGACCTCTGAAGCAAATTTGTAGATAAGGACAAGAAAAAAATATGTGGAGAAATAATTAACTCGAAAAACTACATTTATTGCCTCAAATTTCAAAATATATGCAAAAATTCCACAATTTTTATACATTTCGCACCGTATCTCCAAAACCGTTAACTTTTTCTGAATATTTTCTTTTGGAACTATATATAAACTATTCCCTGGAATGTAATACACAACTCTTCAGAACATGTCATTGTTGCAAAATGCCTCTATGCCGCTGTTTTCAGTAAATTTTTCAACGACGATTTAATAAAAATGTCAATAATGTAGTGAAATCCGAAATGCGGGAATAAACTGTTGGTGTGAACTGTGTTTGAAATACGTGTTGTAAAAGATATGATGCAAAATGACGCTGAAACAACATGAAGTAAGCATTTTATAGTTTCAGAATGTTCTAAAGAATTGTTGAGAACTTTATTTGGAAGATTTTTGCAAAAGGTTACTTGGTTCAACTCCCAATAGTTTAGCCGATACTGACCAGAATTTCAGCAATTATGTAAAATTTTCTATATTTTATAGATTTTGATGCCTTAGATGGAGTTTTTCTTATGTCGTTTTTTCAAAAGATAAGTTCTACTAGTTTTGGGCTACAATATTGCTAAATACAGCAAGGCCAAATTCCTTTTCGTTTCTGAGATAAAGGCCTGATAAATGCAAAAAAGTGTAGATTTAGCCCGGTTTAGATGAGGCCATAAAATCCGAACTGGATCTGACAGGACAAAACCCTACTAGGGTTTTTGTAGTCTAAATATGTACTTTCAAAAAATGCATACTAGAAGTTGTTTGCATTTTCAGTGTTGCATAGTGTTATTATATTGTTACTAGCAGACCCCGGTCCGCGTTGCTGGCCCGTCGTAATGAGTTTTAGTTACAACTTTTTATCGACTTTATGCTTCAAAATTAAAAAATAGGTATTTTCTACCTCACTTCTTCGGTCTGTTGTCAAACCGAGAAGGATTTTTTGTCTGTAACCTTTCTTTTCTCTTACGGACTTTGTCGGATTTTTTCGCCAATTTATGCTTTTTAGGATTTATTATCGTCCATGTCCCTGTCTTTATCCTAAAGCGATCTAAATTTAAAGGTTAAGAAGTGGTTAAATCGAATTCTCCCGGTTATTGAGACTTATATGTTTTAGCTTTTCATGGCTGATGGACCGTTGAACCTCACCATAATTTGTAAATATATAGTTTTTCTTGATCGGGGGCGCAGCCACCCTTGTCTCGAAAACTAATTTGCAACCCGATGCACTCATAAGAGCTTTGTTCCTTTACTTTTTTAATGGTAAGGGTGGTAAAAGAGAAAAGTGTCAAAATTGTTCAAAATTGCTCTCTCATGAACATTTTTACCAGAAAAGTAAAGGAACGGAAAAATGGTAGATCCGGCAGCAATGTCAGAAAAAAACATAAAAAAATCTATTTTCGTCTTTTATTTCACAGTTTTTAATTTAGTGTTGTCAGTGTTCGACTTTTTCTTCGGTTTTTCGTCCATTTTGTGAAATAATCGTCAAACAAAAGTCGAAAAATCAGTTCTGCCATTTTCTACCTGCAGAAATTTTGCTGGTAGCCTGTGGTAGAAGAGAAAGCCATTTTCGCTCTCTCTCCCCTCTCACTCTCTTAAAAATTGCTTCCAGTTTTGCCACTTTTCGGGGTTAAGGAACGCTTTACAGGTTAAAAATGGTAACAAATGGTTAAAATGGTAACCTCAGGTAAAAGGCCCCGAAATTCGTCTACAAATATATAGCATTTTGGACCACGGGACATTCCTGAACATTTTCTGAATATTAGGTTCAGTAGTTTTGGAAAAATAATGTTTTGAAAAGAATGGGCGTGGTCATCAGTTTTCAAGATATAACATATTAAAAAAAAAGTAGGCCTGGTCCGGTATCTTGGCTCCAAATATGTACCTAGGGTGCACACTTCATTGCCTACCAAAATGTATGCTGAAACCGATATAATCATACATTTGGCTTATATATAGCGTTTAACAGAAAGGCAAGGAAGGTACCCAACCTCTTCCGAAATTCATAATATATACATAACAACGGCAAACATTGAGCTTTTGTCGCAAATTTTATGGAAATCCCTTCAGTAGTATTGGAGTTATGACATATTAAAAAACAGGCGTGGTCGTGCCTATAGGCCCTAAAGAAGTATCTAGATTGTAGATTAATCCGTACATTTTTAAAAATATCACATAGGGGAGGTACCCCGCTCCCTCTGGAATTCAATGAAATATGTAACCTGTTTTCGGGGGGCGTGTTAAACTTTTCTTTCCAAAAAAACTAAGTTGGGTTATGACAGCATTTGATTTTTATTCATAAAGGTAAGGCGTTTTTTTCAAATATGCCCCCTTCAAAATTCAAGAAAATATGCCCGTACATTCCCTGACATTTTCAGGAAAATCGGTTCAGTAGTTTTATAGATGTAACATATTTTAAAAAGTGGGTGTGGATCCTAAAAAAGTGGGTAAGGTCTTCCGAAATAGATACATTCGTAATTATTGTAAATATAACATTTTTAAAAAAGTAGGGTATAGGTACGGTGACCAACCGTACTCTATTATAGAGGACAGTACTCTATTTTAGGTGTCCGTACTCTATTTTTCCAACGTACTCTATTTGTCCTCTATTTTCATCACATGTACTCTATGTCCTCTATTTTTGATTTGTTTTACAAATACATGTGAATACAAAGGTAATACAATGAAATCCGAGAAACCTAGGCAGAAATTTAACCAAATATTGTCGTTGTTGAAATGAAATCAGTCGTTTCAAATCACTGTTGATTTAAATACTTCTGCACACGCTCAAATCAATTATTGAAACACCTCCAAAACGTGGTTTTTGAACGTGTCAACAGCATGTTCTGTCGATTGCTGTTTTGTTTCGGGCTGATACGCATCGTATACGTTTCATAAAGCGATCGTAATTTTTTTTGAAATTTCTTGCACCAATCGATACGGAATCCATCGATAAGATGTAAGCCGATGAATTAGCGGCAAGTGTCACAGACAAAACCATAGTTTCACCTAGTCTGACAAATGATGTCGTTTCGCTTGGACGTAAAAAGTTTGCCGTAAAATATATTGCATGTTTGGTAGAGAGCGGGAAGGATAGAGCTCCTCTACAATCAATTTCACAAAAACTCAATTTACTTTACGGAAAATATTTTACGTGCGACTACCAAAGTTTCGGAGTCGAGCCATTTTTGTCGGAATCGGAGTCGACCCCGAGGACAATTTCTAATAGCACTCAATAAATAAAATATACACAAGTTTCCAATTTTTTCCTATATGTAGGCCATTTTCAGCGGTGTTCCTTGAAATAATACACAACTACAAAACTTCCTTGTTTAAAACTTCTACAGCTATAATAAAAATACAAGATGACCGAAATTTTAAACTCTGTGTAAGAGGTTCTGAAGTGGGCAGGCTTTTGCTCGGAAATATGAGCAGTTTAAGATCATTATCTTCTTGGAATACCATTGATCATAATCTTGATAAAGAATGTGTTTGATCTAAAACAAATATTCCAAAATATTTATACATTTCTTATCGTATATTAAGAAATTGACCTAGCTTGCAAATTCATGCTTAAGTTGGAACTCTAATTCGATTGTCATGAAATTTTAAGTTTGCTTTAGAGTATTAATTGGACCAATAAAGTTCTTGAAATTCATTTTTGATAAATGTAGAAAAAATGTTTGTCCGGAGTTGGAGCCAAGTTATTTTTTCGACTCAGTCTCCGACTACAGCATAATTGCTCGACTACAACTTAGGCTACGAAACCCTATTGTCTACTAACTATAGGATGTTGCTTCATCGCGTCGTCATCACGTAGAAAATTGTGAAAAATAGTCGGACGAAAATGTTCACAAGTAAATTCCACATTTTTTTGCAAATTAATTCTTCAAGTCCTGTAAACAACGCAATACGTGGTACGTCAAACCGTACTGAATACGCTTATGCTAGAAACTGTTAAGCTTTCCAATGGAAATGGTAAATGGCGCCTGGCTTTGTTGTCAAACCCAGAAACTTATGTAGTATCCCTCGTATGTGTACTCTACTTTCATCCAAAAATATTGGTCACCGTAGGTATAGGGGAAGTACCCCGCCCCTTTCCGAAATTCAACTGAATTTGTAGCCTTATTTAAGCGGGGGCCATCCTTGTACATTCAGGAAAATCGGTTCAGTAGTTTTTGTAGAAATGATAAAAATTAAAAATTGAAAAAAGTGGGCGTACATTTTCTTTGCATAAAAAAATATCGAAATCGGTCCAGCCGTTCTCAACTGATGCCATGACCAACGAACGACATTTGATTTTTATTTTTAAAGATTTAAAAGTTTAGACAAATCGCGATTTCCTTGAAAATCCCTTCAGTAGTTTTGTAGATATAACCTAATTAGAAAGTGGGCGTGGTCGGATCTTAAGTCCCAAAATAAGTACATAAGGTTGGAGACACAATCGCCATTGACTCGTAAATAAATTCCGAAACCGATACATTCGTATTTGTTGGAAATATTGCATTTTTACAAAAATAGGGCATAGGGGAAGTACCCGCCCGATCCGAAAGTCAAAAAATATGTAGCCTATTTTATCGGGGACCAACCCTGTACATTCGCTGAAAGTTTCAGGAAAATCGATTCAGTAGTTTCGTAGATATAACATATTTAAAAAAGTGGGCGTTGTCCCGTCTTAATGCCCCAAATAAGCACGTAAGGTCGGAGACACAATCGCCATTGACTCGGAAATTAATTTTCGAAGCGATACATTTGTAATTGTTGCAAATATTGCATTTTTACAAAAATAGGGCATAGGGGAGGTACCCCGCCCGATCCGAAATTCAACCAAATGTGTAGCCAATTTCAACAGGGGGCCATCACTCTACGTTCCCTGAAAATTTCAGGAAAATCTGTTGAGTAGTTTCGTAGATTTAACATATTTATAAAAGTGGGCGGAAAAGTGGGCGTGGCCAATTTTTTCTTTGCATAACAACCTAAACTGGACTATGACTAACATTTCCACAAAAAATTATCCAAATCGCTCCAGACGTTTTCAACTGATTCAATTACCAACAAACGACAATTGAGTTTTATATATAAAGATTTAAACTTAATGTGATAAGGTTGCAGACTCCAAAAATTTATTTCTTACAATGAGCTTATTTGTCCAAAAGAAACTTTGATTTGCTGAAAGCTAACTCGCAGGGTAGTGGTGTAGGGTATCGTATGGACGGCCCTGTCCGACTATAGCCTTTGCTTACTTGTTTATTTATTTAAATATCTTCAATTTATAATAAACTAGCAAATGCCCGCTACTTCGTATGCGGAAAGGGAACAGAATATATAATCAATATTTAATACGGGAATGGTGAATGCTGGAGATTCTGTTGTACTAAGACCTATTTTTATTACCAATATTTTTTTTTTCGATTGTAGCCAGAATTTACAAAAAAAAAAAAAATCTGCCGTATCGCATCCCTACACAACTACCATATTTTTTATTTCCAATTTCCAAAACTACGTATCATATTGCAAATTTCAGATTTGACTCCTGGTTTTAACCCTTCTAACATATATTCAAACCCCAATTCACTTTTCCAGCTTTATCTGTTCCCCTGAAACCCATTATAGTACTATTTAGTACTTTTTGTATAAATAAGTACGAATTTTAAAAGCCGCCTCCCTACCACCACTCTAAACATGAATTGCTAATCTAATGCCAAATTTCAAAATTCCAGTTCTACCCCTTACAAAATCACAAATTGTACAAAATTCTATACCATATAGCCAATACCAAAAGGTGCCAAATTTTGTACCATTTAGCACTTTTCGTACACGATTTTCCAAAATGTACTTTCATATCTATCCGTTCACCTAAACCCAATTTATAGCCAATGTAGTTCCATTTAGCACTTTTCCATAAGTACGAATTTCCAAAACTACCTCAATCCTACACCCCAACAGTAATCTGTTCACGCAAATAGAAATTGTAGCGAATTCTGTACCATTTAGTACTGCTTCGTGCACGTTAGTACGATTTTCCAAAGCTACGTCTATATCTCAAATCTATATTCCAACAGTAATCTTAATTCCATATTTCAGGATTCCAGCTCTTCAAATCCAAATCATACTAAGCTCACTACCATTCAGGACTTTTCGACCTTTGGTACATCTTTCTTACTCTTCATCAGTGACCCCCATTCCAAATTTCAGGATTCCAACTCTATCCGTTCACCCAAATCCAAATTGTACTAAATTTAGTACCATTAAGAACTTTTCGTGCACTTATGTATAGTTCAAATTTCCAAAAACCTTTCCTTGTTACTCTCCACCAGTGACCCTAATTTCAAATTTCAGGATTCCAGCTCTATCCGTTCACCCAAATCCAAATTGTACTAAATTTAGTACCATTTAGTATTTTTCGTACCCTTATAGTTCGAATTTACAAAAACTTTCATTGTTACTCTTCATCAGTGACCCTCATTCCAAATGTCTGTATTCCAGCTCAATCCGTTCACCCAATTCAAAATTGTATTAAATTTAGTACCATTTAGTACTTTTCGTACCCTTATAGTTCGAATTTCCAAAAACCTTTCATTGTTGCTCTTCATTAGTGACCCTCATTGCAAATGTATGTATTCCAGCTCTATCCGTTCACCCAAATCCAAATTGTACTATATTTAGTACAATTTATTACTTTTCGTACACTTATAGTTCGAATTCCAAAAACCTTTAATTTTTACTCTTCATCAGTGATCCTCATTCCAAATTCCAGGAATGCGGCTCTATCCGTTCACCCAAATCCAAATTGTACTAAATTTAGTACCATTAAGTACTTTTCGTTCACTTATAGTTCGAATTTCTAAAAACTTTTCTTTGTTACTCTCCATCAGTGACCCTCATTACAAATTTCAGGATTCCAGCTCAATCCGTTCACCCAAATCCAAATTGTACTAAATTTAGTACCATTTAGTACTTTTCGTACCCCTATAGTTCGAATTTACAAAAACCTTTCATTGTTACTCTTCATCATTGACCCTCATTCCAAATGTCTGTATTCCAGCTCAATCTGTTCACCCAAATCCAAATTGTACTAAATTTAGTACCATTTAGTACTATTCGTGCACTTCTAGTTCGGATTTCCAAAAACCTTTCTTTGTTACTCTCCACCACTGACCCTAATTTCAAATTTCAGGATTCCAGCTCTATCCGTTCACCCAAATCCAAATTGTACTAAATTTAGCACCATTTAGTACTTTTCGTGCACTTATAGTTCGAATTTCTAAAAACTTTTCTTTGTTACTCTCCATCAGTGACCCTCATTACAAATTTCAGGATTCCAGCTCAATCCGTTCACCCAAATCCAAATTGTACTAAATTTAGTACCATTTAGTACTTTTCGTACCCCTATAGTTCGAATTTACAAAAACCTTTCATTGTTACTCTTTATCAGTGACCCCCATTCCAAATGTCTGTATTCCAGCTCAATCTGTTCACCCAAATCAAAATTGTACTAAATTTAGTACCATTTAGTACTTTTCGTACCGTTATAGTTCGAACTTCCAAAAACCTTTCATTGTTACTCTTCATCAGTGACCCTCATTCCAAATGTTTGTATTCCAGCTCTATCCGTTCACCCAAATCCAAATTGTACTAAATTTAGTACCATTTAGTACTTTTCGTACCCCTATAGTTCGAATTTACAAAAACCTTTCATTGTTAATCTTCATCAGTGACCCTCATTCCAAATGTTTGTATTCCAGCTCAATCTGTTCACCCAAATCAAAATTGTACTAAATTTAGTACCATTTAGTACTTTTCGTACCCTTATAGTTCGAATTTCCAAAAACCTATCATTGTTACTCTTCATCAGTGACCTTCATTCCAAATGTATGTATTCCAGCTCTATCCGTTCACCCAAATCCAAATTGTACTAAATTTAGTACCATTTAGTACTATTCATGCACTTATAGTTCGAATTTCCAAAAACCTTTCTTTTCTACTCTCCATCAGTGACCTTAATTCCAAATTTCAGGATTCCAGCTCAATTCGTTCACCCAAACCCAAATTGTACTAAATTTAGTACAATTTATTACTTTTCGTACACTTATAGTTCGAATTCCAAAAACCTTTCATTTTTACTCTTCATCAGTGACCCTCATTCCAAATTTCACGATTCCAGCTCTATCCGTTCACCCAAATCCAAATTGTACTAAATTTAGTACCATTTAGAACTTTTCGTGCACTTATAGTTCGGATTTCCAAAAACCTTTCTTTGTTACTCTCCACCACTGACCCTAATTTCAAATTTCAGGATTCCAGCTCTATCCGTTCACCCAAATCCAAATTGTACTAAATTTAGTACCATTAAGTACTTTTCGTGCACTTATAGTTCGAATTTCTAAAAACTTTTCTTTGTTACTCTCCATCAGTGACCCTCATTACAAATTTCAAGATTCCAGCTCAATCCGTTCTCCCAAATCCAAATTGTACTAAATTTAGTACCATTTAGTACTTTTCGTACCCCTATAGTTCGAATTTACAAAAACCTTTCATTGTTACTCTTCATCAGTGACCCTCATTCCAAATGTCTGTATTCCAGCTCAATCTGTTCACCCAAATCAAAATTGTACTAAATTTAGTACCATTTAGTACTTTTCGTACCCTTATAGTTCGAACTTCCAAAAACCTTTCATTGTTACTCTTCATCAGTGACCCTCATTCCAAATGTTTGTATTCCAGCTCTATCCGTTCACCCAAATCCGAGTTGTACTAAATTTAGTACCATTTAGTACTTTTCGTACCCTTGTAGTTCGAATTTCCAAAAACCCTTTGGTACATCTTTCTAGCTCTCCATCAGTTACCCTCATTCCAAATTTCAGAATTCTAGCTCTTACCGTTTGCCTAATACAAAGGGTACCATATTTAGTACCTTTTAGTACTTTTCGTACACTTCTAGGTCGAATTTCCAAAAACCCAGCCTTATCTCACCCCTACACACCAACAGCAACCTACACCCAAAATTTCAAGTTTCTAGCTTCAGCCGTTTCGTCTGGGCGTTGATGAATCAGTCAGTCAGTCAGTCACTCACCTCACTACTCTTTTATATATATAGATACTTTATTATCACTACGACTAGTCACGTGGACTAACTAGCAGTTTAATTTATAGATGTAAGCATATTTCACTAAGGTGTTTTATATAGCTTGTCCGAAAAATCGATCAATTAGATCATGCGATTTGTGCATATTTTCAGAATTAAGAATAGGTAGAACTAAATCGTTCGTGTGGGCTTCTAGTTTTCTCTGGTGCTTTTCAGCCTGGCGTGCAATTTCATCATTAACAGACGAAATTTCTAGGTCTCGTTGAAGATCGTTGTTTCAGATATACCATGGCGCATTAACAATAACACTATGCAACACTGAAAATGCAAACAACTTATAAAGGTCATTTTCTGATAGTACATATTAAGACTATAAAAACCCTAGTTGGATTTTGCATTGTTAGATCGGGTTTGGATTTTACAGCATCATCTAAACCGGGCTAAATCGAGCCTTTTTTTCATTGTTTGAGGTTTTATCTCAAAAACTAATAAGTTAACAGATGAGTGTCGAACAGATGAACTAGGAAATACTGCATTTAGCGGGTGAAAAACGATAAAATATATAAATGTCTACATAATTTCTGGAACTCTGGTCAGTAGCACCTAAACTATTGGGAGTCGAACCAAGTAACCTTTCGCAAAAATTTTCCAAATAATGTACTCAGCATTTCTTCAGAACATTCTGAAACTCTAAAATTTTTATTTCATGTTGTTTAGTCGCTATTTCATACTATATTTTCTACACACTATATTTCAAACAATGTTCACAGTGCCTGTTTATTTTCATATTTGGAATTTCTATGCATTGCACTTTTAATAACGCGAGTTTACTATATTGATTCGAAGAAAGAACATGTCAAATTTTATGAATGTGCAATTTGTTTTCAAAAATATTCAAAACTCGCGGTATAATTCGAAGTTAAAATCAGAAAAGACAAAATAAAAAATGTAAAAAAGATTAAAACTCAAAGCAGAATTTAAACGCAATTTTTAAGAGTTAGGTAATAATCAAATACATAAATATGATATTCACTGGAATGGTGGCGGTGTGTACTTTCTGTTTTTAGAAATAATTTTCTTCAAAATGTTTGTTACAGCAGAAAAAATCGTGATATAGGATACAACCTAAGAATTTTGTTTTTTAGAAAATTTAAGTTTTATATTATAGACTTTTACAAAATTGTCCAACTTTGTCTGAAATTCTACCACCGGGAATATCTCCAGTAAAGGGTTCTAAACCAACTATATAATTACCAAGGTGCGATTTTTTGCGTTTTTTGAGTTATATCACATTTTTGAAGGTGCCCTCATTGCAGAAAAAATATTTTAATTTTTAATTTTTTGTTTGGCGAAGGAAATATTAAACACAAAATAAAATATAATTTAAAAAAATTAAGTTTCAGTGTTTTTTTAGAAATGCTCTTAATACTAGGAAATAGTTTGTCTCTTAGCCTCAATAAATATATTCTTTCTCATGATGGAATCTCTCAAAGAAAACGCTTGCCGTTTAATTTTGCCACCATTTATAATTTAAATGCAAGCATTTTATTTGAGAGTTTCCATCATGAGAAAGAATATATTTATTGAGGCTAAGCGACAAATTATTTCCTAGTTTTAAGTGCATTTCTAAATAAAACACTGAAACTTATTTTTTTTTAATTATTTTTTATTTTTAACTTTTTAGTAAATATCGTTTTTTGACCACTGAGAACAAAATTATTTTCAATTTAGGCCTAAAATTTAGATAAAAACTTTAAAATGCCTAAAATCGTGTAGTACCGTTACCATTGGGGACTCCAAATGTCAAACTACAGCCAATTCTGGCTAAAAATGAAGATAAAATCCTTAAAACACTTAAAATCGGGTGGTACCAGTATATGGGGGCTATACCAAAACCTGGACCTATGTCAACAATTTTTGTTGGAGAAGTTTCTATACCATTTGGGACTCCAAATGCCAAGTTACAGCCAATTCTGCCTAAAAATGAAGATAAAATCCTGTAGGAAAAAATGGGCCCATATGCATGTATTGTCATCCAAATCTGAAAAGTATGCAAAGTTTCAGTTCGATTGGTCAACTGCAACTGCGCTAAAAATTAGTTACTAGATTTGAACTAAATCGGGTGGTACCGCTGTATGGAGGCTATAGGAAAAAATGGACTCATATTGGATTTGGTTTCATATTCATGTATTGTCATCCAAATCTAAAAAGTGTGCAAAGTTTCAATTCGATTTGTCAACTGCAACTGTGTGGAAAATGAGTTAACAGATTTGAAAAGCAAGTTAAATAAAACACTGTTAAAACACTGTAAAAATTGGAAAATGGATCAATATTGGTTGTAATTTCATATTCATGTATTGTCATCCAAATCTAAGAAGTGTGCAAAGTTTTAGTCCGATTGGTCCACTGCAACTGTGTCAAAATTGAGTTACCAGATTTGAAATGCAAGTTAAATAGAACACCGTTTAAAACCCTGTCAAATGGACCAATCTTTGTTTTAATTTCATATTCATGTATTGTCATCCAAATCTGAAAAGTGTGCAAAGTTTTAGTTCGATTGGTCAACTTCAACTGTGTCAAAAATGAGTTACCAGATTTGAAATGCAAGTTAAATAAAACACCGTTCAAACACTGTCAAATAGACCAATATTTTTTTCAATTTCATATTAATGTATTGTCATCTAAATCTGAAAAATGTGCAAAGTTTTAGTCCGATTGGTCAGCTGCAACTGTGTCAAAATTGAGTTACCAGATTTGATATGCAATTTTAATAAAACACCGATAAAACACTGTAAAAATGATAAAAATGGATTCTGATTCCATATACATGTATTGTCATCCAAATCTGAAAAGTGTGCAAATTTTTAGTCCGATTTGTCAATTGCAACTGTGTCAAAATTGAGTTACCAGATTTGAAATGCAATTTAAATAAAACACCGTTAAAACACTATAAAAAATGGACCAATATTGGTTTTGATTTCATATTCATGTATTGTCATCTAAATCTGAAAAATGTGCCAAGTTTCAGTTCGATTGGTCAACTGCAACTGTGTTTAAAATGAGTTACCAGATTTGAACTAAAAGGACACCAAAGCAAGTTAAATAAAACACTGTAAAAACGTTAAGTTCGATCGGGCAGAAATTTTTATACATTCCAACATGAAATATTCTAAACAAATTTGAAATATTTAGTTTTCTTTCTTTAACCAAAATACCAATACATATCCACAATATTATGTGGAACAGTTCTTTGGCCACTGGGAACTAGAGATGGGCGCGTGCCTAAAAAATTAGGCACGAACATGCACGAACACGGGAAAAAATGTTTATGCACATTCACGCACAAACACGGCGTTTTTCAAGAAGGCACGAACACGCACACTCACGCACGAAATTACAAAAAAGAGATATTCATATAGTTGTACAAATATTTGTTAAAAACCAGTAAGGAAAGGATCATAGTCGGGCGGGCCGACTATATGATACCCTACACCACTGTGAATATGTTAAATATAGGAGATATGTATCAATTTGAACTGATTTATATACATATATATACACATCCCAAATTTCATCAAAATTAGACAGAGCGGGCGAAAATATACATAGGAGCTATATCCAAATCTGAACCGATTTCGATATAAGTTGTTACACTTATTTCTAGACTAAATTCAGTCACACATTCCAAATTTCATCAAAATTGCACGTAAATAGCGTGTTTTCAGCAAATACGTCAAACCGGCCGAAAATATATTTGGGAGCCATATCCAAATATGAACCGATTTCGATGTAGTTTGGGACATTTATTTTGAGACCGAATTCAGTTACACATTCAAAATTTCATCAAAATCGGGCGTATATAGCGTGTTTGGTGCAGCAAATACGCCAAATCGGCGGAAAAATATATGGGAGCTATATCCAAATCTGAACCGATTTCGATATAATTTGGTACATTTATTTATAGACCTAATAAATTTAAATGTCAAATTATAGCTACATCGGTCTGAAAATGTCAAATTACGATCTGAAATGTCAAATTACTGCTAGTTCGGTTTAATATTGTAGCTAAAATCATCAAATTACTGAAAATCGGGAGGTACTTTTATATGGGAGCTTTATAAATACATCCACCTTTCTTGACAATTTTTGGTGGAGAGGTGTGGTGACCACTAAGAATTTCAAATGTAAAATGTTCAAATTACAGATAATTCGGTTAAAACTTGTAGGTAAAATTCTCAAAATACCGAAAATCGGGAGGTACCGTTATATGGGGCTATACCAAAACATGGACCTATGTTCATAATTTTTTCGAATATAAGTTTTTGGGCAACTAAGAACCGTAAATGTCAATTTATAGCTAAATCGGTCTGAAAATGTAGCTAAAAACGTCAAAATGCCGTAAATCGAGGGTACCGTTACATGTCCACAACTTTTGTTATATAAGTTTATTTATCGAACTTGACCTGTCTGCAAACAAAATACACATTTTCCCAAAATTTCAGACAATTTTGGTGGAGAGGTGTGGTGACCACTAAGAACTTCAAATGCCAAATGTTCAAATTACAGCTAATTACTAAACTTGTAGGTAAAAATCTCAAAATACCGAAAATCGGGAGGTACCGTTATATGGGGCTATACCAAAACATGTACCTATGTTCATAATTTTTTCGAATATAAGTTTTTTGGTCACTAAGAACCCTAAATATCAAATTATAGCTAATTCGGTCTAGAAATGTGACTTAAAACGTCAAAATACCTGAAATCGGGCGGTAACGTTATATGGGGGCTATTTCAAAACATGGATATATGTCCACTAGTTTTGTTATATAAGTTTATTGACACTTAAGAACCCTAAATGTCAAATTATAGCTATATCGGTCTGAAAATGTAGCTAAAAACATCAAAACACCGTAAATCGGGGGCACCGTTATATGGGGGCTATACCAAAACGGGGACCTATGTCCACAACTTTTGTTATATAAGTTTATTGAAACTTAAGAACCCTAAATGTTAAATTATAGCTACATCGGTCTGAAAATGTAGCTAAAAACGTCAAAATACCGTAAATTGGGGGGGTACCGTTATATGGGGGCTATACCAAAACGTGGACCGATATATCCCATCTTCGAACTTGATCTTCCGACGGCTAAAAAAATGGTATTCCCCAATTTTCAGCGAAATCGGTCAACAAATGCGACCTGTATGTTGCGAACGGACGGACGGACGGACGGACGGACATGCATAAATCGACTCAGAAAGTGATTCTATATATATCCCTAGAAGGAACTATGGGTCTATCTCGCTTCCTTTTGTATGTTACATACAAATGCACTAACACATAATACCCCTTACCACATAGTGGTGTAGGGTATAAAAATTGTATATACTTCTAAAATATACATATTGCAAAATTAGTTATAAACTAATATTTATATATTCTTATTTAAAAACATTATTTCCAGATGTCAAAAAAATCTCTCGCTCGTTGCTGAGCTGACGGGTATAGCCAAAAATTTCCTGGCTAATTGTTTTAAAAATTTTAGATTAGACTCTTTTCAAAGGTTTAAAACATTAGTCTAGTTAGATACGGCACTCGCTAAATATGTATCAATTTCTTTACCAATTAGAGACTTGTCCATTTTTCGTCTTTTTGCCAAATTTGGATCCAAAAACTATGAAAATTCGTATAAATGTAGCATTGTAATTTCCTACTCATACTTAGAACACTCTATGTTCTCACTTTGTATATCAAGTAACATTGCTTTTACTTTAGCTATTACGTCATTTCTTTTTTATTCTAATAAAAAATCACCTCCTTAAATTGCGGAAATAAAAACATCCGCATAAGATGTGCCATTGCTGGTACAAAGCGTTTAAGCAATGTAAACAATCATTGCTTTCAAATCTTTCGTTTTAGCTTTCAAATCTTTCATGAATTGGGAGTCAATGGTACCATTTGAGAAAACTTTTAAAAGTTTTTTCAGAAAAAAAGGCGAAAATGTGCATAGTACGGTATTTTTCCGAACTTAATAATTCGGAACACTTTTGCATATTTTGAGAAAAACCAATAGAGGTTCTTGCTTTAAGTCAGATATACGATCTAACTCATTCTTTTCTAGCAAAATACTTTTAATATCATTCTGGACTTGATATACTCTCAAGAATAATATATGTTGAATTCCAACGTGTTCTTATATCTTGTTTTAACTTTTTCGACAATTTGTTGTTATCACCGAGTGTTTAAAATAACATACAAGCTTTTTTGAGCAGTCAATCAGTTTTCCCAATTCGGGAAGAGGATGTTTTTCAACAGCATCATTCATAACATAGTTCAAATTGTGGCCAGTGCAAGGTATACCTTTAAATCTTTGAAAATCCGAAACATAGTTGGAACAATTGTCGGTTACAAATACAGAATTTCCCAACTTGTCTTCAATGTCAAATTTAGCAAGATAAACAACTGATTTTCAAAGACAGTATATTGCGTTAACCCGCTGAGTTGTATTGTATTTGCTTCTCTCTCATGAATAAAACAAATGGCAAACAAACATTATCTTTTTGTTCTGGCCTCTCCATAACAAAACGGCAAAAAGTACCAGACTACAAAAACGAAGTAAATAATTTTAGGAAAACTACAGTTGGTAAATTTTTTGGTCGGTTTTAATTCTCGTTCGATTTTTGCACGACTTCTAAAGGGAGCCCAAAAATTTAGCACGATCGTGCCACATAGTGCAGATTGTGTTTGGTCGTGTCGTGCAAAATCGTGCCTTGAAAAAAAGCACGATCACGCACGGCCAAAAATTAATTCCGACACGACACGCACAAACACGGCGATTTTCGAGAAGGCACGAACACACACAACTCACGGCACGACACGCGCCCACCTTTACTGGGAACCCCAAATACCTAATTTTAGGTACATAATACGGTCAGCTAAAACTTAAAAATAAAAATATTAAAAAAAAAAATAAAATCTGACGATACCGTTATGTGGGGGCTATACCACAACGTGGGCATATGTCCACAATTTTTAAAGGGGAATTTTTTACCAATTGGAACCATAAATGCCAAGTGACGTAGAATTTTACCCAAAAATGTAAATAAAAACTAAAACAAGTAAGAACGGCGTTAAGTTCGGCTGGGTCAATTTTTATACCCTCCACCATAGTATGGAGGGTATATTAAGTTTGTTTTTCCGTTTGTAACGCATTGAAATACTCATTTGCGACCCTATAAAGTATATATATCCTTGGGTGCCACCGGGGTGCAATGGTATGCACACCCGCCTTGCACGCTTAAGGTCGTGGGTTCGATTCCCCGGCCAGTCAATATCAAACACTTTTCAACGGTGGCAAAATACCCCTCAGTAATGTTGGCGACATTTTCTGAGTATTTCAGCCTTGAACAACTTCTCTACAAGTGGTGTCTTAGACACGCCGTTCGGACTCGGCGATAAACAGTAGGTCCCATATCATTGAGCTAATATGAATCGGGGTGCACTCATTGATATGAGAGAAGTCTCCCCTGTCCCGCCTGGGATGTTTGTGGAACAATTATATATATATATTATTATCCTTGATCAGGGTAAAATTCTGAGTCGATCTGTGCATGTCCATCCGTCCGTCCGTCCGTCTGCGGTAATCACTCTAGCATCCACAAAAATGGAGATAGAACGCTGAAATTTTGGGAAAATGCGTATTTTGTTTGCAGGCAGCTCAAGTTCGATGATGGGCTATATCGGTCCACGTTTTGGTATAGCCCCCATATAACGGTACCCCCTGTTTTACGGTATTTTGCCGTTTTTAGCCACATTTTAAGACCGATTTAGCTATAATTTGACATTTAGGGTTCTTAAGTGTCAATAAACTTATATAACAAAAGTTGTGGACATAGGTTCACGTTTTGGTATAGCCCCCATATAACGGTACCCCCCGATTTACGGTATTTTGACGTTTTTAGCTACATTTTCAAACGGATTTAGCTATAATTTGACATTTAGGGTTCTTAAGTGTCAATAAACTTATATAACAAAAGTTGTAGGCATAGGTCCACGTTTTGGTATAGCCCCCATATAACGGTACCCCCCGATTTACGGTATTTTGACGTTTTTAGCTACATTTTCAGACCGATTTAGCTATAATTTGACATTTAGGGCTCTTAAGTGCTAATGAACTTATATAAAATAACTTGTGGACATAGGTGCACGTTGTGGTATAGCCCCCATATAACGGTACCCCCCGATTTACGGTATTTTGACGTTTTTAGCTACATTTGCAGACCGATGTAGGTATATTTTGACATTTAGGGTTCCTAAGCGTCAACTCTTAAGTGTCAATAAACTTATATAACAAAACTTGTGGACATAGGTCCACGTTTTGGTATTGCCCCCATATAACTGTACCCCCGATTTACGGTATTTTGACGTTTTTAGCTACATTTTCAGATCGATTTAGCTATAAGTTGACATTTAGGGTTCTTAAGTGTCAATAAACTTATATAACAAAACTAGTGGACATATATCCATGTTTTGAAATAGCCCCCATATAACGTTACCGCCCGATTTCAGGTATTTTGACGTTTTAAGTCACATTTCTAGACCGAATTAGCTATAATTTGATATTTAGGGTTCTTAGTGACAAAAAAACTTATATTCGAAAAAATTATGAACATAGGTACATGTTTTGGTATAGCCCCATATAACGGTACCTCCCGATTTTCGGCATTTTAAGATTTTTACCTACAAGTTTAGTAATTAGCTGTAATTTGAACATTTGGCATTTGAAGTTCTTAGTGGTCACCACACCTCTCCACCAAAATTGTCTGAAATTTTGGGAAAATGCGTATTTTGTTTGCAGACAGGTCAAGTTCGATAAATAAACTTATATAACAAAAGTTGTGGACATGTAACGGTACCCCCGATTTACGGCATTTTGACGTTTTTAGCTACATTTTCAGACCGATTTAGCTATAAATTGACATTTAGGGTTCTTAGTTGCCCAAAAACTTATATTCGAAAAAATTATGAACATAGGTCCATGTTTTGGTATAGCCCCATATAACGGTACCTCCCGATTTTTGGTATTTTGAGAATTTTACCTACAAGTTTTAACCGAATTATCTGTAATTTGAACATTTTACATTTGAAATTCTTAGTGGTCACCACACCTCTCCACCAAAAATTGTCAAGAAAGGTGGATGTATTGATAAAGCCCCCATATAAAAGTACCTCCCGATTTTCAGTAATTTGATGATTTTAGCTACAATATTAAACCGAACCAGCAGTAATTTGACATTTGAAGTTCTTAGTGGGCACAACACCTCTCCATCAAAAATTGTCAGCATATAGCTCCCATATTACGGTACCTCCTAATTTTCAGTAATTTGGCACTTTTAGCTACAATTTTTAACCGAACTGTAATTTGACATTTGAAGGTTGTATTGGTCACCACACATCTGCAATAACAATTTTCAACATAGTCCCAATATAACTATACTTCCCGATTTTGGGTACTTTGAGGATTTTACTTAAAATGTTCAACGAACGTAGGTCCATGTTTTGGTATAGCCCCAAAACATACCTCCCGATTTTCCGTACCTTAGCTTTATTTTTTGGACGAACTTTCTGTAATTTTAAATTTAAAAGACAATAAAAATTGTGCAACAAAAATTGTTCATTTAATTTCATATTTTCGTATAGCCCACATACCTCCGAACTAGCTGTTAATGACATTTGAAGTTCCCACGTTATGTACCGATTTTCGGTATTTTGAGGATTCTAGCTACAACTTTTAACCGAATTAGGAATTATTTGACATTAAAGGCTCCCATCAAAAACTGTCAACATAGGTCCATGTTTTATTAAAACCCCTATATAACGGTACCTCCCAATTTCTACCCCACCAAAAATTGTCAACATACATAGATATAGGCACCATAAAAAAGGACCTACCGAATGAAACATTTTATGTACATTATCTGACATTTTAACGTACCCACTTAAAGTTGGGGACAGGAATGAAAACTATTTATTCCATTTTAGTTCAGAATATTTTATGGTGGAGGGTATGAAAAGTTCGGCCGGCCGAACTTAACGCTTTTTTACTTGTTTTTTTAAAACATCCACCACGAAATGTATTTAAGTTTCGTTTCATTTATTCCTTACATGAGCAGAATACCTTACCCATGCTAATCCCTTTAAGAGAGTTCATTTGGGGCGCCATCGTTGTTCTTTCCAAAACATTCACCTGAATTTACAATTTTCCGAATTTAGCTTTTGTATCACAAAATATTAAATTACTGAAATCTTGGTTCAAAATCTTCACAAAAACCCTCGAAATACATAGAATTGAGCAATACCGGTTCATGAGAGCTAGACTTAAACCTGAATACACATATATGTATGAATAGTTTTTTTGCGAGTAAGTTTTCTTTCTTCTGGGAACACAAAATTCCTATTAACAACCACCTCCGTACAAAAAGTTGAGCAAAATCTTCAGAAATCTTAAAATACTGTCTTTTGCACTGATTTTTTTTTTTGCAAAGGATGTTTTGTACCTTTAGCGAAAACTATGTACCAAATTTCAGTTATTCCGGTTGAATAAAAGAAAACATTGTTCCACAATATCCCATACGGGACTAGGGAGACATCTCTCATATCAATGAGTGCACCCATATTCATATTAGCTCAATGATATGGGACCTACAGTTTATCGTCGAGTCCGAACGGCGTGTCCTACGACACCACTTGTGGAGAAGTTTTACATGTCTGAAATACTCAGGAGATGTCCCCAACATTACTTTTTGCAGGCGTTGAAAATTTGATTTTGCCTAGTCGGGGTCCTTCTGCGTGCAAGGCGGTGTGCATACCATTGCACCACGGTTGAATAATGTGGCTAAAACTTTCAACATAATGAAAATTGGGAATACCGTTATATGGAGGCTGAATAAAACGTTAACCAGTACCGAGGAATTTCGTTAGGAAAGTTTTATAACTCCAGCGACGACTAAATACCAATTTTAAATCATTGCGGTTGAACTATAATGCTAAAATATTTAAAATACCGAAGCTAGCTAGGGAGAGTACCGATTTTAGTGGCGCTATATAAATTTCATGGAATGCTCTCCAAATAATACTAAATAACAAACTTTAGCCATTTTGGTGGGATATTGGAGTCAAAGCCTTTAGAATACCGAATATTGGGAGGGACTGCTCTATGGAGGCTATATGAAGACGTCGACCTATACCTATATATAGCCTATATATACCTATATCAAATTTCAGGGCGAAAGTTTTATACCCCCAACGAAGGCTAAATACCCAATTTCAGCCACTTCGTTGGGAGGAGGTACGCCTCTCCGGGGTATGTGTGAAGAAATGGGCCTATAGTGTGTGACAACGTGTTTTCACTTTGAAATAAATATTATGGTCTAAATCAGCGGATGACTAAGAGCGGAGAAGCCATTTGATTCGTGGATGGCAGCAACTTGGAGCGGTGTATTCTCATAGCGGTCTGCAAAAAAAAGTGATGTTCACTTCATCAGACAGCAGCTTTTCATACACGATATTTGCAACGGCAGCGATTCTACGCACATTGATGATACGGAGTTTGTAGCAGCTCGGTTACCGATATTTACTTTGGCGACCATCTGGCACGGCTGTGAATCTATACACCTGCGTTAAGGCGCTTACGTTAACACAACAATTCGTCGGTTGCGATTAAAAGATCGGTACGTTTTAATTGCACCCAAGTTAACTCAACCGACAACAGCTCAATAGAGTTAAAAGATCGGTACGTATTTCTCGCACCCCAGTTAACTCACGTAGAACAATACTAGAGAGCTAAAAGATCGGTACGCATTTCTCGCACCCCAGTTAACTCAAATATAACAACACTACAGAGTTAAAAGATCCGTACGTCGACTAATCTCCGCATTCCAGTTAACTCAAATACAACAACAATACTACAGAGTTAAGATATTGGCACGAGCTTATCATTCCCCAGTAAACTCACTACTACACCACAGAGTTAAAAGATTTGTGCGATCTTATCATACCCCAGTTAAATCACCAGCCGTCAACAGACAACTGTCCCGAGTGATGCAATGCCATGCGGCCAATTTCACTGAACACTTTGGTCTTGTTTTATATTTTTCCGCTATACTATTATTTTGGGCCGTTAATTTAAATTTCAATTCAAAATTCTTTTGAATTAAATTTATGTTTTGAAAATGTTATCATATCATAATATCTGTAGCCAAACTGATAATTCTCTTCTGGAATATTCATTCCGTTTGATAATGACGCTGAAACATTCAAAATACAGAAAATCGGAAGGGACCGTGGACCTATATCGACAAAATTAAGGTGGAAGTTGTATACCACCAACGAAAACTTAATAACAAATTTCAGCCATTTCGATGGGATATTGAGGCACATGCTTTAAAATACCGAAAATCGGGAGGTACTTTTTATATACTTCTATACCAAATTATAAAGCTCTATCTTAAAACAAGTGAGCAAAGGCTATAGTCGGGACGCACAGTGTGTCCAAAATGGGTTTTTTGTGTCAAAAATCTATATTTTCTAAACGGATAAAGATAGAGAGATGTTTAGCAGACATATATCTTTTATTCCATGTAGTTACAAGCTATTCGGTCAACGTCTTCTATAGAATTTTATTGAATAAAAAAAAGTTTTTTCGAAATTTTAAAGTTTGTGTAATATAGATATATTTAAATATGAATTGATAATTTCTTAGTGTAATTTAGAATACGTTTTGGAGATATAGAAACATAAAACGATATATTTTCAAATACGGACTTTAATAACATAAAATAATTCATTTAATATGTAAAAAAAATAGAACAAATTAAATTCATTGATGAATATTTAGCGTAAAAATGGTAATATTTCGCTGTTTAAATTATGTTTTTTTTAGTTTTTGAATTTTTCCTTAAACTACGAATAAACGGGTCAGACGATATCAATATATAATTCTGACGGAAATTGTATCTTTGAACTCCAAAATACCAAAAATCGGGGGTACCGTTATATGAGAGTTATATCATAAAGTGGACATATGCCCACAATATTGTATGTGCAAGTTTTTTGACCACTAGGAACCCTAAATGCAAAATTGTAGCAACTTCGTTCCGAAAATGTATTTAAAAACCCTAAAATACCTCACATCGGGTGGAACCCTTATATGGGGGCTACATCAAAACGTGGACCTATATATACAATTTTTAGTAAGGAGATAGTTTACTCGTAGAAAACGTTATATTTAAATTTTTAGCTAGATCGGTTGGTTATTGTAAGTAAAATCCTCAAAACACGTAAGATCGGGTGGTAACGTTATAAACCTATTTTCCGGCGTCGCACTTGGTCGCAATTTCTCTATTGAAAATTTGATAGTTCGAGAGCTCCTCTATATTTGGGTACCAAAACAACAGTGGAACCCCGTGGAACTTTTTAGTTATATCACATTAAAAAAGAACTTATTAAAAATATACACGTAAAAATGTTCAAAAAAATCAGGTTATTATACAGAACAGGAACACAAATACATTTACTTCTAAGCACAATTTAATACGCCAGGTTTCGTATTATCGGATAGCAAAACGAACCATTAAAAAATTCTAAAAACTCGTTATAACATGGTCCACACAAAATCGACGAATTCCTTGCGATTATTTATACTTGTTTTAACGAAAATAAGGTCACTTCAATTATATCGGTACAACCAACGAAATTTTTGTTTTTCTCTCTTAGCTAGCATGTTTTCTATCCCTTCACGTCAATTTTTTGGCAATTTTCAACAATTTGTTTTTTGCATTTTTGGCACAAAATATTGAATTTGGACACACTGTGGTACGGGGACGACCATGTGATACGCTACACCACTACCCCTGTGCATAAGCTTTTCCCTGGTAAACATTTCTTTTAGGGAATATAATCCGACAACCACCAAACATAATATACGTCTTTCTCTCTTGGACCCCCAGAAGAAACCAAAATTTTGTGACCATCCGATCAAAATTAAGACCTGTAGCGTGATTGCAAAAAATTGAAGAATTTGATGCATTACCGACTATTGTGGTATCTCCCTTGTTTGACCACCTTCGCCAACCTACTTTACACCAATGTAAAGGTAATATTTTCTTCTTCCATTGACAGGCTTTGACGGTGACTATCCGATCAAAATTCCAACCTGTAGCGTGATTACAAAAATGGAAAAATTGGATATATTACTGACTTTTGCGATTCCTCGGTTGTTTGTCCACTTACGCCAACACACTTTGCATAAAGGAGATCTTTTCTTCTTCCCTTGACGGGCTTTCCTTTTGGAAAACTCTTACCAGAAGCGGAGATATTCGCATAAGCAAAAACGTTGACTTTTATCCACATAAGCGTTTTGCTTATTCCGACTCCTGAATAATATCCGACTATCACCAGACTTAATAGGCATCTTCCTCTGAGGGACCCGCATCAACTCCCAAAAAATTCGTGACGATCCGATCAAAATTGCGACCTGCAGCGTGATTACAAAAAAATAGGAAAATGGGATGCATTACCGACTATCGCGATGACTCTGTTGTTTGACCACTTACGACAACCTACTTTACATCGTTGTAAATCTGATATTTTCTACTCTCCTTGCCAGGTTTTGCTTTTGATATACCTCTTAAAGAAACAGAGATATTGGCTTTGAAATAAAACATTCACCTTTTCTCTAAATAAGTTTTTGCCCAATCCGACCCCTGAATATTATCCGACCATCCCCAAAATCAATAGGCTTCTTCCCCTCCGGGACCTTCATCAACACTCACAATTTGGTGACGATCGGATTTAAACAATTTTATGGTGATCAAGAATATATATGGGGATTTCGGAAATCGGACACTTCTTCAAAATGAGGGTTTTCTTTGTTTTTTGCTGTGGTGATGGTACTGATCAGCGAAACATTTCAGTATATTTTCAGATTTTGTCTTTGATTAACGGTTCCAGAGATATCGCGCCTTGAAAAAGTCGAATTCTCTAAGAACTATATGCAAAGAAATACTCATAACTTATTTAATATTGTTCCAATTTGAAAAAAATCTTTGTTTGTATGTTTTGTTGTTTTATCAGCTATTTAATAAAAAATAGAAAAAAATGTTCACAGTGGGCTTGGGTGCAATTTTCGCGATTTAATATTTAAAATCAATTTTTAATAATGATTGTACTCTTCGATTTTCTTGACATTTTTTTGTATTAAACTTCGATTAATTACAAAAAATGTAAGTCCCATTTGTTAGTGGGATTCAATCAAAGTTTCAACGTGTAACATAAAACCCAGCCAATGGAAATACTTTTGTAATAACCAGATTATCGCTTTAGATTAGTTTGGAAATAGTTTTCATATATAAAGAGCTATATATAAATTCATTATAGATGAACATACATATCGACAAAATTCCTTCAGATTCGTCGTATCTGATGTGATTACTGTAAGAAGGAACATAAAACATATATAAACGTTAACATAACATTTCTCGATTTTTGTCCACTGCGGCAACGCTGTGCGTCGTGTGATATCAAAGGGCATATCTTGTACAGAAATATTTTGCGGCACCTTCCCCACACGTTGGAACTTTCAAGAGAAACTCTCAGCTTTTGGGGAGAATGGAGGTAAAGGAGTTGCCTTGCTTCCCATAAATTCAAGAAAGATTTGTATGAAAGTTTCAACGTGTAACCTAAACCCCAGCCACTGAATTTCTAATATCTTCAATGTATGCTTAAATTAAGCTTTTTTAAATGACCAATTGAGATCGTTGAACTAGGGCTTTGTTAATGTTCTTACAAAGATGTGAAGACCTGACATGTCTAGACTATATTCTTAGCAAAGTGCATTATCAACAAAATAAAACCCAGTTTTCATCCATTGTTCTATTAAAATGTGAAAGTAACTTAAGTAGCGACACTAAGTAGCTTAAGATTTTAGTTCAAAGAATCGTTTTTAAACATCCCTTAATAGTCCGGTCAAAATAGACATTGAAATAGCAAAAATTCCCACAGAGCTGAATTTTGGTGGAGAGCTAGGGTGTGCCATTGGAAGCAACGTCCTAAAAGTCCCCATCGATCCCATGTGTGCAAAAAAAATTATTCGGGGTCAAAGGTCAAATTTTAAGGTTTTTTTTAGGTTTTCGGATTTATTTTTTGAAAACGGTTGATCTAATCAAAAAGTGACTAAAGTAAATATTGTAGACAGAAAAATTATCTACAAGTTTGACTTTTATAATTTTTTTCCTAGGAGGAACCATTCTTGAGATATAGCTGTTCTAAAAAACACATGATTTTTATGCACTTATAAGGGAAATATGCACATATTCAGACGAACCAGCTAAAATAAGCGAAGTAATCGGGTTCTGTCCCCCAAAAAATATATATTTTCTTGAAGAGCGAAATTATAGCTATCTTCTAAAAAAAGATTCAACAAAATCGGAGCGTGTTTAGTAGAGTTATTCAATGTTAGAATCATTTTATGCGAAAATATCCCATTTAACCCACATGTATAATCGAAAGCCCAACGGGAACGACCCCAACGAAAACTCTTCGATTTTTTTCAAGTTTTGTCCGAAGGTAGGGTTTGTTGCGCTGATTACGGAAATGTATAATTTTCAACGGTTGCGGATCTGATTCGCCGGTTATTCGACCCGAAAGGCCAAATTTTAAAACCGGGTTAGACCCGGTTCTACAGAACCGATTACTGCAAAGTGGATATCGTTTGAAAGCTTACGGAAGTATCTAACACATAGTGTCGTTACTTTAACCGGTTCGCCTCATAATGTACTTACGCGGCTAATTCTTTATTTGACCTTTAGATCGCGATATCTCGAAAATGGTAAGTCTTTTTTAAGAATCATAAAGACCACTCTTGTAGACAATTATTGAATCTACAACTTTTACTTTAGCCGGCTTTTGCTAAGTCTTACCGTTTTTGAGAAAAATTAAAAAAACTGAATAATGCCTCCAAAAATGACCTTTGACCCCGAATAACTTGTTTTGCACACATGGGATCGATGGGGACTTTTAGGACGTTGCTTCTAATGGCTAACCCTAGCTCTCCACCAAAATTCAGCTTTGTGGGAATTTTTGCTATTTCCCCCTTATACGCATGTCTATTTTGACCGGACTATAAACACCTTCGGCAACACCTACAAATTATCGAATTTTTGTCTTTGTAAATGAATACAACAAATTACATAAAAACTTTCACGAGTGAAAAAAGAAGAAAAAAGTGATTGTTATTCGCTGTTAACAACAGCTAAGAGCCAAAGCATTTCTTTAAAAGCTGTTTTGTACATTAAGATTTGTTAAAATTCTTAGGCGAAGTCGTTCACTTGTAAGTTCCGTTGTAAAATGTTTTAACAACTTTGTAATATAACTTTTTAGACAATAATGAAGCAGTAAGCGTAAAAACTTAAGCAAAATGTATTTTGCATTTAGTAGAATCTGTGAGCGTTAGTGAAGCTTTGATGCTGCACTTTGTTGTGAACTTTGTTGAACTTTCAAAGTTATTTATAATTAAATTACTTGCCCTGCAATTGAAACGCGTATAAATCCACCAGCAATTACAGTATAGTTTCTATAATCTGGACACTATGTTCGTCTTTATTATCAAGATTTTACTATTCAATAATCCGAAGATCACTGTTTTTATACCCTCCAGTACAGCATGGAGGTATATTATGTTTGTTTTTCGGTTTCTTACGCATTGAAATAATCATTTGCCACCTTATAAAGTATATGGGGATTTCTGAGTGAAATCGGACACTTTTTCAAAATGAGGTTTTTGATTTCCTTTATTTTTTGCTGTGGTGATGCTGCTCATCAGCAAAACATTTTAGTATATTTTTAGATTTTTTGTTTTTTTGACTAAAGGTTCCAGAGACAACGCGCCTTGAAAAGTTGAATTCTGTAAAAACTATATGCAAAGAAAACTTATAACTTTGGTCAAACTAGAAATAAAAAATAAAGAATAGAAAAAGAATTTGCACGGTGGGCTTGGATGCAAGTTTTATCAATGATTGTACTCTGCGATTTTCTTGACATTTTTTTTTTGTATTAAACTAGGATTAATTACAAAGATTTCAAGTCCTATTTGGTAGTGAGATCGAATATTTACTATTTTTCTATTTTTTAAATTTGTCAATAAAGTTTTTCCTATATACCGTCTGTCGCAAAAGTTAGTATGCAACATTGAAATCAAAATGTATTTGGGATTAAAAGCACTATAACTTAGTCTTCGGTGATAACAATGAAAAGTGCGCAATATTTGCATTCATTAGAAATTGAACGGTTCGAATACCAAAAACCCCAGAATTTATATCGCAAAAGTTAGTATGCACCGCAGAACCCTTGTGGAACTATTTAAAAAACTCTGTATTTAAGATCCTCAAGAGGATATTAATTAGTTTTAATGGCGGTTATAGTACTTATTGTGACAAATCCACCGTACACTGGATCGCAAAACCCAGAATAATTGATCATCTATAAATACAACTACTGTAGCAGCAAAATCCTGGGTGTTATGTTCTGTTTATGAATTCTAAAGCCATGAAATGCTCAAAATAGCCCTAAGGTTTCAATATGCGGTAATCATGATCGAGTTTCAACTTGTCCTGTTTGATAAGACTGGAATTTCTTGAAGGAAATCCATACATTTGGGGTCATTATCCTTTCGAAGAATGTCATAATCTTAAAGAACTTTCCTTTTGAATTATTTTCTCACAAATTGTGCCCCATTCATAACACTATGCAACACTGAAAATGCAAACAACTTTTAGTATGAATTTTTTGAAAGTACATATTTAGACTACAAAAACCCTAGTAGGGTTTTGTCCTGTCAGATCCAGTTCGCATTTTATGGTCTAATCTAAACCGGACTAAATCTACACTTTTTTGCATTTATCAGGCCCTTAACTCAGAAACGAATAGGAATTTGGCCTTACTGTCTTTAGCAATATTTTAGCCCTAAACTAGTAGAACTTATCTTTTGAAAAAACCACATAAGAAAAACTCCATCTAGGGCATCAAAATCGATAAAATATAAAAATTTTTACATAATTGCTGAAATTCTGGTCAGTATCGGCTAAACTATTGGGAGTTGAACCAAGTAACCTTTTGCAAAAATCTTTCAAATTAAGTTCTTAACAATTCTTTAGGACATTCTGAAACTCTAAAATGCTTACTTCATGTTGTTTCAGCGGTATTTTGCATCATATCTTTTACAACACGTATTTCAAACAGAGTTCACACCAGCAGTTTTTTCTCGCATTTCGGAATTCACCACATTACTGACATTTTTATTAAATCGTCGTTTAAAAATGTACTGAAAACAACGGCATAGAGGCATTCTACAACAATGACATGTTCCGAAGAGTTGTGTATTACACTCCAGGGAATATTTTTCCAAAAGAAAATATTCAGAAAAAATTAACGGTTTTGGAGATACGGTGCGAAATGTATAAAAATTGTGGAATTTTTGCATATATGTTGAAATTTGAGGCAATAAATGTAGTTTTTCGAGTTCATTATTTCTCCAAATATTTTATTCTTGTCCTTATCTACAAATTTTCTTCAGAGGTCAGAAGAAGATTCGCATTGGGGTCAGAGATATAGCCCCGAATTTCTTTAAAAACTCAGTATTTAACCATTTTTAGATGGGGCCATAAAATCCGAGCTGGATCTAACAGAGCAAAACCCAACTAGGGTTTCTTGTCGTTTGGGTCTGTACTTTCAAAAAATCCTCAGTTCGAATTGTTTGCACAAGATCACCTTAAAAATGTTGCACAGTGTAATCCTACCAAAAATTAATAATAAGAGAACCTTAAATTCTGTTGTTAGCCCTACAGTGATACTCCAAAAATCTTCTGAAAGCAGTGTTCACTACACTTAGGACCAAAATGCAACTAAATGGATCAGTTAAAAGAAGTACATTACACATTAGTAGTACATTAGACACTAGAGACACGAGAAGTATATCCGATGCTGTTAAAAGGCCGGTAGGTCAGTATAACTGTAGGGCACAAAACATTAATTCAGGTTCTCCTACTACTTATTTTTGTTGGGAATATGAAATGGGGCACAATATTGTCGCTTCAGTAGGTTAAGTTCGGAGATAGGCTATATCGGCCCACGTTTTGGTATAGTCCCCATATAACAGTACCTCCCTGTTTTCGGTATTATCAGGATTTTAACTACATTTTTGGACCGAAAAACCTGTAATTTAACATTTGAGGTTCCTAGTGGTCATAAAACATATCCACCAAATATCGTCAAAATCCATGTTTTGGTATAGCGCCCATATAACGGTATTTTGCGAATTTGAGCCACATTTCAGGTTCCCAGTGGTCACAAAATATATTCAACAAAAATTGTCAAAATATAGCTCCCGATTTTCGGTATTTTCCACAAAAGTTCAAAATTTTTCGCTAAGATTATTCGCACGATAGTTCCAGAAGGGACTAACCGAATTGTTCCAAACTAGGTATGTTGAAACAATACTTCCATGCCTATATCAGATTCGAATATGGAATACTAGCAAAGTGCCCGTAACTTCGTATGCGGAAAGGATATAAAAAATATAAACAATATATAATATGGAAATTGCAAACACTGAAAATGTTGGTGCACTAATACCAATTTTAATCAATGTTAATTTTTATTTTAGTGCTGTACTTACCCCTTTAGTTCGATTCTCAAAAAGGTCAACCGTATCTCATCCTTACACATGAACAGCGAGATCAACGTTGCACACCAATACTTACTTTTACTCCAAAAAAATACAGATTCCAGCACTGTCCCTACACCTAAAAACAAACTGAGTAACATTAAGTACTTTAAGTATAAAATAATTACAAAATAATTACAGTAATCGTAATTCTAAATCTCAAGATACATATTATTATTTCGCACTCGTCGTATCCACTAGTAAGATTTTCCAAAACTACCTCAATCCTTCACTTTAACAGTAATCTTAATTCCAAATTTCAGGATTCCAGCTCTATCCGTTAAACCAAATCCAAATTTTACCAAATTTGGAACAATTTAGAACTTTCGTACCCATAAGTACGAATTTTTAAAACTTCCTCAATGTAACAGGGAAGCAATAATTATAATTTCAAATTGCAGGATTCCACCGCTATCCGTTCACCTAAATCCAAATAGTACCAAATTTAGTACTTTTCGTACCCATAAGTACGATTTTTCAAAACTACCTGAATCCTACTCTTCGACTGTAATCGTAATTCAAATTTCAAGATTCCAGCTCTATTAATTCACCCAAATCCAAGTTGTACCAAATTTAGTACCATTTAGTACTTTTCATATCCGGTACGAATTTCCAAAACTACCTTAATCCTACACTCCAACAGCAATCTCAATTCCAAATTTCGGGATTCCAGCTCTATCCGTTCACCCAAATCCCCATTGTAATAAATTTAGTACCATTTATAACTTTTCGTTCCCATAAGTACGATTCTCCAAAACTACTTCAATCCTACACTCCAACAGAAATCTCAATTCCACATTTCAGGATTCCAGCTTTATCCGTTCACCCAAATCCCCATTATACCAAATTGAGTACCATTTAGTACTTTTCATACACATAAGTACGAATTTCCAAACTTCCCCAATCCTTCACTCCAACAGAAATCTCAATTCCACATTTCAGGATTCCAGCTCTATCCGTTCACCCAAATCCCCATTGTGCCAAATTTAGTACCATTTAGTACTTTTCGTACACTCACAGTTTCCAAAAACCCTTTAGTACATCTCTCTTACTCTTCATCAGTGACCCTCAGTCCAAATTTGAGGAATCGAGCTCTATCCGGTCACCCAATTCCAAACTGTTCTAAATTTAGTACCATTTAGTACTTTTCGAACCCATAAGTACGAATTTCCAAAACTTGCACAATCCTAAACTCCTCCAGTAGTCTCAATTTCAAGTTTGGAGATTCCAGCTCTATCCGTTCACCGAAATCCCAATTGTACCAAATTTTGTACCATTTAGTACTTTTCATACACATAAGTACGCATTTTTAAACTTCCCCAATCATACACTCCAACAGTAATCTCAATTCCAAATTTCAGGATTCCAGCTCTATCCGTTCACCCAAATCCCTATTGTACCAAATTTAGTACCATTTAGTACTTTTCGTACACATAAGTATGAATTTTCCAAACCATCTCCTTTTTGAAGCACCACTTCTTAACCTTGATTTCCATACCAAATTCCATGATTCTAGCTATATCCGTTTAAAATATACAATTTGTACTAAATTGTTGTAAATTTTAGTACTTTTCGTACACTTATAGGTCGAATTTCCAAAAACCCTTTGGCACATCTTTCTAACTCTCAATCAGTTACCTTCATTCCAAATTACAGTATTCTAGCTCTTCCCGTTTGCCTAATTCAGAGGGTACCATATTTAGTACCTTTTAGTACTTTTCGTACCCTTCTAGGTCGAATTTCCAAAAACCCAGCCTTATCTCACGCCAGCAGCAACCCACACCAAAAATTTCAAGATTCTATCTGCAGCGGATTCGTCTGGGCGATGATATGTCAGTCACTCAGTCACTCACTCACTGAGCTCTTTTATATATATAGATATCGGCCCACTCGTTTGAGAAAAACTTAGTTTAACAGCTCTTCTTGAACCGTTTTGAAGTTGTTTGAAACATGTTCGCCTTACGGCCCCTTTTACGACGGTGTAATTTTTTTTTGGTGCAAGTCCGTACTTCCTGGAAAGACGCCAACTAAACAGAATAGTGCCTAAGATAACCCTTGAAGGGAGAAACGGGTTTTTATCTCTTAGATACTTGGATTACGTCAGTCAAAGTGCATTATTCTTAGGAAATTGGATAAAAATTAAAAAAAAGCAAGTAAGAACGGCGTTAAGTTCGGCCAGGCCGAACTTGTTATACCAGAAATTCGGGAGGTACCGTTCTATATCAAAACGTCGATCTATACCTACAAATTTCTGCCTGAAAGTTTTTAGACTCAAAGAAGACTAAATACCAAATGTTCGACATTTCGGTAAAAGGAACACTTCTATGGGGGGATATAGGAACCCGTGGACCTATACTGATAATTCTCTTCCAAATAACAAATATCAGCCATTTGGGTGGAATATTAAGGCCACAGCCTTTAAAATACCCGAAATAGGGAGGTACCGTTCTGTGGGGGGTATGCTAAGGAGTGGGCCTATACCAACAAATTTCATATTAAATTCAAATTAAGACCAAATACCAAATTTCAGCCATTCCGGTGGATTATTGTGACCACAACCTTCAAAATACCGAAAATCGGGAGATATCGTCCTATGGGGGCTATATCAAAACGTAGACCTACATTAACCTGTTTTGGTAGAAATGTTTCTTAGCCTCCGGAAGCACAAAATACAAAGTTACAACCGATTCTGTGGTCAAATGGGACTAATACATTCAAAAATCTTAAAGTGATGGGGCGTTATATGGGGACTATACCAAAACGTTGACCTATAAAAACAAACGATTCTGTGGTCAAATGGGACTAATACATTCAAAAATCTTAAAGTGATGGGGCGTTATATGGGGACTATACCAAAACGTTGACCTATAAAAACAAACTTTGGTAGAAATGTTTTTTAGCCTCTGGAGGCACAAAATACCAAATTACAACCAATTCGGTAAAATGGGAGGAATATCTTAAAAATTCCTTATAACGACGACGCGTCACTTTGTATGGGGGCTATACGAAAAAGTGGATCTACATAGACCGTTTTCAATACCAAAAGTCCTACGTACATATAATAGATTTTACCAAAATTTCATCTACCTCCTTCAATCCGTTCGGACGCTAGAGTGATTTCCATCAAGAATATATATAGTTTGTAGGGTCCAAAATTATTATTTCGAGAAGTTACAAACGGAATGACAACTTAATATACCCCCCATCATATGGTGGAGGGTATAAAAACATAAAGACGTTATAAGTATTGAGTTTACCTATTTTCATTGTGTCCTAGGTTGAGGGTATATATCCGTCGGTACAGCTGACTGGTACTTTCTAACTTGTTTTAATAATATGTAGCGAAAAGCCCCGATTTGTCATTATAAAATACGGAAAATAATACCTTACGTTTCCAGTAATGATGGGGTCTATATGTATGTATTATCTATATCTCTGGTATGTTACCATGTATATCAACTTGTATGGCCGGACGGCTAAAATATGTCGCAGTCATATAAAAGAAATTCCTTGGAAAATAGTGCCCTGGTGTAGTGGAGTAGGGTATCACATGGGCGGCCATGTCCGACTATTACCATATCATACTTGTTTTCACTATTTTGTAATTCGGACATCGTCGAAACATATGATGTCCTGATTATCGAGATTATGATGTACATGGTTTCTATACTTATGAAATTCGTTTGTTGTTGTAGCAACTCAAATATATATTTTTATTTTGGAATAATTCAAATTATCTGGCCACGGCCCTTCCCTGAACAAATTCAACAATTCGGTAACTTTGACTGACTGCGATCATACAGAACCTGAAGTGGATACAGCTGAGCAGTCACAAACAAGGTCTACCTATAGAAGTCTTCTTATAGAAAGTTTTCGTATAGAAGACCACAAGGTCTTATTATAGGAGACCACAAAGTCTTCTCCTAGAAGTCGTTAACGTATTCTCTTAGAATCCTAAAAGGTCTTCTTAAAGAAGTCAACAAGGTCTTCTCATAGAAGACCAAAAGTCTGCCCGTAGAAGACAACAAGGTCTTCTTATAGAAGACAACAAGTTCAACAACAAGGTATTCCCATAGAAAAGTACATGGTCAACATGGACAACAATGTCTTCCTATAGAAGACAACAAGGTTTTCTTATAGAAGACGACAAGGTCTTCTTATAGAAAACCACAAGTCTTCTTATAGAAGACCAAAAGGTCTACTTATGGAAAATTGTCAATAAATAGTTTATCTATCCGGGTTCCACTACCCGTAGGAGTTAAACTGGATTTAACCCGAAACAATTTAAGCATTTGTGTTGAGGATACTGAAAAGAATGGGCCTATGTAGTCTACCCTCGAACTTCATAACTGTAGGGGTTTTAGAGTTTTCGTTATCGCAAGAAGTATGTAAATCTATAAATATATAAAATTCTTCGAGTCTGCCATGATGTTCGAAATAAAACTCCTCCGAAACGGCTGGACCAAATTCGATGAAATTTTGTATGTGGAGTTTTTAGGTCTGAGAATAGGTTTTTAGCTATTTTTCATACTGGTCAGTGGAGTGACCAGGGTACCTCCCCCACAAATTTTTTTAAGAAAACGTGAAAATAAGGATATTTTTGAACGTATTGTTTAAAAAATTACTTGCAATACTATGGTAAATACTGCCTCGATCCTGAATGGTCATCTCGGAAGGGGAATATCGCGGTCAGCCCAATTTTTCAAAAATGTATAGATAATATCCTTAATTTTAGTAAGTGTGACTACACAAATAAGTGGGAAAGCGCGATCAACCCACATTTTGGAATACGGTACAACCTCGATAATGTGAAATGCTGCGTGATCGAAATTCCAAAAAATTGATTGAGAAATCAGGCAAAACGTAATTTCAAAGATGGTTAAATAACTGGAACGTCTAAAAATGTGAAACGGTCACTAAAACGACGGGTAAACTATGCTATGATCTATCTGAATGTATATAAATTCTTTAAGACTGACATGATGTTCTAAATTAGACTTCCGTGTGTGCAGGTTCATAAGGTGGTAGAATACAGAAAATGGAGGGGATGGGGGACCTCTCCCATAACAGGTTTTAACAAATCGCGAAACTCAGAGATTATTAGGCGTATTAGTAAAAACAATAGTAATTGTGGCCTCTGTCAATAATGGGGTTTTTGAATCAGAATATCGGGATTGCGTCCAATTTTAGAAAACTTTATTCTTTCTGATCAGATTCACTAATTTAATAAGGGGGCAGCAAATACGCCTTGAACATTAACTTTAGGGCTTGAAATACAGCAGAGTCTAGATAAATTCAACTAGCATTTTGAAGTCATTTTTTATGAATCACCGATGTTTCATGTTTAAACATGAAACAACAAGCAAAAACGACGTTACATTTCGGTTGAAAAAAAATCCCCAAAAATCGGTAGGTATCGTTTTATGGGGCTATATGGAAACGTGAATTTTACCGACAATTCTCCGCTAAAATATTTGATACCTCTAAAGGAGACTACATACCAAATAATGTTGAATAATGCCGCTAAAACCTTGGAAGTACCGAGAACCGGAAGGTGTCGTTCAATGAAGGCCACATAACAACTTCTACCGGTAATGTTTTATACCCATAATGGAGACTAAACACCAAATTGTAGCCTTTTCGGTGGAATAATGACTCTAAAAACTCCAAAATATTGAAACTCGGGAGGTACAGTCCTATGGTAGATGTGTAAGAAAGTAAGTCCGTAGTCACACGTACACATTTTTCGGTAAAATAAAATGTATTTTTTTACATTTTTTATAAAATAAAAGCATTTGTTTATTCTCCTTTACATTTCTGTGAACTACTTATGCATAATTTCAAGAAAATCATTGACATTTCCGCAATTTTCATCTCCAAATTAATGGCAATGACAACTTAACGATAATATCGATAGCAATCGATATTTTAAAACATTATATCGAAAATATCTAATGTTGGGAATATCGATGGTTTGCCAGCTCTAATACAAATACCGAAATTAGAAATCTAGCGATGACTATTTACAAAACCTGGACCTGTACTGAATATTCAATATTTTATAGCCACACTGAACACTTAATAGCCATTTCTGTGGAATTACGACACTAAAACCTTAAAAATATCGAGACTCGGGAGGTACCGTTTTAGAGTATCTCTATCAAAACTTGACCTATGTCGATAATTATACCCTCAGCCTTTAGGCTAAGGAGGGTATATACACTTTGATACGATGAAAATGTGCCTCATCGAAATAATGGTTTTAGACCCCAAGTAGTCACACGTACACATTTTTCGGTAAAATAAAATGTATTTTTTTACATTTTTTATAAAATAAAAGCATTTGTTTATTCTCCTTTACATTTCTGTGAACTACTTATGCATAATTTCAAGAAAATCATTGACATTTCCGCAATTTTCATCTCCAAATTAATGGCAATGACAACTTAACGATAATATCGATAGCAATCGATATTTTAAAACATTATATCGAAAATATCTAATGTTGGGAATATCGATGGTTTGCCAGCTCTAATACAAATACCGAAATTAGAAATCTAGCGATGACTATTTACAAAACCTGGACCTGTACTGAATATTCAATATTTTATAGCCACACTGAACACTTAATAGCCATTTCTGTGGAATTACGACACTAAAACCTTAAAAATATCGAGACTCGGGAGGTACCGTTTTAGAGTATCTCTATCAAAACTTGACCTATGTCGATAATTATACCCTCAGCCTTTAGGCTAAGGAGGGTATATACACTTTGATACGATGAAAATGTGCCTCATCGAAATAATGGTTTTAGACCCCAAGTATGTTTGGACGAAATGTGTTTCAGACAATTTGGAGTCGATCTAGCCATGTCCGTCCGTCTGTCTGTCTGTCTGTCTGTCCTGCTGGCTGGAGCGCACGATAACTCTCGAACGGATGAACCGATTCGGTTCAAATGTTGGCTTTCGTAATATTTTGCCCAAACTTAGTTTAAGTTCGAAGATGAGCTACATCGGTCCACCCCTTCCGGTACCTCCCCCACAAAAGGTCGAAAATGTTCGGAAAGTTTGTGCGCACGATAACTCTTGAAGGGAGTGACCGATTTGGTCCATACTTTGTATAGTGTAAACTTTATACCAGAGTAATATGAGGTTCCAATATGGTCTCAATAGGTCCACTCCTTCGGGTACCTCCCACACAAAATTTCGGAAAAATTCAATTTAGGGCCATCTCTCGAATCGCTTTGTTTTTTGTTTTAGCAACTTGTATTCACTGCCCTCCAGACGACGGTAAAAGTTTCATCAGGGGCAAATCCGTACTTCCTGAGAAAATAGCATGAAAGTTGCAAAAAAACCCCTATGACACCGTGTGAGGTGGTTGGAGCGCACGATAACTCTCGAACGGATCTGCCGATTCGGTCCAAAATAGGGTCTAAGTAATATTTTGTCCAAACATAGTTTAAGTTTGAAGATAAGCCATATCGGTCCACTCCTTCAGGTACCTCCCCCACAAAAGTTCAAAAATGTTCGGAAAAATTGTTCGTACGATAACTCTTGAAGGGAGTGGCCGAATTGGTCCATACTTTACACATCCTAAAATATCTACCAGATGTAGATCAGGTTCAAATATGGACTATATTTATCTATTCCATCCGGTACCCCCCACACAAAATTTCGGATAAGTTCACTTTAAGACCTGTTATCGAATCACTTTGATTTTTGTTGAAGGAACTTGCATTCGCTGCCTCATTTTCGATGTTAAAAGTTTTTTTTAGGGGCAAGTCCATACTTCTTGAGCAAACAGCCCGAAGAGTGTAAAAACCCCCTGTGGCACCATATGTTGCAGCTGGAGATCCACTTCCATAACGGTCAATGTCGTTCCATTCCTTTTAGTATCTCCTCCGCAAAACTTTTGATCTTTAATCCTAATCAACATTTTTGTCTGTTCAAAAGCCCAATTTTTTTAAAACCCCCTAAATACATACGTATTTTGGGAAAAAAAATTGTTTCAATATACACATGCTGAGGGTATATCTCTGTCGGCAAAGCCGACTGATACTTTTTTACTTGTTTATTACTGAAATATTTTATGCCTCCAAGGGAGACTAAATACCAAATTATTGTCATTTCGGTAAGATAATGCTGTTAAAACCTTGAAAATACTGCAAATCGGGCGGTCAGTGGTATGGCGGCTATATCAAAATATGGACTGATATAATAACTTTTCAATACCAAACATGCTACGAGTAATAAATAGAAACTTCTGTACCAATTTGAAGAGTTCTATGTTAAATATCGCGAGCTGTATCTTGATTTCAACAGATAGACAGACGGATGTCGTTATATCGACTTATTTTTTATGCTGATCACAAATTTATACGTACTTTATTGGTTCTCCGTCGAATATTCCGATGTGTTGCAAACAGAATCACAAAGTTAATTATACCCTTAAACATCGTATGGTGGAAGCTATAATTTAAGTAACTTTCTACTCTACATCTGGAGATACCATTGTATGAGGGTTATACCAAAACATCGACATATCGTCAATTCGGTTCGAAAATCTAGAGGTATCAATATTAGATAGATAAATTATTGATAGATTACTAACGCTTACATGGAAATCCAAAACGACGGGCCAGCAACGCGGAACCGGGTCAGCTAGGTCCCTAGGTGAGCAGGTCTTCTTTACGAACAATTTTGACGGAGAAAACCAAATATTGCCAAGGCCTACAGTCGAACCCTAATCACAATGTAATTTTTCCTTTTAAAAATTTTAAGAAGTAACGCATTATTATTCAGCTTACTGGTAATGCAGAAAGTAGGGACTAAATACCAAATTGTAGCCATGACGGTGGGAAACCTCCAAACTGTTCTATGGTACCTATATCAGAACGTTGACTTATACCGACAAGTCTCTGCAGGTATGTTTACGACCCCCGACGGAGACCAACAACAACCATTTCGGTGGGAAAATTAGGCAAAACCTCTTTACTATAGAAATTCATGAGGTGTCGTTCTATGGGAGCTTTATCAAAAAGTGGACCTGTAGCGACAATACTCTGCAGAGGTATTTACGACCCCCAACAAACCAAATTATAGCCATTTCAGTTTAATAATTTGGCTAAAATCTTGCAAATACCCAACATCGGGTGCTTTATCAAAAACTGGACACAGAATGGGAATGCTTATACCCCAAGGAAGACTAAATCCCATTTAATGGCGAATACCGAAAATCGGGTGGTACAGTTCCATGGGGTTTATATCAAAACGTGGACCGGTATAACCCATTTCCAATACCAAACATCCTAGGAGAAATTTATTACAAAGTTCAATGTTAAATATTGCGGGCTGTATCTTGATTTCAGCTGAAGAACATCGCTACATTAGCTCATTTTTATTCTGATCAAAAACAATTCGAAGTGTTAGAAAAGGAAACAAAAAGTTAGTTATACCCTTCATCTTATGGTGGAGGGTATAATTAAAAGAATTTTCTATTTTAAATCTGGAGATACAATTACATAAGAGTTTTGCTAAAAATTTTATTTTATGAAGTTTCAAGAGAAATGCATAGACGTCAATTCGGTTCAAAAATCGCAACATTTCATTCGTAATTCGAATATTCTATTTGTAATTCAAATTGTTCCATTTGTAATTAGAATTATTCCATTTATAAAATTACTAGCAAGTGCCCGCTACTTCGTTAGCGGAGAATTCACACGAATATAAAGGAGGATAATAAATAAATAAATTAAAATGCAGAGTATAGTTTCACCCGTTCCTAAAGTAAAGTACGACAGTTTAAGGTATTACCACATATTCTTTCGGTAATTACCGAAATTATAAGCATTTTAATTTTACCGACACTTGTCGGTAACTCACAAAATTAGTTAGTGAATCGCACTACTGAACAGATTTCATTACACATTTGTTTTAAAATAGTTGTTTGGTGGATAGAATATACGGAATCGGCAGAATATATGGGAGCTATATCCAAATCTCAACCTATTCTCGTCAAAAGCAATGGCTATAGTCCTTTGGTCAAAATTGCGACTATCATAAATTTTAACCCGGATAGGATAATAAATGCGACAAAAGTGCATTAACGGATGGACGGGCACGTATAAATGGACTCAGAATGTGATGCTATGTAGATCATCGAAAGGAACCATTGACCTATTTCGTTTCCTTTTGCATGTTACATACAAATGCACAAATTGATAATACCCCTTAAGCTACTTTGCTTCATCAAAAAAGTCATCCCAATGAGCAGTGGGAAAACAAATATGATCGGGAACTTTGTTTCGCAACTATTTCTTAAACTGGGAAAGAAAAGGCAATTCAAAACATATTGCACGATTCATCAGTCTTCGAATCTAAACAAAACCAAATGATAAATTTGCTGATCTCTACAATTTTATCGTAGTTTGCGTTCGATCGCCACAAAAAATATTTTAACTGATATTTTTCCTCATAAACCACTGTTTTGTTTTGACACATTGTGTGCGCAATGTAAAAATAAAGTGGACTTCAATAAGAGCGCTGTTGAAAGATATTGTTTTTTAATTCGTTATAGGGAGGTTATTTTGTGTGGGAAATATAACTTCTGCTTAAAAAAACTTCTTTATAGAGAAGTATTCGTTATAGGGAAGTTCGTTATATAGAGGTTAAAATAGGTGAGCATGGACTGAAAAAACTGTGTTTTCAATATTTCTTCGTTATAGAGAAAAATTCGTTATTGGGAAGTTCGTTATAGAGAAGTTCGCGCCATACTTTTTGGGTACCCTCGTAATAATACAACATAATGTTCGTCTCATTAGAAAATATAACGTCATCAAAGTTCTTTAAAGGGCTTGAAATCTTCTCTGTAGAAAATTCGTTTCCCTATATTTTACGGGGAGAGCAGTGGTTTTTCCTATCCCTTCGTGATAATGCTTTTCTGACTTTTTCACGTAACGCACATATTCCAAAATCGTTTTCAATTACAAAACCAAAATTTGATTCTGGTTTGTGGTCTATTATTGATTTCCTAAATTATTTAGTGACGAAAAGTTATAGACTCTACATTTCTATATACCAAGAACGCCATAATAATTCTTAATTGCAAACAGAACAACTCAATTAAAAACACAATTTTTAAAACATCTTCTTCTAACAAAAACTGTATGGGGTTAGTTTTTGACGGAATCGACATCCTCAGATGTAAAAGAAAATCTTGCAATTTTTCTCAAAAATCGACTTCGAAAAATGTTGAGTATTTTGGTTTGAGTCTGTTGACAGCACTCAACATGAGTAATCCTTTGTCTATACACTTCATTTGTCTATGCCCATACCATAACTTACAGTTCTCCGAACTTTACAGTATGTATTGCATTTTTATTTTCCAGGGCTGTGAGAGGGTTGCGCCATATTTTTTGGGTTCCGTCGTAATAGTGCAACATAATTTTCATCTCATCAGAAAATATAACGTCATCAAAGTACTTTAACGGGCTTGAAATCTTCTTAGTAGCAAATCTGATTCGTTCCTTTATATTTTGCGGGGAGAGAACTTTTTCCTACCAACATTATTTATTGAAAGAATTTTTGTTTTAATTTTAAATTGAAAATCAAAATTTTTACAAATGCATCGTTTGTAATAATTTTTTCTAACTGGACTTTAACGAATGAAAATCTGTTGTGCGACACCTGTTATGTAAAAACAAAATCAGGATCGGTTTGTCTTCGTCTTTCTATTATTTAGTGGTTTACGATAAAATAAGTGCGCCTAGAAGTAAACTACACAATTTGAAATTATGTCAAGAAGTTATAGCATTGTTAATTTGACACATGTCTTGCAGAGGGCCAACTAAGTGAATAAGTACGTAATAATAATGAAAAATAAGGATTTTCTCGCACATTTGCATCAACAGTGACCCACTGGTAAAATTTCAAGCTCCTCAAGAAATCTACATCCTCAGATAAATGTATAAATGAAAATATTGCATTTTTTTAAATCGCCTTCGAAAAACGTTAAGTATTTTTGTTTGGGTCGGTTAACAGCATATAACATGATGCGGTGCTCTTGAACCAACATTAAATGAAAGGAGCTTACACCTGGGAATAAAAAAAATCGCCTGAGCGCTTTTTAAATAAATCACGGTCAAAGTTCACATTTTTTGGGGGTTTTTAGGTTTTCACGCCCTATCAAAATGGAATAAAGAAAATGTTGTAGCATCGAAAATTCTCTGCCAAATTGTCCTTTATGATATTTTTGTAGGTGTTACCATTTTTAAGATATAGATGTTCAGATTAGGACAATTCACTGACTGTATCGTCTCCATATGAAACAATGTCAGGACTGCAATTTCCCTACTTTAACTTATATATCGCAAAAATGGTACAACCCAGGAAAAAATTACGAAATTTTCACAGCTATAAGTCCCATTTTGATAATACTTGCCGTTTTCAAGCAAACTCGCGAAAACCTAACAAATAACCTAAAACTGTGATCTGAACTTCTAAATCTCAAAAATGGTAAAACCTAGGAACAAATCGAATGAGAATGTTATATGCTGTTAATCCTTTGTCTATATGATTCATTAGGTAACATCGATTTCGTTTTCAGAACAACTCAATTAAAAACACAATTTTAAAAACATTTTGTTCTAACAAAAACTGTATGGGGTTAGTTTTGACGAAATCTACATACTCTGATGTAAAAGAAAATCTTGCAATTTTTATCAAAAATCGACTTCGAAAATGTTGAGTATTTTGGTTTGAGTCTGTTGACAGCACTCAACATGAGTAATCCTTTGTCTGTACCCTTCATTTGTCTATGCCCTTACCATCACTTACAGTTCTCCGAACATTACAGTATGTATTGCATTTTTATTTTCCAGGGCTGTGAGAGGGTTGCGCCATATTTTTTGGTTCCGTCGTAATAGTGCAACATAATTTTCATCTCATCAGAAATATAACGTCATCAAAGTACATTAACGGGCTTGAAATTTTCTTAGTAGCAAATCTGATTCGTTCCTTTATATTTTGCGGGGAGAGAACTTTTTCCTAACCCTTCGTGATGAATACTTGTTATGTAATACGTTTCTGCCTTTTCACGTAACACATATACTCCAAAATCGTTTTCAATTACAGAACCAATCTTTTGTCTCTGGTTTGGGACCTATTATTGATTTCATTAATTATTTAGCCATTTCATCAAATTACAGATTTTGAAATTGAAAATTGAATAGTTATGACTGTACATCTCCATAGACGATAAAATTCTTAATTGCAAATAAATCGTGGTAATACGCATCATTTTATTGCAATTTCATTGATTTGCAAACATTTCGTTATTACTAAAAAAGTCAAGTCCATACAGTTTTTAGTTGTTGTTATTTCTGGCCGATTTCTGAATTTATTCCCCTAATGTTGTCTTCAACATCAACTCATTTGTTCAACAAACCCAACATTATTTATTGAAAGAATTTTTGTTTTAATTTTAAATTGAAAATCAAAATTATTACAAATGCATCGTTTGTAATCATTTTTTCTAACTGGACTTTAACGAATGAAAATCTTTTGTGCGACACCTGTTATGTGAAAGCAAAATCAGGATCGTTTTGTCTTTGTCTTTCTATTATTTAGTGGTTTGCGATAAAATAAGTGCGCCTAGAAGTAAACTACAAAATTTGAAATTATGTGTGATCGTTTACGGTATCAAGAAGTTATAGCATTGTTAATTTGACACATGTCTTGCAGAGGGCCAACTAAGTGAATAAGTACGTAATAATAATGAAAAATAAGGATTTTTGTTGTTGTTATTTTTTGTGGTTCCAGGACGAATTTTCTAAAACCCGGCCTTATCTCGCACATTTGCATCAACAGTGACCCACTGGTAAAATTTCAAGCTCCTAGCTTTAGCCGTTTTGGCTGGGCGTTGATGATGAGTCAGTCAGTCAGTCAGTACCTTATCACCAAACTCATTTATATATATAGATTCCATTTATAAAAAGGAAAGGAACAAAAAGGAACAAATGGAATAATTCGGATTACAAATAAAATAGTTCGAATTACAAGTAAAATAAGTCGAATTACAAATGGAATAATTCGAATTACAAATATAATAATTCAAATTACAAATAGATAAATTCGAATTACAAATGGAATAATTCGAATTACAATTGAAATGTTTCGAATTACAATTGCAATTATCGAATTACAAATAAAATGTTACGAATTAAAAATGGAATTAAAAATCGAATTAAAAATGATTCGAATTGAATCTGAAAAGGTGTTGATATATAAATATGTAGATGGGTTATAAATGTTTACACGGAAAACTAAAAACGGGCCAGCAACGCGGACCGGGTCAGCTAGTCTATATATATAAAATTGAAATTTGTTTGTCTGTTTGTTTGTTTGTGCCTTATAGACTCGAAAACCGCTGAACAGATATTACTGAAATGTTTAGGGTACATTGCTACATGGCCTGGAATGAAAATAGGCTATATCATTTTTTGAAATTTCGCGTTGATCTGGAGATATAGCATCAAAACCGGAGGTACCTCCAAAAAATTTAGATTTTGTATGCAAATATCTTTAGAACTATTACAGATACAATCTCCAAATTTTGTATGTGTGACGGAATTTGATGTAGAAATAAATTTACTACATTACATTCAAATCGGTTCAGATTTGGATATAGCTCCCACATACATATATTTTCGGCCGATTTCCTGTATTTTATGCACCAAGCACGCTATATATGTCCAATTTCAATGAAATTTGGAATGTGTTACAGAACTTGGTCTAGAAATAAATGTTCCAAATTATATCGAAATCGGTTCAGATTTGGATATAGCTCCTGTATATATTTTCGGCCGATTTCCTGTATTTTATGCACCAAACTCGCTATATATGTCCAATTTCGCTGAAATTTGGAATGCTTAACGGGATTGGGTCTAGACATAAATGTGCCAAATTATATCGAAATCGGTTCAGATTTGGATATTGTTCCTATATTGTATATATTTTCGGCCGATTTTCTGTATTTGATGTATCAAACACGATATATGTGTCCAATATCGCTGAAATTTGGGATGTCTAACGGAATTTGTTCCAAAAATAAATGTGCCAAATTATATCGAGACGGTTCAGATTTGGACACACTATATATGTATGTCCAATTTTGGAAAGCGTGCCGGAATTCGGTCTAGAAATAAATGAGACAAATTATATCGAAATCGGTTCAGATTTGAATACAGCTCCCATATATATTTTCGCCTGATTTTCTGTATTTTATTCACAAAACACGCTATGTATGTTCAATTGCAATGAAGTTTGGAATGTGAGACGTCTAAAAATAAATTTGACAAATTATATCGAGATCGGTTTATATAGGAATATAGCTCCCATATATATTTTCGGTCGATTTCATGTTTTTGTTACGTATTTTTCAATAAAATAAAATTTTGAAGACTTAGCAGTCAGCAGAAGTCATCATTGTTTACACAAGTACTTATAGTTGGGAAGGAATTGACCAAGGCTATTAAGTATCATATTATTGAGAGACTTCTTATGATTTATGTTTTATTATGATATATCTAAATCATTAGGAACACGTACATATATAACGCCTTCGTATCTCCTATATTCATTCGTTAAAATATTAAAAACGTTAATATAACTATGCATTCCATTATATTTTATCGTAGTCGGGGCAGCAAAGCGCACCGGGTTCAGCTATAAAATATAAAATTAAAAAGTACGATATTTTTTCCCGAACTATCGGAGTATTTAATTTCCATAATAGACAATGAACTGTGGTTGATCCTTTAATTCCGCTTTTATTCATTTTTGCCTCAAAAACAGGGCAAATTACCTATAGTGCACCGTTTCGGACGTTTCTGCTTCAAGTACTCTCTAAGCGAAGCAGAGAGATTTTCTTCTTTGGAAACACACAAAACATAACGTACAGTCGAACAGCGCAACATGTTCGATGGCGGGGTTGTGAATTAAGTGAATTAAGCTTGAATTTTTACCACCCAATGTCACAACTGTTTTACAACCCATAAAATATAAAATCACTAAAATTGCATTACCGTAATCAGCAAATATCCACTATCCTGGCGGGAATAGAAAATGATGAAAGTACGAAATTAAGCGTGTTGGATGCAATGTTATTGTTAGATGAAGCCTGGAAAAATTTATCGTCTTCTGTCATTGCTAATTGTTTTCATTATGCGGGATTAATAGTAGGCGTCATGCTTAAGTGTTCCACATGCCATTTTTGACTTTTTGAGATACAGGTGGTTTCTTGGGTTTTCCGGTATGCTCTTTCTGAATTTCTAGTCGGCTTTCTCCTATCTGCTCTAGTTTCCGAGATATCCACGCATCGACGGGAAAGCATAAACTTTTTTTCAGTTATGACATTAATATTTAAAAAACTTACAAGTTTAAAAACATATTTCTAAAATCAAAATTTCAATTTTCGATTTAGAAGTATTTAATTTATTGAGGCAAAGATGGGAAATTTTTTTGTCACTTTGTTCCATGTGATTTACAATATTTCACATTTGTGTCATAAGTGCGGATATGGAACAAATCGACAAAAAATCTTTTTTAAAAAAAAATCCCTATAACTTTTATATTCCAATACATATTCCTCTAAATTTTTGCAAATATGTTACACTATTATCAATATTTCAAGTCAAAAATATAAATATTTGCTTTAGCCAGCTAAACACAGTTGTGACGCAAAACATTAAAATGCGATTATCTCAAAACAGGCAAATGGAACACTTAAGCATGACACCGACGATTTGTCTCCATTCTCATTTCTCCCAATACATAGAAGATATTGATGAATTAGTTGCTATCGATGACAATATTTTCAAATCTGCCATGTATAATGACGACGAAGTTAGAAGTTTTAGATGATGGCAATTCTAACGAAGAAACTGAGGATACTACAAAACCAGAATTTCAATTACCGTCAGTGTCAGAGGCGTGAATTCCAAAAAAAGGCAAACTAAAATAACAGACTATTTTATATAAAAGCATATCCTATATTAACGTAATATATCTGCTGAAGAATGAATTTAATGTCGTTATTATACCCTATACCACAATGTGGAAAAGGGTATTATAAGTTTGTTTTGGTAAAAATTCATGTAACACCGCGAAATATTCGTCGGAGACCCCCAATGTGGTATACCAATCTTCATATCTAGACGAGATAAAGCGATTTTGAGATGTGTGTCCGTCCGTCAGTCCGTCCGTCCGTCCGTCCGTCCGTCTGTCCATTATAAATTGTAAACACGCTCCAGGCCGCAATTATGGACCGATCGTCACGAAATTTTGTATGGAGGTCGGGTTCAGATCAGAATAGATCCCTATTCTTATTGGTGATGATCGTGAAATATTTAGTGGGTGAAATGGACCAAAAACATAATATTTATCCAATTTTCTAGCGGCTCTGTAGGTCTCAATAATAGTCCGATCAACGCGTAATTTTAAATAAGGTAAGAGTATATCACAAAGGAGAAGCTTGCAATTTGAGATGGCGATCGGATAATATTTAGAGGGTTAAATGGACCAAAACTTTTGTGTGAAAATTGTGCAAATTTTTAATATATAGCTTATATCTTAATTCCTGGAAGTAACATTCTGGTCAAGTGAGATATACTTGAAAGTGGAACGCTTGACCTTTCAATTGATGCCAATTATGCTGGTGTGCATGATCAGATAACAGAGTTACAGCCTAATATATTCCGTTATTTGTTTGTAGTGTAATAATAAACTCGCTAGAAGTCGCAATTATACATCAATAGTCACGAAATTTTGCACCGGGTAAGAGTATAGGTCGAAAAAGATGCCTACAATTTTGAATGATGATCTGATATTCGTTAGCGGGTGAAATGGACCATTACTTTTGTATGAAAAATATACAAATTTTATTTTTGGTCTATATTTTAATTCCTTGAGGACATATATATTTCGCAAAGTAGCCTACATATGAAAAAAACTTCTGACCTTTCCTCTGATGTAAATTGCAATAAAGTGTTTGCTAGATAAAGGGCCTATTGCCTAATATAGAGAACCACAATTTTATCCCATGCTACATATTGTCCCTCCAAAAGTTTATGTAACACCACGAAATATTCGTCCTAGACCCCTTATTTGGTATGCCAAAATTTATATCTCGACGAGATAAAGCGATTTAGCGATGTGTGTCCGTCCATTAAAATTGTAAACAAGCTTAAGGACGCAATTATGGAACGATTGTAACGAATTTTTTAAGGAGGTTGGGTTCGAGCCAGAATTGAAATGATTAGTTTTTGATGATGATCGTGAAATGTTCAGGGAATGAAATGGACCAAAAACAAAATTTTAACCAATTTTGTAGCGGCTCTGTAGGTCAAAATAATAACCCGCAAAATTTTAAACAAAGTTTGAGTTTATGATGAAGAAGCGTACAAACCAACGTGAAGATCAGATAATATTTAGCGGGTTAAATGGACTGAAACTTTTGTGTTGGTGATGATCGTGAAATATTTAGCGGATGAAATGGACCAAAAACATAATATTTATCCAATTTTCTAGGGGCTCTGTAGGTCTAAATAATAGTCCGATCATCGCGTTATTTTAAATAAGGTAAGAGTATATCACAAAGAAGAAGCTTGCAATTTGAGATGGCGATCGGATAATATTTAGAGGGTTAAATGGACCAAAACTTTTGTGTGAAAATTGTGAAAATTTTTAATATACAGCTTATATCTTAATTCCTGGAAGTGACATTCCGGGCAAGTGAGATATACTTGAAAGTGGAACGCTGGATCTTTCAATTGATGCCAATTATGTTGATGTACATGCTAAGATAACAGAGTTACAGCCTAATATATTCCATTATTTGTTTGTAGTGTAATAATATACTCGCTAGAAGTCGCAATTATACAACAATAGTCACGAAATTTTGCACCGGGTAAGAGTATAGGTCGAAAAAGATGCCTTCTATTTTGAATGATGATCTGATATTCTTTAGCGGGTGAAATGGACCATTACTTTTGTATGAAAAATATAAAAATTTTATTTTTGATCGATATTTTAATTCCTTGAGGACATATATATTTCGCAAAGCAGCCTACATATGGAAAAAACTACTGACCTTTCCTCTGATGTAAATTGCAATAAAGTGTTTGCTAGATAACGGGCCTACTGCCTAATATATAATGGGTTCTGTGTAGAGAACCACATTTTTATCCCATGCTACATATTGTCTCTCCAAAAGTTTATGTAACACCACGAAATATTCGTCCTAGACCCCTTATTTGGTATTTGGTATAATTCATATCTCGACGAGATAAAGCGATTTAGCGATGTGTGTCCGTCCATTAAAAATTGTAAACAAGCGTAAGGCCGCATTGTAACGAATTTTTTAAGGAGGTTGGGTTCGGGTCAGAATGGAAATGATTAGTTTTTGCTGATGATCGTGAAATGTTCAGGGAATGAAATGGACCAAAAACAAAATTTTAACCAATTTTGTAGCGGCTCTGTAGGTCAAAATAATAACCCGCAAACTTTTAAACAAAGTTTGAGTTTAAAATTAAGAAGAAGCGTACAAACCAACGTGAAGATCAGATAATACTTAGCGGGTTAAATGGACTGAAACTTTTGTGTGAAATTGGTAAAAATTTCAATAACGTAGCGGTTAAACAACGGAAGTAGTAGTACTACATAAGTGGGTTTCATTACATTTTAGTTTGTGTGAACTAAATTTTCCTTTCCTGCTACAAAAATGTCTTTGTCATGCTAGATAACTTTTTGGTTTTGGTCATAAGTATTATACATGACATCTCTGATATTTGATAATTAACTTTTCACAATCATTGAAAAGAAGTTCCGTGGAGAGCGATTGTCCAGGGATAGTGGTATAGGGTATCCCATAGTCGGCTCCGTCCGACTATAGACTTTTCTTACTTGTTTTTTATTATTTTGTTTTTAAGTCTTTTATACAGTGAGTCAATTAAGTATTTTGCCTCTGTAGAAAAATGAAAAAATCAATAAATTCGTTTAAAACCATCAAATTAGAGGTCAAAAAGTGGAATATTTGTATAAAGTATGTTTGTTGATAGTTTAAGATCCAATATCTGCAAGAACCGCTGCGAAAGGCTTAATGGTCTTCTAGATATTGACAAAAATCTATAACAACACAAACTATTTTACCTCAAAAAAGTATTTTGCCTTTTACATATTTTTTGAGAAAATGCCTTTTTTGTTACACGCTAAAGATTTTATAGTAACCGTTGGAGCCCAGCAAAATTTGAAGGAAGGAGTTCCATCCGATGACGTGATTTCATGGCATCTTTTGCATTGGTTCACACGATGTCGTGAAAGATCCGATCTTTTCGTTGGCATTTGAACCAATGCAAAGGAAGTCGTGAAAGATCCGATCTTTTCATCAGCATTTGAACCCATGCAAAGGAAGTCGTGAAAGATCCGATCTTTTCATCAGCATTTGAACCCATTCCATCTATCCAATAGAGATGCATTTTGTGTATTTATTTATAAATTTTTTTCTAAATATATAAGATTAATTGTCGGAGACTCTTGATGTTGTCGGACACTCGAAATCACAACCAATCTTGTTAAAACTCTCGTCGTAATGATAATGCCATTGCAAAGGGTTGGTGAAAATGACATGCCAAAGCATTGGTGAAAATGACATGTCAAAGCATTGGTGTAAATGACATGCTTTGGATCCAAAAATTAATAGCATCTTTTGGGGTCCACGCTCATATAAAATTCATCGATGAAGATGCTAAAAAGATGACATGCCAGCTCACTTGCACCCATGATAGAATGACATCTTTGGCATCGAACATTTTGCTGGGAGATTATCACATTCTACAACCGTTTCGGCACCAGTTCCACCATCTTGCGATATTTTTCGCGGTTATTTATACATATGTATATAAAATGAAAAAGCACAAAAAGTGAATTGAATTTATTATACCCTACACCACTATGTGGAAAGGGTATTATAAGTTTGTTTTGGTAAAAATTCATGTAACACCGCTAAATATTCGTCGGAGACCCCCAATGTTGTATACCAATCTTCATATCTCGACGAGATAAAACGATTTTGAAATGTGTGTCCGTCCGTCTGTCCATTATAAATTGTAATCAAACTCCAGGCCGCAATTATGGAATGATCGTCACGAGGATGTCGGGTTCAGACCAGAATAGATCCCTATTTTTGTTGGAGATGATCGTGAAATATTTAGCGGGTGAAATGGAACAAACACATCATTTTTATCCAATTTTGTAGCGGCTCTGTAGGTCGCAATAATAGTCCGATCAACGCGAAATTTGAAATATGGTAAGAGTATATGACAAAGAAGTAGCTTGCTATTTGAGATGCCGATCAGATAATACTTAGAAGGTTAAGTGGGCCGGAACTTTTGAGTGAAAATTGTGAAAAATTTTAATATACAGCTTATATCTTTGTTCCTGACCTTTACACTGATGTCAATTACGTTGATGTACGTGATCAGATAACAGAGCTACAGCCTAATATATCCAGTTTTTTTTGTATGTAGTGCAGTAAATAACACTCTAGAGGTCGCATTTATAGCTCAATAGTCACGAAATTTTGCACGAGGTAAGAGTTTAAGTAGAAGAAAATGCCTATAATTTTGCATGATGATCTGAGATTATTTAGCGGGTGACATAGACCATTACTTTTGTATGAAAAATATATAAATTGTATTTTTGGTCCATATTTTAATTCCTGTAGAGCATATACCGGCAAAGTAGCCTACATATGGAATAATAACTACTGACCTTTCCCCTGATGCGAATTGCAATAATGTGTCTGCCAGATAACGGGTCAACTGCCTAATATATAATGGGTTTTGTGTAGAGAACCACAATTTCCTCCCATGCTACAAATTGTCTCTACCATGACAGGAAATTTTCAGTTCAGTTGTCAAATTGGATTTTTTATACAAATATTGCAACATGGGGTCGCCTCGCCACCTATTTTATACCTCAGGATTTAGGGTAAAGGGATACAAACAAAATACGACCAAAGATGTGTCTCATCGAAATATTGGTTTTAGACCCAAAGTATGTTTGGACGAAATTCGTTTCAGACAATTTGGAGTTCATTTAGCCCTGTCCGTTCATCTGTCTCTCTTAATGTCTAGCTGGCTGGTGCGCACGATAACTCTCGAACGATCTACCGATTAGAACCAAATTTTATACATCGTAATATTTTGCCCAAACTTTGTTTAAGTTCGAATGTAGGCTATGTCGGTTCACACCTCCCGAAGTGAGCAATCGATTTGCTCCAAACTTTCCATATATTATTATTCCTTCCACATATAGATCGGATAAGACTATATCGGTCCACACCTTAGGGTACCTCCCACACAAAATTCGGAAAAGGGAAATTTAAGAGTCCTTTTCACCAGATTGTACTTGCGCCGCAAATAGCTCTCAAGGAGATTTTCTGATTGGTCGAAACTTTACACATCGTATTATTTCATACAGTCATGTCTCAGGTTGGAATATGTACTATATTTTCCGTCCTTCGAGTACCTCACACACAAAATTTGGGAAAAGTGCGGTTTGAGGACCCGTATCGGATCTATTTGATTATTATTTTTTTTTTTTTAAGAAGGTTCTTTTTATGTTCCCTATTCTGGTCCCTTTTCCGGGGTAAGTCATACTTCCTGAGATAATAGTCCAGAAGTTCCAAAAACCCCTGCCGGCTCCAACTAAAATTACAAATCTGAAAAAATAATTCTCAATCTTTTTCAAAACTCAGAAGTTAGCTTACTAAAATTGATTTGGTATAGCCCCATATTGCGATACCTACAGATTCCACGTATTTTGAAGCAAACTCATGTTACAAAACAAATATATTTTTTCGGCAGAGGCACCGTTAGCGCAGCTGACTTATACTATCTTCTTTGCTGTGTAATTGAATATGAATAATTTTGGGATTTATAAATTTGTTTGCCTGCGAAATTTTTGAATTTCTATTCATTGTTAGTTTTGATATTTTAGATATCACAATTATCAAATATACCAAATGGCATGGTATATATATTTATTTATTTTAGGTGTATTCCAAAAAGGAACATGATATTCAAAGACAATTTGAAGATGTAGCAGGAGGGGCTAATCAATGTAAATTTTCCAATTTTAGAATATTTTTTAGAAATGTATAATTTATATATTTTTCCACAAACATCTCAGTAAAAGACAAGGGAGGCTTCTCTTATATCAATGGATTCATATTAAGTTATTGATATATGACCTAGTTTTTGTCGCCGAGTCCGAACGGCGTGTCCTAAGTTGCCACTTGTAGAGACGTTTTTCATGCCTGAAATACTCAGGAAATATTGCCAACATTACTAAGGGGTATTTTGACACCGTTGACAATTTGATGGGAATCGAACCCGGACATTCAGCGTGCAAGGCGGTTGCACATAGCTAATTCCTACAGGTTGTGGTGTAGGGTATCACATGGTCGGCCCAGTCCGTCTATAGCCTTTGCTTACTTGTTTATTTACTTACTTAATAAAACAATGTATTTAAATTAATATCGTTTTTTAATTAATATCGTTTATAACGACTATCGCATATAGCGTCCAAAATGGGTCGGTCCCTTGACCGACGTTATAAGCGATTTCGAGTGTAATTTCAAAATAGAAACCCCTCAAAATTTGTATCCATTGTTTTCAGTAGTATTAACAAATGCTGACACAAAACCATTGGTCATAGAACGAATTAAAGTTTTTCAAAAACAGACAATAATGACATTGCAACCCATCTATTCAGTTGTCATTGGAAACCAAGAATTGTCATCTTTGTTTTCAGTTATGTCATTGCTTTCTAAGTTTTCACGGAATGTAAAACATTTTAATATGAAACTAACGAGTTGTTTATAATGTTCAAAGTAAAATAATCTTAAGAGTTGGGATGAAATCCTTTTAAGGGTATTTGGAAGGTCAACAAAAAAAAGTTGTTGTTAAATTGCGTTTAAACCTTTCTTACACATTTAGATTACAGGTTTTTATGGAAGGAAATTCGGGCTCAATTCTGTTTCTATGAAAATGTGAAATGAAAAAAAAATATAAAGAAAACTAGCAGACCCCGGTCCGCGTTGCTGGCCCGTCGTAATGAGTTTTAATTCAAAAATAGGTATTTTCTACCTCACTTCTTCGGTCCATTGTCAAACCGAGAAAGATTTTAAATTTATCAACAGATTTTGTTTGTAACCTTTCTTTTCTCTTACGGACTTTGTCGGATTTTTCGCCAATTTGTGCCTTTTAGGATTTATTATCGTCCATGTCACTGTCTTTATCCTAAAGCGATCTAATAATAAAAGTTAAAAAAATGATTAAATCGAATTCTCCCGCTTATTTAGACCTATATGTTTTAGCTTTTCATGGCTGATGGACCGTTGAACCTCACAATTTAAGTACATTTGTAAATATATAGTTTTTCTTGATCGGGGGACAACCACCGTTGTCTCGAAAACTAATTTGCAACCTGATGTATCATAAGTTTAACAAATACACCGATTATACAATAATAGGCCCCGAAATTCGTCTACAAATATATAGCATTTTGGACCACGGGACATTCCTGAATATTTTCTGAAAATTAGGTTCAGTAGTTTTGGAAAAATAATGTTTTGAAAAGATATAACAGTTTTCAAGATATAACATATTAAAAAAAGTGGGCCTGGTCCGGTCCTATGGTGCACACAACTTCATTGCCTACCAAAATGTATGCTGAAACCGATATAATCATAAGTTTGGCTTATACATATAGCGTTTAAAGAAAGGCATAGGGAAGGTACCCCACATAACAACGCCAAACATTGAGCTTTTGCTGCAAATTTTATGGAAATCCCTTCAGTAGTATTGGAGTTATGACATACTAAAAAAAACAGGTTTGGTCGGGCCTATAGGCCCCAAAGAAGTACCTACATTGTAGATTAATCCGTAAGTTTTTATTCCGATGCATACATAATTTTTGCAAATATAACGTTTTTTTTTAATAGCGCATAGGGGAGGTACCCCGCCCCCTCTGGAATTCAATAAAATATGTAACCTGTTTTCGCGGGCGTGGTAAACTTTTCTTTCCAAAAAACCTAAGTTGGGTTATGACAGCATTTGATTTTTATTCATAAAGGTAAGGCGTTTTTTTAAATATGCCCTCTTCAAAATTCAAGAAAATATGCCTGTACATTCCCTGACATTTTCACGAATATCGGTTCAGTAGTTTTGTAGATGTAACATATTTTAAAAAGTGGGTATGGTCAAGTCTGTGGTTCCTAAAAAAGTAGGTAAGGTCGGAGACAAATGTCTCGCAAATTAACTTCCAAATATATACATTCGTAATTATTGTAAATATAACATTTTTAAAAAAGTAAGGTATAGGGGAAGTTCCCCTCCCTTTCCGAAATTCAACTGAATTTGTAGCCTATTTTAAGCGGGGACCATCTCTGTACATTCCCTGGCAATTTCAGGAAAATCGGTTCAGTAGTTTTTGTAGAAATGATAAAAATAGAAAATTGAAAAAAGTGGGCGTAAAAGTGGGCATAGTCAAATTTTCTTTGCATAAAAACCCAAGTCGAAAATCGGTCCAGCAGTTCTCAACTGATGCCATTACCAACGAACGATATTTGATGTTTATTTATAAAGATTTAAACGTTTAGACAAATCGCGATTTTCTTGAAAATCCCCTGTAGATATAACCTAATTAGAAAGTGAACATGGTCGGATCTTAAGTCACAAAATAAGTACGTAAGGTTGGAGACACAATCGCCATTGACTCGCAAATAAATTCCCAAACCAATACATTCGTATTTGTTGCAAATATTGCATTTTTACAAAAATAGGGCATAGGGGAGGTACCCGCCCGATCCGAAAGTCAAAAAATATGTAGCCTATTTTTATCGGGGACCAACCCTGTACATTCGCTGAAAGTTTCAGGAAAATCGATTTAGTAGTTTCGTAGATATAACATTTTTAAAATAGTGGGCGCTGTCCAGTCTTAATGCCCCAAATAAGCACGTAAGGTCGGAGACACAATCGCCATTGACTCGGAAATTAATTTTCAAGGCGATACATTTGTAATTGTTGCAAATATTGCATTTTTACAAAAATAGGGCATAGGGGAGGTACCCCGCCCGATCCGAAATTCAACCAAATATGTAAGCTATTTCAACCGGGGGCCATCACTCTACGTTCCCTGCAAATTTCAGGAAAATCTATTGAGTAGTTCCGTAGATATAACATATTTATAAAAGTGGGCGGAATAGTGGGCGTGGCCAATTTTTCTTTGCATAAAAACCTAAACTGGACTATGACTAACATTTCCACAAAAAATTATCCAAATCGCTCTAGCCGTTTTCAACTGATTCAATTACCAACAAACGACAATTGAGTTTTATATATAAAGATAAATTATAAAGAAAATATTTTTCATTTCAAATTTTCATAGAACAAGAATCCAGCCATAGGAAATTTTCTAAAGTGCTCTTCTTGAGTAAGGAATTTTGTTTCATAGGAAATCCTAATATGGTATGATACAGAAGCTGATAATATTCTTCAAGAATTTTTATTCAATGTATTAGTTTTTTTCTCTCTTCATAACTGAGATTGTATTCTAATGAAGTTTAATAAACAACTCTTTAAATGGTTGGTTATTGTTTTAAATAAGAGGATTATATTTATCCCCTCTCCACATTGTGGAGAAATGCTGACACACAAGAATAAATGAAAGTTTATCGAAAACAGGCAGTAATGACATTGCAACACGTACATTCAGTTGTCATTGGAAACCAAGAATGCATTGAATTGTCATCTTTGTTTTCAGTTATGTCATTGCTTTCTAAGTTTTCACGGAAAGTAAAACATTTGAAAATAACATGTTTTTTTTAATGTTTAAAGTAAAATAAACGTAGAGTTGAAATGAAATCCTTTTAAAGGAAATTTGAAGGTAAAAAACATTGTTGTTTAATTGCTTTTTAAAACCATTATCACACGTTTAGATTACAGATTTTGTATAGAAGGAAATTCGTGTATTGCATAACTCCATTGAAACCAGGGGCTAAATTCTGTTTCTACGAATAGGTGAAATGAAAAAAAATTATAAAGGAATGAAATTATAAAGAAAATATTTTTCATTTCCATAGCTCCAGGAAATTTTCTAAAGTGCTATTTTTGAGTAACGGGTTTTGTTTCATAGGAAAGCCTGTTATGGTATGATACAGAAGCTGATAATATTCTTCAAGAATTTTTATTCAATGTTTTATTTTTCTCTCTCTTCATAACTGAGATTGTATTCTAATGAAGTTTAATAAACAACTTTTTAAATTGTTGGTTATTGTTTTAAATAAGAGGATTATATTTAATCCCCTGCACCACAATGTGGAGAGGGTGTTATAAGTTTGGTTTACTAAAAATGCATGTAACACCGCGAAATATTCGTCGTGGTATTCCGTGTGGTATACCAAAATTCATATCTCGGCGAGATAAAGCGATTTTGAGATGTGTGTCCGTCCATTAAAAACTTTAATCAAACTCTAGGCCGCAGTTATGGAAAAATCGTCACGTAATTAGGGGGATGAAATGTACCAAAAACAAAATATTTATCGACAAGGAAAAAACTTGCAATTTAACGTGAAGATCAGATAATATTTCAATCAAAACTTTTGTGCGAAAATTGGTAAAATTTTTAATATAATTACTATATCTTTATTCCTGGAAGACACGTTCCACACACGTAAATTATATTCGGAAGAGGAACTCTCGACCTTTCCATTGATGTCCATTAGTTTGATGTACGTGTTCAGATAACAGAGTTACAGCCTAGTATACATTTATAATAGGCCGGGGCGATTGAAACCCTTAAACCATATGTCTACGATGAAAATACGATTTTGACTTGAAATTTCTTATTTACGGTTTTTCGGATAGTTTGGATTATAACAGTTAAACCATTGAGATTTTCGATCCAACGCTAAGACGAAAATTTCACACTTCAACCACTATAATTTAGTCATATGTTAACCGATTTAAAAAATAATAGTTTGTTCCAGGGACGTACGCATGGTTTGGACGAATACAATTTTTTGAGCTACTTTAACTAATTATTACCTCTTTTCTATTTTTCTGTGTTTTTTTTTTTTTTTTTTTTGAAAATAATTAAAGTGTATCGGTTTGAAAATTCATTTGCGAGAAAATTGTGGTTGTGTCTCTAAGCTTACGTATATATTGGGGAACCAAAGACTTGACCACGCCCACTTTTTAAATTATGTTACATCTAGAAAACCAATGAACCGATTTTCCTACAATTTTCAGGGAATGCATTTCATTCTTTAAATCGCTGTATGTATATTCCAAACTTATGATTATATAAGTGTCAGCATTAATTTTGGGATAATGACGAATATCAAAGCCTGACTATTAAAGTGCAAGTTCCATCTTTACAATGATGCAAAGTAAGTTGGCCAAATAACGGCTATATAGCAATAGTCGGCAATACATCCCATTTTTCCATTTTTTTAAATCACGCTACACGTCGCAATTTTGATAGGATAGTCACGCAATTTTTGGTGGTTAATAGGGCTCCCAGAGAGGAAGAAGCATATTGAGTTTTGTGATGGTCGGATTTATTCAAGAGTCGGAATGGGCAAAAAACTTATGTGGACAAATTTCAAAGTTTTATTCTTATGCTAATATCTCCGTTTCTAGTTGTCTTATTCCAAAAGAAAAGCCCGTCAATGAATGAGGAAAATATCACCTTTATTATGATGAAAATAGATTGGCGCACATCCCACTTTTCTTTTTATATCCTCAGCATTTATGCTAACGAGGGTATACACACTTTCATACGGAAAAATGTGCCTAATCGAAATACTTGGGGTCTAGCATGTTTGGACGAAATCCGTTTCGGACAATTTGGAGCTGGTGCGCACGATAACTCTCGAACTGATTAACCGATTCGGTCCAAAATTTGCCGTTCGTAATATTTTGTCCAAACTTAGTTTAAGTTCAAAGATGGGTTATATCGGTACCTTCCGGTACATCCACCACAAAAGTTCGGAAATTTTGTACGTACGATAACTCTTGAAGGGAGTAACAGATTTGGTCCATACTTTGCACATCGTGAAATGTCAACCAGACTTAGATGAGGCTCCAATATGGACTCAATCGGTCCACTTCTTCGGGTACTTTCCATACAAAATTTCGGATAAGTTCAGTTTAGGACCTGCTCTCGAATCGCTTTGATTTTTGTTGTAACAACTTGTATTCACTGCCCACCATACGATGGTACAATTTTCATCAGGGGCATGTCCATACTTCCTGAGAAAATAGCCTGAAATGTACCTTCCGGTACATCCACCACAAAAGTTCGAAAATGTTCGGAAATTTTGTACGTACGATAACTCTTGAAGGGAGTAACAGGTTTGGTCCATACTTTGCACATCGTGAAATGTCAACCAGACTTAGATGAGGCTCCAATATGGACTCAATCGGTCCACTTCTTCGGGTACTTTCCATACAAAATTTCGGATAAGTTCAGTTTAGGACCTGCTCTCGAATCGCTTTGATTTTTGTTGTAACATCTTGTATTCACTGCCCACCATACGATGGTACAATTTTCATCAGGGGCATGTCCATACTTCCTGAGAAAATAGCCTGAAATGTGCAAAAAAAACCATAACACCGTGCATAGTGGTTAGAGCGCAAGAAAACTCTCGAACGGATCTGCCGCTTTGGTCCAAAATTTGGCCTTCGTAATATTTTGTTTAAACTTAGTTTCAGTTTAAGATAAGCCTTATCTGTCTACTCCTTCAGGTACCTCCCAGACAAAAGTTAATAAATCTTCGGAAAAATTGTGCGCACGATAACTCTTGAAGATAGTAACCGATTTGGTCCATACTTTACACATCCTAATATATCTACCATATGTTGATCAGGTTTAAATGTGGTCTATATTTGTCCATTCCTTCATGTACCTCCCACACAAAATTTCCGATAAGTTCACTTCAAGACCTGTTCTCGAATCTCTTTGATTTTTATTGAAGCAACTTGCATTCGCTGCCTCAATTACGACGGTAACAGTTTTTCCAGGGGCAAATCAATACTTCTTGAGAAAACAGCCCGAAAGGTGTAAAACAACTCCCTATAGCACCGTATGTAGTGGATGGAAAGCACGATAACTCTCGAACTGATCAACCAATTTGATCCAAAATTTGCCTACTTTAAATTTTGTCCAAACTTAGTTTCAGTTCGAAGATGGGCAATACTGGCCCACAACTTCAACTCCTGGCATACTGGTCCAAACGTTATAGGATGACCCACTAAAATAACTAGTGGTCCACTACCAAAATAGACAAAATTCAGAAAAAACTCTAAATACATTCGATCTGTCCGTAGATGAAAGTTTCAGTTCACATATGTTGAGGGTATATCTCTGTCGGCAAAGCCGACTGATACTTTTTAAATTGTTTTTATTTAAATTGTACTGACGAGTATTTCAGCTTTTTTGGATGCGTTGTAAAAATGAAGACATTCTGAGCTTTAAAATTGTCCAAATTGCGTTACCAAAATTGGTGAAATGCTTGTAATTTATGGAATTTTATTTCCATGTCAGATATTTCTGCTTCTGTTGGACATATTTAAAGGAGGGGGCTTGGTGATGAAACTAAACCATCTGAGCTTTAAATTAATACAAAATATGGCATTTATGGTAAAATATTAGAGTTATTGTAAAAGGCGCTAAGCTATCACAATTATAATATTTTGAAGTTTTTACTTTAACAAATACCTTTGCTTATATTTGGTGTATTAAAGACATGTAAAATGCTAATTAAGAAGACCAGGAAAGCTTTCAATCAGTATCAAGTAGATGTCAACAGTAGTTAAATATAAAATTAAATGTGTATTAATTATTTTGGTTCAGTTCGCCTTAGGTCATTTGGTATAAAAGCCAGATAGGTGAAAACTTTAGTATCTCCAAAAAAAAAAAAAAAATATTTACGAGTAAAAACATTATGCACAGGGGTAGTGGTGTAGGGTATCACATAGTCGGCCCCGTCCTGATTATAGCTTTTGCTCACTGGTTTGGTTATAGCCCTACTCCATACAATAGGTATTGCTTATTTTTGTTTTCAGACTAAAATGAAGTTTCATTGAATGTGACGTGTTACGAGTAAGATAAAGTAGTATTATTTCGTCAAATCTCCCGATCATGACACTTTTCAAATATTTAAAAGAATGCTGTGATAATTGCCACAATTTTAACTATAAATTTGTAGTGTTAATTCAAAAACTTTATAAAGAAAGTAAAATAATAATAAATGATGTCTGAACACTGACAGCAAATTCAAGTTAATGTCCATTTCAATTAAAATTTCCACAAATTGTAAATCAACCGTTGCTTAAAGTGTACAAGAATGGCATTTCTTTGGAAAGTAACAAGGCATTGATGCAATTAAAATAAATGCAGTTTCATGAAATTTCCATTTATTTGAATTCAAGTTTAAACTAATTTAAGTTAAGTAATGGAAGTAAATTGCAAATACATTTTTAGTATATAAACAAAATTTAGTTTGAGAGCGTGGATTATGATTTGGGTGGGTGGGCATAACTATACAATAATAATGTAACAAAAACTGGACAACATTTTGCCTTTTTTTTCCTAATTTATACTTTATCTAACCATGGTCATAAGGAAGTACTTCAATGGCATATCATTTTACTGTGATTCCATCGTATCCCTCTCCATAGAATAGGAAATTACAAAGCCTAGTAATTACCAAAAACTCATGTTATTTTATTAATTAGATTTTCATCACGTTTAATATTACTTCCTACTGCGTTTTAAATTACCCCCTTAACAACAGAAAAGCTAATTTCAAATAGAATGCTCTCATTAACACTTTATTTCCTCCCATGGATACAAGATAAATAGTGGCAAGTGACAACTTAACGAATTCACTTCCATACCATTGGAAATTGTGGTGTAAAATATATGGCAATATTAATCTAAAATCTAAAACAATGAACTGGTAAAATTTCTTCATCGATTAGGCGATAAATGTGGCCGTTTCCTGAAAATTCAGCTTTTAAACCCGTACAAATTACTATGGAATTAAGCATCGGTTAATGTTAAACGATTATCATAAGTTTTAGTAGGATTGTTGTTGTTGTAGGTTGTTTTAGCTACAGCAATGTACTAGTAAAATTGTCTCATCGCTTGGAGCAATTTCGTGAAACTGCACCTTTGACCCTCAAATAAAGATCGCTCAGGGGCACGGGTTAGCATTAACCGGCTGTCATCTATATATATAAAAGAGTAGTGAGGTGAGTGACTGACTGACAGATTGACTGACTGATTCATCAGCGCCCAGACGAAACCGCTGAAGCTAGAAAGTTGCAATTTTGGGTGTAGGTTGCTGTTGGTGTGTAGGGGTGAGATAAGGCTGGGATTTTGGAAATTCGACCTAGAAGTGTACGAAAAGTACTAAAAGGTACTAAATTTGGTACCCTTTGTATTAGGCAAACGGTAAGAGCTAGAATTCTGAAATTTGGAATGAGGGTAACTGATGGAGAGCTAGAAAGATGTACCAAAGGGTTTTTGGAAATTCGAACTACAAGGGTACGAAAAGTACTAAATGGTACTAAATTTAGTACAATTTGGATTTGTGCGAACGGATAGAGCTGGAATCCTGAAATTTGAAATTAGGGTAACTTGTGGAGTGTAACAAAGAAAGGTTTTTGGAAATCCGAACTATAAGTGCACGAATAGTACTAAATTGTACTAAATTTAGTACAATTTGAATTTGGGCGAACGGATAGAGCTGGAATACAGACATTTGGAATGAGGGTCACTGATGAAGAGTAACAATGAAAGGTTTTTGGAAATTCGAACTTTAATTTAGTACAAGTTGAATTTGGGTGAACGGATTGAGCTGGAATCCTGAAATTTGTAATGAGGGTCACTGATGGAGAGTAGCAAAGAAAGGTTTTTAGAAATTCGAACCATAAGTGCACGAAAAGTACTAAATGGTACTAAATTTGGTACAATTTTGATTTGGGTGAACGGATTGAGCTGGAATCCTGAAATTTGTAATGAGGGTCACTGATGGAGAGTAACAAAGAAAGTTTTTTAGAAATTTGAACTATAAGTGCACGAAAAGTACTAAATGGTACTAAATTTAGTACAGTTTGGATTTGGGTGAACGGATAGAGCTGGAATCCTGCAATTTGGAATGAGGATCACTGATGAAGAGTAAAAATGAAAGGTTTTTGGAATTCGAACTATAAGTGTACGAAAAGTAATAAATGGTAGTAAATTTAGTACAAGTTGGGTTTGGGTGAACGAATGGATGGAGAGTAAAAAAGAAAGGTTTTTGGAAATTCGAATTAAAAGTATACGAAAAATACTAAATGGTACTAAATATAGTACAATTTGGATATGCGTTAACGAATAGGGCCGGAATCCTGAAATTTGGAATGGGGTTCACTGATGAAGAGTAAGAAAGATGTACCAAAGGTCGAAAAGTCCTAAATGGTAGTGAGTTTAGTATGATTTGGATTCGAAGAGCTGGAATCCTGAAATGTGGATTTAAGATGTTGGAATATAGTATTGAGATATGGAGGTAGCTTTGGAAAATCGTACTAATGTGCAGGAAGTAGTACTAAATGGTACCAAATTCGCTATATTTTGTATTAGCGTGAACAGATTATTGTTGTAGTGTAGGATTGAGGTAGTTCTGAAAATTCGTACTTATGGAAAAGTGCTAAATGGAACTATATTGGCTATAATTTCGGTTTAAGTGAACGGATAGAGCTGAGATATGAAAGTACATTTTAAAAAATCGTGTACAAAAAGTGCTAAATGGTACAAAATTTGGTACCTTTTGGTATTTGCTATATGGTATAGAATTTAGTACAATTTGTGATTTTGTAAAGGGTAGAACTGGAATTTTGAAATTCGGTATTAGATTAGCAATTGGTTTTTAGAGTGGAGGTAGGGAGGAGGTTTTGAAAATTCGTACTTATTTATACAAAAACTACTAAATAGTCCTCAAATGGGTTTCAGGGGAACTGGTAAAACTGGAAAAGTGAATATATTAGGATATATGTTGAATATAAGGAAGTAATTTTTGAAACGTTTACCTATGTGTACGAAAAGTTGGGTAACATGTTGGTACCAAAACCATTTTAAATAGTAAAGGTACTAAATTTGGTGTTGGGTTTGGGAACAAAGCTGGGATTATATAATTTGGAAATACGCTATATGTACAAAAAATACGAAATGGAAAAATATTTGTTATGAAGATCGCTCGAAAATTTGAGACATAGTTCTGAGTTTGAAAAATTGTACTGAATATTGTTCCATTGATTTCATGTTAACGCCAAGAATGTACTGAAATTAAGTAGTCAAACGTGAAGTATCTTTTCAAAAAATGTTTTTTGTTCTGACCGCTTTGGTATGTAAATTTGAAAACGTGGTCCAATGCGACAATTTTGTTAACTAGAAGGTATTTACCCCCTGATATTAAAAAATCCTAAATTGAAATGTCTTCAAAAAAATTTCCGCTATATACGGTTGACATACCCGTGCACATTAAGTACAATTTTTTGTAAAGAAGTTTTCTAACCTTTCATGCCACAAATTCCGAATTTCGGTTGCAAAATGTGCAGAAGATCTTTAAAATACTCTAAGTCTTCAAAATATCTCTTCTAATAAACGTGGATTAAGGTGGAGATTTTTGAAATTAAACTTTTATATCTTCTGAGTATTCAAGGTCCAAATTTAAAGAAAATTGGACAATATACATTTGTTCTTCTTTTAAAATACACCAAGTCGAGAAAACGTGGATTTTTATGGCCATTTTGAATGCCGAAAATTTAACGGACCTATTCGGACCTTGAATTGTAAATGTGCGTGACTGTTGTTGTGAAGGGGTGAGATAAAGTTTAGTGTTTGGAAATTCGTACTGAGAGGGAATGCTGTGTTAGTGAAGGGTTAAAACCAGGAGTCAAATCTAAAATTTGCAATATGATACGTAGTTTCGAAAATTCGAAATAAAAAATATAGTAGTTGTGTAGGGATGCGATACGGCAGATTTTTTTTTTTGTAATTCTTACTACAATCGAAAAAAAATATTGGTAATAAAAATAGGTATAAGTACAACAGAATCTCCAGTATTCACCATTCCCGTATTATAAGCAATATATGTAGATGTCTTTATAAGCAATAACCAATAAGAATGTCAACATACCAATACATAACCAATAACGAATATACAGAAAAACAAGGGAGACTTCTCTCATATCAATGAATGCACCCCGATTCATATTAGCTCAATGATATGGGATCTACAGTTTATCGCCGAGTCCGAACGGCGTGTCTTAGACACCACTTTTGTAGAAAAGTTTTACATGGCTGAAATACTCAGGAAATGTCGCCAGCATTACTGAGGGGTATTTTGCCACCGTTGAAAAGTGTTTTGATGTTGCCTGGCCGGGGAATCGAACCCACGACCTTATGTGTGCAAGGCGGGTGTGAATACCATTGCACCACGGTGGCACCCACATTGGGGGTCTAAGGCGAATATTTCGCGGTGTTACATGATTTTTTCCCAAAACAAACTTATAATACCCTTTCCACATAGTGGTGTAGGGTATAACAATACATAGTTTTATTCCGAACCAAGTCCGGATAAATGTCAAAAATGATCATGAAAACGGGACAATATCGATTAGTTGTCAATGAGATCCGTATCTATCTCTGATAGAGAAGTAGATATTTTTCTTGTAATTTTTCATTAGCATTTATTATAATATAAAAATATTATACACATGTAATCTTCATTCATAATTATATTTGAAAAGAAATACTAACATGCAAATTGTAAATATTTACTTTGGTTGAGAGTCCTTAGTGGAACTATGTAAATATTATTAGCTTAATTGTATATTGAACAAATAAATAAACACAAAAAACTAAAATCTTATGAGTAACCTTTTTTAGAATGTTTGGATGTTGAGAAATCGTATCTTGCGGTACTTTTACTACGGTTCAAGAAATAAAGGACTAAAAGGACATGTAAGGAATTGAGTAGAAGAATAAAATATTCTCAAAAAAGATTCGCCAATCGATTTGACTGTAGAAATGTCATCTCAAAACAAAGCTACAATAACTCCAAACACAGATATAAAGCTATTTTCCCATGTATTATATGAAAAAAGAGATATCCATCACGCCATATCTCAGAAACTTGACCTATGGCAAAATTGTCCTTTTGGGTTCCTAATGTACTTGCCAAGGGCTTTAATCCCCAAAAGGAATTTTTCTCTCCAAACAGTGAATTACATTTTGTGCCACAGTGTTATCAATTCGATAATAAGTTAGAAATATTTTTCTGTTTTACGTATAAAACTAAATACTGCCATCTACTTTACACTACAAGTTTCAATTGGTTAGTTCGTTAATTACATTGGTCACAATTTGAATTTTGCGTAGCCTCGCAAATTTGAAGTGAATTCGCAAAGTTGTCACTTGCCACTATTTATCTTGTATCCATGGGAAGTAAAGTGTTAATGAGAGCAATCAATTTGAAATTAACTTTCCCTGTTGTTAAGGGGGTAATTTAAAGTAAAGTAGGAAGTAATATCAAATACGATGAAAAGCTAATTAATCAAATGAAATGAGTATTTGGTAATTACTAGTCGTCGTCATTTCCTGTTCCATTAAGGGGTATACAATGGAATCACAGTAACATGATAACCGAAATACTTCATATTTCCTTATGACCATTCTTGGCTATAGGGAAATAAGACAAAATGTTGCCATGTTGTATAGTTATTTGCCCACCCAAAATAATCAAAAATTAATTTGTAATTTACTTCTATTACTCAACTTCATAATACAAACTATCTACAAATATTTACAATATATTATATCTAAGTTAAATTAGGCGATGTTTAGTTTAAACTTGATTCACAGAAATGGAAATTTCATGAAACCACATTTCTTTTAATTGCTTCATTGCTTTGCTACTTTCCAAAGAAATGCCAATCTTTGTACATTTTGAGCAACAGTTCATTAACATTAATAATTTATATTTACATTTCGTGGAATTTTAAATGAAATAGACATTAACTTGAATTTGCCGTCAGTGTCCAGACATAAAGCATTATTAAATTACATTCTTTTTAAAAATTTTGGAATTAACACCAATACTTTATAATTAAAATTGTGGCAATTATCACAGCGTTCTTTTAAATTTTTGAAAGTGTTATGATCGGTAGGTTTTACGAAATAATTCTACTTTATCTTACCCGTACACTATTGAATTGGAAACTTAATTTTAGTCTGAAAACAAACAGAAACAACAACCATAGTATGGAGGGTATATTAAGTTTGTTTTTCCGTTTTTAACGCTTTGAAATAATCATTTGCGACCTGAGATCTAAGACGTACTATGCATGTCTGTTCGTTGTTACATCAAAACACTTTTCAACGGTGGCAAAATACCCCTCAGTAATGTTGGCGACATTTTCTGAGTATTTCAGCCATGTAAAACTTCTCTACAAAAGTGGTGTCTTAGACACGCCGTTCGGACACGGTGATAAACTGTAGGTCCCATATCATTGAGCTAATATGAATCGGGGTGCACTCATTGATATGAGAGAAGTCTCCCTTGTCCCTTATGGGATGTTTGTGGAACAATTATTATAATTATTATTATGTCTTTTGTTTGCTGGCAGGTGTAGCCCTCATATCGACGACTCCAAACAATAGTATGCTAAGTCGACTTAGCATGTTTTCAAGTTCTTTACATTTTTATATTTAACGTCCTTTAACTTAAATTCTGTCAAATTTTGGTAATAATCGGACAATCCGAACAGAAGTTATAAACAAATATTTACTTAGCATAGTACTTATAGTCAAATTAATTTCCAAACTTTTAGAGCTTGTCCTGCAAAACTTACTGTTCAGAATTAGCAAACTATTATTTGGAGGTGTTGAACGTCCTTTAACTTAAATTCTGTCAAATTTTGGTAATGCTCGGTCAATCCGAACAGAAGTTATAAAAAACAAATATTGACTTAGCTAGTACTGAAGTTCAAAAAAATTTCCACACTTTGAGAACTTCTCCTGCAAAACTCACTTTTTATACCCTCCACCATAGTATGGAGGGTATATTAAGTTTGTTTTTCCGTTTGTAACGCATTGAAATACTCATTTGCGACCCTATAAAGTATATATATTCTTGATTAGGGTAAAATTCTGAGTCGATCTTTGCACGTCCGTCCGTCCGTCCGTCTGTGGTAATCACTCTAGCATCCACAAAAATTGAGATAGAACGCTGAAATTTTGGGAAAATGCGTCTTTTGTTTGCAGACAGGTCAAGTTCGAGGATGGGCTATATAGGTCCACGTTTTGGTATAGCCCCCATATAACGGTACCCCCCGATTTACGGTATTTTGCCGTTTTTTAGCTACATTTTCAGACCGATTTAGCTATAATTTGACATTTAGGGTTCTTAAGTATCAATAAACGTATATAACAAAAGTTGTGGACATAGGTCCACGTTTTGGTATAGCCCCCATATAACGGTACCCCCGATTCATGACATTTTGACGTGTTTAGTTACATTTTCAGACTGATTTAGCTATAAATTGACATTTAGGGTTCTTAAGTGTCAATAAACTTATATAACAAAAGTTGTGGACATAGGTCCACGTTTTGGTATAGCCCCCATATAACGGTACCCCCCGATTTACGGTATTTTACCGTTTTTAGCTACATTTTCAGACCTATTTAGCTATAATTTGTCATTTAGGGTTCTTAAATGTCAATAAACTTTTATAACAAAAGTTGTGGACATAGGTCCACGTTTTGGTATAGCCCCCATATAACGGTACCCCCCGATTTACGGTATTTTGACGTTTTTAGCTACATTTTCAGACCGATTTAGCTATAATTTGACATTTAGGGCTCTTAGGCGTCACTAAACTTATACAACAAAACTTGTGGACACAGGTCCACGTTTTGGTATAGCCCCCATATAACGGTACCCCCCGATTTACGGTATTTTGACGTTTTTAGCTACATTTTCAGACCGATGCAGCTATAATTTGACATTTAGGGTTCTTAAATGTCAGTCAACTTATATAACAAAACTTGTGGACATAGGTCCACGGTTTGGTATAGCCCCCATATAACGGTGCCCCCCGATTTACGGTATTTTGACGTTTTTAGCTACATTTTCAGGTCGATTAAGCTATAATTTGACATTTAGGGTTCCTTAGTGTAAATAAACTGATATAACAAAAGTTGTGGACATAGGTCCACGTTTTGGTATAGCCCCCATATAACGGTACCCCCGATTCATGACATTTTGACGTGTTTAGTTACATTTTCAGACTGATTTAGATGATTAGATTTATGTCAATAAACTTATATAACTAGTGGATATAGGTCCATGTTCTGAAATAGCCCCCATATAACGTTACCGCCCGATTTCAGGTATTTTGACGTTTAAATTCACATTTCTAGACCGAATTAGCTATAATTTGATATTTAGGGTTCTTAGTAACCAAAAAACTTATATTCGAAATAATTATGAACGTAGGTCCATGTTTTGGTAAGGCCCATATAACGGTACCTCGGTATAACGGATTTCGGTATCCCCATATAACGGATTTTCGGTATTTTGAGAATTTTACCTACATGTTTTAACCGAATTATCTGTAATTTGAACATTTGACATTTGAAATTCTTCGTGATCACCACACCTCTCCACCAAAAATTGTCAAGAAAGGTCGATGTATTGATAAAGCTCCCATATAAAAGTACCTCCCGATTTTCAGTAATTTGATGATTTTAGCTACAATATTAAACCGAACTAGCAGTAATTTGATCATTTGAAGTTCTTAGTGGTCACAACACCTCTCCATCAAAAATTGTCAACATAGGTCCATGTTCGGATATAGCTCCCATATAACGGTACCTCCCGATTTTCAGTAATTTTGCAATTTTAGCTACAATTTTTAACCGAACTAACTGTAATTTGACATTTGAAGGTTGTAGTGGTCACCACACATCTGCATCAACAATTTTCAACATAGCCCCAATATAACGATACTTCCCGATTTTCGGTACTTTGATGATTTTACTAAAAATGTTTAACCAATGTAGGTCCATGTTTTGGTATAGCCCCAAAACAAACCTCCCGATTTTCCGTACCTTAGCTTTATTTTTTGGACGAACTTTCTGTAATTTGAGATTTAAAAGCCAACAAAAATTCTGCAACAAAAATTGTTCATTTAAGTTCATATTTTCGTATAGCCCACATACCTCCGAACTAGCTGTTAATGACATTTGAAGTTCCCACGTTATGTACCGATTTTTGGTATTTTGGGGATTCTAGCTGAAATTTTTAACCGAATTAGGAGTTATTTGACATTAAAGGCTCCCATCAAAAACTGTCAACATAGGTCCATGTTTTATTAAAACCCCTATATAACGGTACCTCCCAATTTCAAGCCCACCAAGAATTGTCAACCTTTTGTTGATTAGGTGCGATATGTTTGGGTCCTGCAAACAAATTTATGTTTGAGTGCAAACAAATATTTGTTTGGGTGCATACAAATATAAGTTTTGGTGCAAACAACTATTTGTTTAGATATAATATAAATACAAACCCGAAAGCCACAAAAAAAGAAAAACAAACACATGCACCAATAGGCGCTTACTGAGAGCAAGAAAGCGTAAATTTCAATGTATAACACATTGAAATGTATGCTCACTTGCTCTCAGTAAACACACATTTATAAATACTCGTAGTGGTGGTTTATTGAAAGACATGGAAATACCAAACACAAAATCAACAGCAGACACATAGGTACATAAAAATTCCAAAGAAATACATAACAGACTTTAATAAAAGAAAAACGGAATGGAATTATCTATATATATAAATGAGCTTGGTGATAAGTGATTGACTGACTGACTGACTGACTCATCATCAACGCCCAGCCAAAACGGCTAAAGCTAGGAGCTTGAAATTTTACCAGTGGGTCACTGTTGATGCAAATGTGCGAGATAAGGCCGGGTTTTAGAAAATTCGTCCTGGAACCACAAAAAATAACAACAACAAAAATCCTTATTTTTCATTATTATTACGTACTTATTCACTTAGTTGGCCCTCTGCAAGATATGTGTCAAATTAACAATGCTATAACTTCTTGATACCGTAAACGATCACACATAATTTCAAATTTTGTAGTTTACTTCTAGGCGCACTTATTTTATCGTAAACCACTAAATAATAGAAAGACAAGACATTTGCTATCTTCCATTGCAACAGATGACGCAGTTGGTGATATTGGAATAAACATCAATTACGCGAAAAATACAAACCGATCCTGATTTAGTTTTCACATAACAGGTGTCGCACAAAAGATTTTCATTCGTTAAAATACAGTTAGAAAAGATGATTACAAACGATGCATTTGTAAAAATTTTGATTTTCAATTTAAAATTAAAACAAAAATTCTTTCAATAAATAATGTTGGGTTTGTTGAACAAATGAGTTGCTGTTGAAGACAACATTAGGGGAATAAATTCAGAAATCGGCCAGAAATAACAACAACTAAAAACTGTATGGACCTCACTTTTTGGTAATAACTAAATGTTTGCAAATCAATGAAAGTGCAATAAAATTGTGCATATTACCACGATTTATTTGCAATTAAGAATTTTATCGTATATGGAGATGTACAGTCATAACTATTCAATTTCAAAATCTGTAATTTGAAGAAATCGCTAAATAATTAATGAAATCAATAATAGGCCCCAAACCAGAGACAAAAGATTGGTTCTGTAATTGAAAACGATTTTGGAGTATGTGTGTTACGTGAAAAAGGCAGAAAAGTATTACATAACAAGTATTCATCGCGAAGGGTTAAGAAAAAGTTCTCTCCCCGCAAAATATAAAGCAACGAATCAGATTTGCTACTGAGAAGTTTTCAAGCCCGTTAAAGTACTTTGATGACGTTATATTTTCTGATGAGATGAAAATTATGTTGCACTATTACGACGGAACCCAAAAAATATGGCGCAACCCTCTCACAGCCCTGGAAAATAAAAATGCAATACATGCTGTAAAGTCCGGAGAACTGTAAGTTATGGTATGGGCATAGACAAATGAAGTGTATAGGCAAAGGATTACTCATGTTGAGTGCTGTCAACAGACTCAAACCAAAATACTCAACATTTTTCGAAGTCGATTTTTGAGAAAAATTGCAAGATTTTCTTTTACATCTGAGTATGTAGATTTCGTCAAAAACTAACCCCATACAGTTTTTGTTAGAACAAAATGTTTTTAAAATTGTGTTTTTAATAGAGTTGTTCTGAAAACGAAATCGATGTTAACAAATGAATCGTATAGACAAAGGATTACTCATTCGATTTGTTCCTAGGTTTTACAATTTTTGAGATATAGAAGTTCAGGTCACAGTTTTAGTTTTTTTGTTGGGTTTTCGCGACTTTGCTTGAAAACGGCAAGTATTGTCAAAATGGGACTAAAAAAATGTGAAAAGCTGTGAAAATTTCGTAATTTTTTCCTGGGTTGTACCATTTTTGCGATATATAAGTAAAAGTAGAGAAATTTCAGTCATGACATTGTTTCATATGGAGACGATACAGTCAGTGAATTTTCCTAATCTGAACATCTATATCTCAAAAATGGTAAAACCTACGATAATATCATAAAATACAATTTTTTAGACAATTTTCACTGCTACAACATTTTATTCCATTTTGATAGGGCGCGAAAACCTAAAAAACCCCAAAAAATGTGAACTTTGACCGAGATTTATTTAAAAAGCGCTCAGGCGATTTTTTTATTCCCAGGTGTAAGCTCCTTTCATTTAATGTTGGTTCAAGAGCACCGTATCATGTTATATGCTGATAACCGATCCAAACCAAAATACTCAACGTTTTTCGAAGGCGAATTAAAAAAAAATGCGATATATAAGTTAAAGTAGGGAAATTGCAGTCCTGACATTGTTTGATATGGAGACGATACAGTCAGTGAATTGTCCTAATCTGAACATCTATATCTTAAAAATGGTAAAACATACAAAAATATCATAAAGGACAATTTTGCAGAGAATTTTCGATGCTACAACATTTTCTTTATTCCATTTTGATAGGGCGTGAAAACCTAAAAACCCCCAAAAAATGTGAACTTTGACCGTGATTTATTTAAAAAGCGCTCAGGCAATTTTTTTTATTCCCAGGTGTAAGCTCCTTTCATTTAATGTTGGTTCAAGAGCACCGCATCATGTTATATGCTGTTAACCGACCCAAACAAAAATACTCAACGTTTTTCGAAGGCGATTTAAAAAATGCAATATTTTCATTTATACATTTATCTGAGGATGTAGATTTCTTGAGGAGCTTGAAATTTTACTAGTGGGTCACTGTTGATGCAAATGTGCGAGATAAGGCCGGGATTTAGAAAATTCGTCCTGGAACCACAAAAATAACAACAACAAAAATCCTTATTTTTCATTATTATTATGTACTTATTCACTTAGTTGGCCCTCTGCAAGACATGTGTCAAATTAACAATGCTATAACTTCTTGATACCGTAAGAGATCACACACCGTAAGAGATCAAATTTTGTAGTTTAATTCTAGGCGCACTTATTTTATAGTAAACCACTAAATAATAGAAAGACAAAGACAAACCGATCCTGATTTTGTTTTCACATAACAGGTGTCGCACAACAGATTTTCATTCGTTAAAGTCCAGTTAGAAAAAATGATTACAAACGATGCATTTGTAAAAATTTTGATTTTCAATTTAAAATTAAAACAAAAATTCTTTCAATAAATAATGTTGGTAGGAAAAAGTTCTCTCCCCGCAAAATATAAAGGAACGAATCAGATTTGCTACTAAGAAGATTTCAAGCCCGTTAAAGTACTTTGATGACGTTATATTTTCTGATGAGATGAAAATTATGTTGCACTATTACGACGGAACCCAAAAAATATGGCGAAACCCTCTCACAGCCCTGGATAATAAAAATGCAATACATGCTGTAAAGTCCGGAGAACTGTAAGTTATGGTAAGGGCATAGACAAATGAAGTGTATAGACAAAGGATTACTCATGTTGAGTGCTGTCAACAGACTCAAACCAAAATACTCAACATTTTTCGATGTCGATTTTTGAGAAAAATTGCAAGATTTTCTTTTACATCTGAGGATGTCGATTCCGTCAAAAACTAACCCCATACAGTTTTTGTTAGAACAAGATGTTTTTAAAATTGTGTTTTTAATTGAAATGTTCTGTTTGCAATTAATTATGGCGTTCTTGGTATATAGAAATGTAGAGTCTATAACTTTTCGTCACTAAATAATTTAGGAAATCATAATAGACCACAAACCAGAATCAAATTTTGGTTTTGTAATTGAAAATGATTTTGGAATATGTGCGTTACGTGAAAAAGTCAGAAAAGCATTATCACGAAGGGATAGGAAAAACCACTGCTCTCCCCGTAAAATATAGGGAAACGAATTTTCTACAGAGAAGATTTCAAGCCCTTTAAAGTACTTTGATGACGTTATATTTTCTAATGAGACGTTTGTTGTATTATTACGAGGGGACCCAAAAAGTATGGCGCGAACTTCTCTACAAAGAACTTCCCAATAACGAATTTTTCTCTATAACGAAGAAATATTGAAAACACAGTTTTTTCAGTCCATGCTCACCTATTTTAACCTCTATATAACGAACTTCCCTATAACGAATACTTCTCTACAAAGAAGTTTTTTTAAGCACAAGTTATATTTCCCACACAAAATAACCTCCCTATAACGAATTAAAAAACAATATCCTTCAACAGCGCTCTTATTGAAGTCCACTTTATTTTTACATTGCGCACACAATGTGTCAAAACAAAACAGTGGTTTATGAGGAAAAATATCAGTTAAAATATTTTTTGTGGTGATCGAACGCAAACTACGATAAAATTGTAGAGATCAGCAAGTTTATCATTTGGGTTTGTTTAGATTCGAAGACTGATGAATCGTGCAATATGTTTTGAATTGCCTTTTCTTTCCCAGTTTAAGAAATAGTTGCGAAACAAAGTTCCCGATCATATTTGTTTTCCCACTGCTCATTGGGATGACTTTTTTGATGAAGCAAAGTAGCAAAATCAAAAATTTCTTATTTCACTCCTAAATAAAAATTCAATATTTGTTTATTCGTATGCACACGTTTGTTTTCTTATTACTCAGATTAACCATTTTACCTTTGGTCCCCAAGTTCTACTTTATAGAGAAGTTCGACTGTAATTATGTCCAATTTATGGTAAAAAAATAAAGAAAAATGTGTTGAACTAAACAGGTTTTTCTTTATTATTGGCCAATTATTGCATTTAAAATGCAATGTACAGCTTAATGCTCAAAGAGAAAGTTAAAGAAGACATTTGACATATTATGTTTCATATATATATTTTTCGGATTTTCGATGTAACCGCGTCAAAAGGATGTTGACATATTGAAACAAAAAATTAGGGTTTTTAAATTGTTACTCTAATCCCGACGCGCAACTAGATTTGTCTAGAAGCTTTTTATTTGATTCTAATACTTGCGTTTTCTCATTTTTAATGTATAAGTCAACGTGGAATCTTCTTAAGTTCTCAGCAATCGGCACTCAATGTCGAAATTTTCCCCATATCTTCCGCCGAAAATATTGATAAGCCTTAGTAGTTGAAATGGTTGTAAACAGGAACGGGTGAAATTGTGCATGTTTTGAATTATGGTTTACACACACATCATTTTTAGAAAACAATAAATGGTAAAAACCTACAATGTCGTAAGTACCATTACCCAGCAAAATTTGACGGAAGGGGTTCTTTTCGATGACGTGATTTCATGTCATCTTTTGCATTGGTTCAAAGGAAGTCGTGAAAGATCCGATCTTTTCATTAGGATTTGAACCAATGCAAAGGAAGTCGTGAAAGATCCGATCTTTTCATCAGCATTTGTACCCATTCCATCGATCCAATAGAGATGATGTTTGTGTTTTTATTTACACACCTGTTTATTTTCATATTGGTATGTTCCAGTACTGCAAAAATCTACTAATTTTTACTATTTTTTCCGATAATATAAAGGAAAATTGTTATCGTAGTAAAAATAAGTAGATTCTTGCAGTTTCTGGAACAGACCAAAGTTGTTAGAACTGTCGTCGTGATGTTGTCTTACATTTCCTGCATATCAAACAACTAAAACTTCTAAACAATTGGTATTATATGAAGTCCCAACCATCGAGCTAAAAATAGAATCGGACTGCACACATTGCTATTTTAAAAGTTCCCTTGTCTGTTCTAAATCTGACATAGAATGAAATCAATCAAATCTCGCTTCTTGGAATTTGAAAAAAAGTCCGAAACGAAAAGGAACAAGAATCTGAAAATAAAGAAGAAACTACTTTTGGAAAGAAACAATTAAAAATAAAATAATAAGGCATAAATGGTATTTTCCATAAAAAGTCTCTCCACCCCGTTCGTTACATTTTGTTCTTAGAGATCCCTAAAGCAAGCCGGGTTGTAGATCCCTACATATTTCCGTCACTAAACAAAAGAGTATAAATTACCAAAATGTTGTTATAAAATAACAAAATTATAAAATAAAAGTAATTTACTAAAAAAAAAAATACTTAAAGGAGTGCATTTGGAGTCCATGTCGAAATCTGAACTGGTGATGGGAAGATAATTGAAAAAACCTTTTGTAAGATGAAAGAATATCAGTTGCGGAGAACGGAGGAAGTAATCTTTTGCGTTGCAGCGGTGGTGATTACATTGCAATTTTGGATGTAAACTTTCGAAAAACTAAACTGATAAATTAATTGTAGCTATTTCATGAATTCGTTTGAATTAATAAAGAGTTTTGTTTTTTCATGAAAACCATATTTCAATACAGCATTTCCATTTTCCAAACAAGACATGAAAATTTCATGCCAAGGGGTTGGTGAAAATGACATGCCAAAGCATTGGTTAAAACGACATGTCAAAGCATGGGTGAAAATGACGTGTCAAAGCATTGGTGAAAATGACATGTCAAATCATTAGTGGAAATGACATGCCAAAGCATTGGTGGAAATGACATGCTTAGGATCCAGAAAAGAACGTCATCTTTTGGGGTCCACGCTCATATAAAATTCATCGATGAAGATGCTAAAAAGATGACATGCTAGATCACTTGCACCCATGATTGAATGTCATCTTTGGCATCGAACATTTTGCTGGGTATTGGGAAGAAAGATGTGATTTTTTATTCTGAATTTTTTTCAGTTTTATTTATTATCCTCTTTTATATTCATGTGGTCTTTCCAGGAACGATGTACTGGCCCTTGCTATAAATCATATACGTTCATTAAACCACATATGTCCACTGTCCTTTTAAATGGCAATAAAAAGTAAACAAACATACAGGTAAATCAGGCAAGTGATTTGTTGCCTATTTTTTATTTTGACTCCTATTTGTGTACTTTCCCATTCATAACGTGAGAGCTTACCTAAGCAGTTTCGGGCGGTAGGACCTAAATCTAACTCTAAAATTTGCACAAAAATTTAGGTAAAAAAATTAAGGCACGTTTTTTGGGGGAATTTTTACATCTTATTATATACCAGCAAGTGCCCGCTACTTCTTTAGCGGAGAATTCAGACGAATATAAAGGAGGATAATAAATAAATAAATTAAAATGCAGAGTATAGTTTCACCAGTTCCTATTTACAAATTCTTTATCCAGTAAAGTACGATAGTTTAAGGTTTTACCACATATTCTTTCTAAAAATCATACCTGTGGTTTTCAAATAGAACTACATAAATCGATTTGTGTTTGCTTTATTGATGCCGCGTAGAAGTAGCTAGAAGCTATCAACGGCAAAATTTTGTTTTCAAAAAATGTGGGCCGTAGTATTTTTAAAACTATATTCCCAACGACTATTGTTAAAACTACATATACCTTTAACATTTGGTACCCTACACTACTTCGAATATGGCATAACTAAATCCCTTTAGTAATGATTATCCTCCTTTATATTCGTGTGAATTCTCCGCTAACGAAGTAGCGGGCACTTGCTAGTTTATAATAAAAAAATAATTTAAAAAAAATTAAGTTTCAGTGTTTTCTTTATAAATGCACTTCAAACTAGAAAATAGTTTGTAGCTTAGCCTCAATAAGTATATTCTTCCTCATGATGGAATCTCTCAAATAAAACGTTTGCCGTTTAATTTTGCCACCATTTTTAATTTAACGAAACACACGTATTTGGCCGCATACACACAGCCATGTATTGGACACAAACAATTTATGTTTGGATCCAAACATATATTCTTCTGCGTTTTTTATAAGTAGTATTCTTCTGTATTGGTTTAACATGGTGTATAGCAATATAAATAAAACAAACAAAAGAATAATTGATTACACTGTGCTACAATAGCTGACAAAAATTGTTTGCAGGGGTTCTGATGAATAAATTCGGTAAAAAATGACGCAGTTTGGTGTCTTCTACGCAGCCAAGAGCACGAGGAAAACCATTTTCCTATTTTTTAATGCGTTTTTGTCACACATACATAAATCACTATAACTTAACCATTTCTTGATAAAAGTAAATAATGACGCAGTTTGGTGTCTTCTACGCAGCCTAGAGCACGAGGAAACCCATACTTTCATTTGTTACCCGATTTTTAAAGATTATGGCTTGTTCGAAAGACATGATTTTCATCTTTTAAATAAAAAATAAGCTGTAAAAGTCCGTTGTGGAAAAAAGAAGTTAAGTCCGCTTTAAGTTGAAAATCCAAGAAACCACGTTTTTAACTACATTTACCGTTATTAAATCAAAAAACGAAGTGACCCAAAGAAACCAAACGTATTTTCGTCTTCCATGGACTCCCACAATACCAAATTTATGCATCAGAACCTCTGCAAATTTTCACTGTAGCACAGTGTTATTAATGTTTATGACATAGACCTTTATTAATTATTTAATAATTAATAATTATAATAGATTGCATTTTAGAGATGTTGTTGTTAACAAATTGTTACAAATTATATTCTGAGAGTAAATTATTTCTATATTGATTACAATTGTTCGAGAAACTTGATAAAAATTTCCAATTAAAGTTATTTCCATAAGTATATCTATCAGTTCTGGTTCAGATAGAAAGGGTTTCCGGAAGAACATTAGGCGGAATTCTTTAAGAACTGGGCATCGTCCTAGGAAATGGTGTACATTCTCCGTTTCATTGACATTACACATTGAACATATCGGATTTACGTTTGCTCCGAATCTGTTGGAATTTAGTGAGAACATATCACTTCGGGCTTTCAGAATCCACATCATTTCGTTTTGTGTTAGGTTTTCAACGAAATAAGATCCTCCAAGGGTAGTCTGTAGCTTATTGTAGAAACAATGTGAGCTGTTCGCACTTGCATCATTCATTTGCTTTGTGTGCATATTTTGAAGGAGGCTTTGTATGTTTTGTAGCTAATCCTGCTTTGTAATATTTAAACTTCAACTTCTTCCAAATTAGAAAGAACACCTATAGTTGCGATCCATATGTCTGTATAGATCTACATATAGCCATGAAGAGTTTCCATTTAGTTTTGTGCGAAACATTTGGTTTGGACAATAAGCATTCCCATGTCGTGTTGATGCTATTTTTCGCCAGTTGGTTCCGTTCTTGTTTTTGTGTGAAAGCTTTGGTGTAAAAATCAATACAAGGTGTGTATATTCTGAGGTGATTGTGATCTCAGTGCCCTTATAAAACTATTTTTCTTTTTGAGATATCTTTCCTCCTTTGCGGAATAGGGATAGGTAATAGAAAGCAATAATCGATTTTTCGACTTTCGATTTTGGTCAAAACTAAAAATGCGATTTTTCGATTTGGCGATTATTTCAGTTGTATATCTTGGGAAATTTGCGATTGATTGAGAAGGTTTTGAAAATATGACATTAAATCATCCACTTCCACATATATATCACAACTACTTTCGTCGTTTCTCAGTTATTTTACCAAATTCCACCAATCACGAGAGTTGTTCATATTGTCTATCTTCGTTTCCAGCGAGTGTTCGTATTCCATTTTGGACTTCTGACAAATTTCTTGATATTGATTATTGAATCTTAAGTAGTTCTGCCTGGACTCAATACTGGGATGTCTTCTGAATATATTCAAATATTCGAACGATTTTTTGGCATTAAAACCTGGGCTTCTGAGTCGAGCCATTTTTGGTCAGACTCCGACTCCAGCTAGAGTTTCTGGTCGGGAATTCCCGGCCCGGGATTTCCCGGGAATTCCCGAAATTTTTTGAACGGAATTTCCCGGGAAAATTTTTTGAAATTCCCGGGAATACGGGTATTTGTATTTTCATGTATAAGTCAAATATTATTTGTCTTACCCCCATTATTATAAGTCTTCTTTTGTTATAGTTTGGATTTACCGAACAGATTTATAGCGTTCCGGTTAACTTAGAGTTAAAGTGATGATTGAATTTCAAGGAGGAGCTTCAAGTCATTAACTTTCAATGTGAAAATTATACTTTTAATGCCTCCAAATTAGTTTATTTTGCATTTTCAAATCCATCAGATAGTAAAAGAACACATGTAATAATTGCCCCTAAAGTTATTAAATATTGGAAATATAGTAGAATGGCGATAATTCGTGCCCCGATTATTCGTAATTGCGGGCCCATTGGAAAAATCGCCATAATTCGTATAAAATATGTATGTATTGGTCCTCTCGATAGTTGGTGTTTTTTTCTGGAATTCGAAGTCTGTATAACCTCACATAATTCTTGATTTATAGTTTATCACGGCAGTTCTAGTCTAAATTTTTATTGGTGGCATTCTTGAAGGATATTAATTTGCTAAGATATAAAAGCTGTGATCCATTCGAATTGTTGTTTTCTCCAAAATTATTGTTTGCAATATAAAACACTGTATAATATGTAAGAGGCAAATAGAGCATATTAGGATTGGAAACCAGTAATAACAATGGTATGTATGTTCATATAAGTACGACTCTATATCATTGGTGCCAATGTGTTGCCATTGTGAAGCCGTGTACTCAAAAGGTCAGCCGTGTAAAGATTCGTTATAAACGGATTTGTTATATGATCAACACGCATTTCGAACCATAACAAGAACATACGATATCGTTGACTTTAAAAATATAATCGGACAGCACTCTTCGATATCAAGGAAGCTTTGCTAGGATGGTAGTTGGAAAAAGATATTTTATATAACCTCCGCTAATTAGTCAGGAATAATTGGATTTTGACCGCATACATAAGATATTATTGAACAGTTGCCATATGTCGTTTAAGATGTTTGCTATTGCTCTTTGACCCTATTGCTATTTTTCCCTTTATATTGTTCCAAATGACACAACTACACATAAAGGGAGTAGGTATTTCATGTTTGCTTACTCTCTGTCACGTCTATGCCCCACGAATTCGATTTACCATAGTCCCGGGAATTCCCGGGTTCCCGGGAATGAGAAATTTTCATTCCCGATTTCCCGGGAATGGAAAAAAGTCGGGAATTCCCAAACTCTAACTCGAGCCCAATTTTTTTCACGACTCAGACTCCAACTCCTCCAACTCCGGAGTCGACTCCTTAAATAAATTCCATTCCAGAATTTTGATTTAATCTTGAAGGCAAAGTTCATCTCCATCTTGAAATTCAAAATCGCCGAGGTCAAATAAATGGACAAATACTATTTTCCCTTTTTTTCTCGTGTTCTGTTCCGTCCATTCTAAATTCAAGAAAACAGTAAGTAACATCCTAGAATATCTTAACTTTATGCGAACGGTTAAAGATCAAAATAGTAAAACAACTACAAAAAAGTCAATTTTCCGGACACATATCTTCTTTTTGGACTCATACAACGCTGCGGTGTCACAATAGGGTTAAAATAAAATCTGGCCTTACCGTAATATTGTATTATATTATATCGTATACCTATGCCACCAATTCTTTGCAGGAATGTTTTATACCCCCAGTAACGACTATATGTAAGACATTTCGGAAATCAGTCGGTACCATTTTATGGGGTAATATCAAAACGTGGAGCGATATAACACATTTTGAATATGAGTCTGCGTCGCAGACTTCCTCATAAAAGACGCTTGTTCCTTCTAAAGTTCTTAAAAAAACAAAATTTCCTAGTATGCTAAGAGTATTTCTATTAAAAAATGTCAGGAAGATCATTTTAAAGAAGACTATATTTTTTTACATATTCAGCAAGAAGTCTAGTAGGATCAATATCACTTCTATAAAAGTCGAGTTGGTCTTTAGTATGATTTCTCTTAATGTACCGCAGGTCTTTCTTAAAAGTCCAACAGGTCCTTTCACAGAAGACATTAATGACTTCTAATAGAAAACAAGTGAAGAGACCAGTGAACCTTCTATCAGATGGCCAGTAAATCTCCTAAAAGATCTTGCCCAAGAATATGTGGGATATGAAACCATTATTTCAAAGTGTATTATAAGCAATCAATTGACCCAAAAATGTTTCCGATATGCATTTTGTAATCAACATAGAGATTAAAATCATTGTATTTAAATTATGGTCCTTTAACTGGTTAAAAGAATTTTTGATTTGACTAATTGTTGATAAATGTAGAACAAATTGTTGCCCAGTTAAACCATTTTTAAAGTTTTTGAAAACTTATTTTCTTCTCAGCTACAGTTCGATGTGCTTCATGAATTATGTTGGCAATCTCGTTAAAATGTAAGTGTGACTGCTGAGTACGAGTTCTGAGAATTCTTGAAATTTTATTTTGATATTGAAGACATCTCCGAGTACCGATATACTGGTTGTTCTGAACATCATCGATAAAACTATTGGCGTGTGGTCGAACCAGGGTTTATTAATGATTTTAAACGTATGTATTTTTGACAGAATTTCTTGCGATATCGTGCATATATCATAACCAGAGGTTCCAACAGAGCCAACGAAAGTATATTCGCCAAGTTCGTCACCTTTTGTCATGCCATTTGCAATCACCAATCCATGGTCGTAGCAACAATTCAAAAAATTACTTCTTCTTGTATTTATTTCCGCATCTTTGGATCTTCTTTCTTCATTACTAGCATGGAATTTCTCAGGTATGACAATCTGATTTATACTTATACCGTTTTGAATTCCATGTATATACTGTATACCCTGTCTTCTCAAACTGCGTATAGCAGTTTGTTTTCCAGACGGTGTACATTATATGACAGGATGTTTAAAAAAACCCCTATGTCACCACGATAACTCTCAAACTAATAGACCAAATTGGTTTGGCCTACGTCATATTTTGTCCATCTTAGTTTCTAAGATATGCAATACCAGTCCACAACTTCCGGTACCTACCCTCAATATTTTAAAAATGTCACTAAAGTAGTATGCACGATATCTCTTGAACGGGGCAACCAAGTTGGTCCAAACTTTGGATCTCCTTATATTTTGTCCAGATTTAGCTTATAAAATGGCGGATATGGGCCATCCTCTCCTTAAGGTACCCCCCCCACCAGGGACGTACGCAGGGGGGGGGCACTGGGGGCCCGTGCCCCCCCCCCGAAATGGTTTGGTCGACTACAATTTTTTTAACTACTTATCAAATTATTACCGTTTATTCTATAAAACAATTTTTGTTTTTAAAATTTCAAATGATAACTGATATTGTTCTGAAGGTTCTGTACTGAAAATGTACTTTGTCATCAAGTTGTCCAAGAAATATCTAAATTTTTTTTGTTTGAATACTCTTTTTAGAGAAAGTTCCAGTAAACTGGAACTGCCATGCCAGTGTTTTGGAGTTCTGTAATAAATATAAAGGTCTTGAGGCTTTAAACTCATTTTGTATTCAAAATATTTACAAATTTAGTATTGTGCGGATTAGAAGTACATAAAATGAAATGTCTATTGGACAATATATACGACATATCAAGGGTTTTCCGTGGAGTATATCTCGAAAAGCAGTTAGAAAATTGTTTTACTGCCTTAATAAAAATGTTGTATTCCTATTTTATATCAACGTGTTGCTAAACAGTGGGATAAAATAATGGAGAAAAATGTATTGTTGTGCATAATAAAGTGATAATATCTGCTATAAATAGCGTGGCCATCTGAATTTTTTTCCTATCAGTAACAAATTTGTAGCTGAAAACTACCGTTAACGAAATTAATGCTCAAACTTTCGTTGTATGGTATTATATTAAAATCTGCTGTTATTTGTATTGTATATTACGGTGCTCTTGAACCAACTTTAAATGAATGAAGAAAATCAAAAAACAAAAAATTGCATTTTTAGGGTTTGACGGTTTTGCTGGGAAACCACAAGCCCTAACAAAATGAAACTAAAGAAAATGTTATAGCAGTGAAAATTCTCTACAATATTGTTCTTATATGATATTTTCGTAGGTTTTACCATTTCTGAGATATAGAAGTTCAAATTTAAACAATTCACTGACTGTATCGTCTCCTTATAAAACAATGTCAGGACTACAATTTCCCAACTTAAGCTTATATATCTCAAAAATGGTACAACCGAGGAAAAAAGTTACGAATCCCCATCTTGTAAAGAATTTTCACAGCTATACGATTTTCTGTAGTCCCATTTCGACAAGACATACTGTTTTGAAGCAAATCGTGAAAACCTAACAAAAAACCCTAAAAATGTGACCTGAACTTCTATATCTCAAAAATGGTGAAACCTAGGAACAAATCAAACAAATTTTCAAACTTACAACATTTTCTTTAGCCCCATTTCGATAGGAGCTGTGGTTTCCCAGCAAAATCGCGAAAACCTAAAATAAACCTAAAAATGTGAACTTATTTAAAATTCCCTCCAGCGATTTTTTCTTGTTTTCGGATTTTTCTCATCTATGAACATTGCTGTTTCAGAATCCATAAAAACTTCCCAGTTGTTAGTTCCATTCATTTAACGTTGGTTCAAGAGCACTGTGATATTGAACCTGCAACCATTAGGCTAACGATAAAAATGTACCTCATCGAAATAATCATATAGACAATCATATGTTTGGACGAAACACGCGTGAAACAATTTGGAGTCGATTTATCCCAGTTTGTCCGTCTGTCTGGCTCGTGCCCATTATAACTATCGAACAGATCAACAGATTTGGTCCAAATTTTGGATCTCGCAATATTTTGTCCAACCTTCATTTGGACACCAGACTTCAAAATGTTTCCCTAAAATCTTGAGCAAAGTCCAATTTTTTCGAGACCTAGAGTAGGTTCGAATGTGGATAATATCGATTCACTCCCTCAGATACCTCCAACATAAAATTTCAATTATCCGATTTGACCGAAACATCCTAAAATAACGTACATATTAAATTCTGAAACTTCTTCCCTATACAATTCATAGAAAAAAATTGGCTATCTTGCCCGTATTCGATCTGTCTATATATAAAAGTCTCAACTCACACAGGCTGAGGGTATATCTCTGTAGGCAAACCCGATTGTTACTTTTTACTTGTTTTATAGAAAACAAAATTTATGCATTTTCATAAGTTTGTCTCCGCTGTACCGACAGAAGTGATTGGTCGTTGGAAAGTTTTTAGGTAATCGAGTCCATAAACATCTAGTCGTAGAATTAAGATAGAAATGGAGAAATGGATGGAGATTTTCGCCTTAAGCTATTTTTTCAGGATTTAGCTAAAATGTTGCCGATCTTTTTTGAGAGATATTTTTTCGACCATGTGTTTGCGTAGTCTCAAACAGTACTGCGAGTGGGATTCGGAGTCTATGAGTCGTAGATTGCATAGCCCGGCTCCTGATATTTTTTTCTTTTATTAATGTAATTTTCTGAATTATTAGTTGTCTTTCACGGACTCTATCACTTCTGGTAAAATAGTAAAGTTTTGGTGTCTTTCTGCACTTAAAGAATATTATTTTCTTACAATAATGATGTTAGTGTGTGATAAAGAAGAAACGGCGTTATGTTCAGATCGAACTGTTTATATCCTCCAAAATATGTATATATCTATTCGACATATTCGCGAATGCAATCCCTGCGTTCGAACGTGGATCTATTTTCACCACTTTTTGCATGGAAATTCTCCCAACAAAATGATTTCCAAAATCCATATTGCTGACGATATTTTAAAAAACTAAGCCAATAGCCTCGAATATAGAAAATATTTCGAAAGCTATTCGCAGCGGGATTTAGAACCCAAAATGTCAAATAAGTGCTAATGTGGTTGAAAATTCTGGGATACACCAAAACGTACATCTATATGGGTAATATTAATTTGAAAGATTTTTAAGTTATTGCTTCAGTTCTGTGGGAGAATTTGGTTAAAAACTTTTGTAAGGAAACTATGACGAACGTGGTCTGATATGGTTCATCCAAGGACTAATATATTATAATCAGTTCCAAATTTCAATCTTGTATCTAAAATATTGTGATCTCTCTCTTTTGAATGCATATACTTTGTGGCAATATTGAATATACATAAAATCAATTAAAAACCCATTTAAAATAGCTTTACGTAACGACACACAAAATTTTTAATTTTCATGACTTTTGGTCAAGTTGGGCCCCCCCCGAAATGAAATCCTGCGTACGTCCCTGCCCCCCACAAAAGTTTAACATTTGTGTCAACGTGTAAAATTCTGAAAAGACCCTAGATACTTTCGAGCTGTCCGCAGATGACAATTAAAATTCACATAGACTGAGTTTATATCTCTGTCGACAACGCCGACAGATACTTTTTTACTTGTTTCATATTAAAAGTAACGATTTCCGTGTGCTTCACTTTCAGCGTAGAAGTGAAATCAGAAATTAAATGGAAAACATTCACATATACTCAATATCTATCTGGAAGGAACACACTGTAATATCGTTCAGTTAAGTTATAAATTCTGCAGAAACCATTTTCATAGTTTGTGAGAGTATGTTACATGATAAATTGATTATGGTTATTATGAAGATTTTAGGTGCCACGTCAAAGAATGAGTCTCCAATAGCAATGATATATTTTTATATTTCATTTATTTTTCCGTAAAATATATTAAACTTCATTAGGCTATTAAATAACGAAACAACAAACAATATTCTATCATAAAATGACGTCATTGTAATAAAATTACGAAATTGTATCAAAATGGTATTTTGATGTTTTATTTGTCAAAAGAAAGCTAAAAGAAATGAATAAGGATTAACATTCTTTAATAACTAGGAAAACAATAAAATATTTATATATCCCCATATTAATAATAGCTGTGTCTTTTTACGTGATAATTTGTGATAATTATTACTAATGTTGCAGATTTTGACAGTTGTATAAAGGAAAAGTTGCTGAAAAAATGTTTCAGCAACATTTAGTAAGTAAAAAGACACCCCTAATATAAACCAATAACAAAAAAAAATTGTTAAGTTTGGCCTGGCTGACATTTTTGTAACCTCTACCATAAAGTATTCTGATCTAAAATGGAATAATTAGTTTCCTTTCCTGTCTACAATTGTGGATGGAACTTTTTTACCACGGCACAGTGGTAATTCAAAATGTTGATATATTCATATGATGTATTTAGTAACTCAAATCTTCTTCAAACAAACCAGATATTGATGATTTTTAGTGGAGAAGTTTTGTGACCACTCAGAATCTCAGATGGAAAATTATATGTAGTTCGGTAAAAAATGTAGCTAATATTCTCAAAAAACCGAATATCGGGAGATACCGTTATATGAGGCCTATAAAAAAACATGGACCAGTAAACCCCATCTTCGAACTTGACCTGTTTATGGAAAAAGACATTCGGATGCAAAAATAGCTCAATTATTGTGGACGATAGAGTGATTATACCAGATGGATATGGCTTAGATTTTATCCTGATCAAGAATACACAAATGGGGATTTCTGAGTGAAATTGGAAACTTTTTTGATTTCCTTTATTTTTTGCTGCTGCATTTTTTTTATTTTTTTTTGAAATGGAAAGTACGTTTTTAGTTTTTTTCGTGATATACATACTTTATAGAGTCGCAATTGATAATTTCAATGCGTCACAAGCGGAAAAACAAACTTAATATGTATATAAAAACTTAGTATAGTGTTGAATCAAAAATACAAAATTTTATATTTGGGATCTTTTGAAGATGGTCACCTCATCTGTGTCTACCCACCGTATTTTTTAGACTCCATGTACTGCTATAAAAAAAATCCTACCAAAATAATGGGGTTTGAAGTGATTTTTGGCAGCCGTAACTACACAGAAAAAAATACTGTGTTATATGAATAGTGTTCATAAAGTCTTGCCAAAGTTCAAATTTCTGCATTTCAAGAACGTCTTTCATAAAGCAAATAATACTGGTTTCTTCTGAGAGACTGAAAAAAATAATTTTGGCGAGTTGTTGTTTTTATTGTCTAACAACAACACCACCACTCACCGCATGAACATTAAGGGTTGTTTCAATGTTTACATGTGCAGCACCAAGTGTTCATTGGTTTTTTTTAACAAAAAGTACCCGGCCGGCGGTGAGCATTGAACACACAACACTCTGATTTGTAGTCGGACACACTAGCTCTGTGCCACCGTACTCATAACTTATTAAGGAGTAATTTAATTAGTTATTTATGTTTACATTACTTTGTAATGGGTTACATAATGGCTAACGGATCCGAATTTTTGCTGGGATAATAGACAATTTTACGATGATGACTCTTCTCCTATTTGACGATTCTACATCCGGTAATAAAGCAGAAATATTAAATTGTATTGTCTATCCGTATATTGACTCGTAACGTTAAAGTACGTTTATATATGATCGGATTAACAAACCCACTGGGTTTCAAATGTCATTTCAATTGCCTATACGCCAAATAAATCCTCATAAAAAAGTTAACCTTTCAAAACCTTATAATATAAACAACATATTATATTGTCTTATGGTTTAAAGATTCAGAAAGTTCTGATCCCACCCGGGATATGAGGTGTATTTCCTTCCAGTTTATTTGGACAACATTTGGAAACAGTAAGCATTGCCGTCTAGCTGTACATCCACAGATAATGCTTTATTTCCACATCAACGCAAAATTTCAAAAATTATTTTTAAATATATAAAGTATTATAGCCTATAGTACTTTCAGAATATGCTGTAATGTATGAACTTTGAAAATTTCGGTAAAATCTATTTGATTTCGTAAGGAGCAAACAAACCGACAAACATATATTTTACTGTTAATTATTACAAGTTTTAATATTTGGGTTATAGCTTCTTAAAGCTGAAGTGAACCCGTTAAGTTGTCACTTGCCAATGTTATCTTGTATCCAACAGAGGAAGTAAAGTGTCAATAAAAGCATTCAATTTGTTAAGGGGTGATTTAAAACGCAGTAGGAAGTAATATTAAATGTAATGACAAGCTAATTAATGAAACGAAATGAGTTTTTGGTAATTGGTAGGCGTTGTTATTCCCTGATATATGAAGGGGGATAGAATAAAATCACTATAACATGATAACCGATTAATGAATAGCCCTATGATCACGTTAAAAGAAGATAAAACGTTGTTATGACGTATAGTTATTTGCCCGCCCAAAACAATTTTTCCATCTTGTCCAACAAGTTTTTGTTATGCCGCCGCAAATGTATTTGTGATTTACTTCTCATGCTCATCTTGCCTGTTCAAAGTATATACAAATACTTTCAATAGCTTTGTTCATGTTAAATTGGGCAATGTTTATCTTAAACTTGAAATCACTGAAAAGGAAATTTCATGAAACCACATTCCTTTTAATTGCTTCAATGCCACACTTTGAGCAACAACTGTGGATTAACAACTTTCATTTCGTGGATTTTTAATTAAAATAAACATTTACTTGAATTGCTTTGAGTGTCCAGGCCGATTTATTTATTAACTTTCCTTTTGGCATTTCTGGAATTAAAACCAAAACTTTTTTAGAATTTTGTGTTTTTTTGTGGACGTATTAATTTGCCAACAAAAATATATATTTGGAATTAAGCTCAAAAGTGTTGCGAATATTCGAAAAATTTTATAAGTTCGGACCAACGAACGCTGGTCAAAACCACTGATCTAGCGGCGCGAAGGTCAAAAAATCAAACTATAAAATTGCGAAATATTTTCAGTTGTATCGATTACAGACACTTTGCTGACAACATTTTGTTTTTTAATTTTTCTTGTTGTAAATATTCACTCAGTTATTCACTGTCAAATACAAGAAATTTTCCTACATCAGATTTAAAAAAAAATTTTGCTAAAAATTTAACTTCATATTTGTTTAAATGTTAAATAAATTCGTAATAAAACTGAACAATATTTATTTTTAATTGATCGCGGAGAGTGTGATTTAAATTATAACAAGTAAGAACGGCGTTAAGTTCGGCCGGGCCGAACTTGTTATACCCTCCACCACAAGTTGTATTGAAGTAAAATGGAATAATTAGTTTCCTTTCGTGTATGAAAATTTCAGCATTTTCGGTAAAACAATGTAAGGCACCATTCTATGGGGGCTATTTCAAAACGTCGATATATACCGACAAATTTCTGACGGACAGTTTTTAGGCTCAAAGAAGACTAAATACCAAATTTCCTATATTTCGGTAAGAGAATGTGGCTAAAACTTAAAAAATACCGAAAATCAAGAAGTACGCTTCTATGGGGATATAGGAAGACGTGGACCTATACTGATAATACTCTTCCGGAATATTTTATAACTCTTGGAAGACGAAATAACAAATTTCAGCCATTTCGGTTGGATATTGACGTCACAATCCTCAGTATTACGAAAATCGGGAGGTACCGTTCTATGGGGGCTAATCGAAACGTGGACCTATACCGACGAATTTTAGTCAGAAATGGGGCAATATGAAAGCGTGGACCTGTACAGACATATTTATGGCGAACAGTTTTATATCATATTGAAGACTAAATACCAAATTTCAGCCATTTTGGTGGAATATTAAAGACACAACCTTGAAAATACGAAAAATCGGGAGGTGCCTTTCCATGGGGGCTATATGAAGGCGTGGACCTATACCGACAAATTTAAAGGGGAAGTTTGAGTACCCCAACGAAGTCTAAATACCAAATTTTAGCCATTTCGGTGGAATATTGAGGCCACAACGTTCAAAGTACCGAAAATCGAGAGCTACCGTTCTATGGGGGCTATATGAAGGCATGGACCGATACCGACAAAATTCTGGGGGAAAGTTTTATACCACCAACGTAGACTAAGTACCAAAGTTTAGCCATTTCGGTGTGATAATGAATCTAAAACCTTCAAAATACCGAAAATCGGGAGGTACCGTCCTATGGGGGCTATATGAAGGTGTGGACCGATACCGAAAAAATTATGGGGGAAAGTTTCATACCCCTAAAGAAGACTACGTACCAAATTTCAGCCATTTTGGTAGGATAATGAGGCTAAAACCTTAAATATACCGAAAATCGGGAGGTACCGTTCTATGGGGGCTATATGAAGGAGTGGACCGATACCGACAAAATTCTGGAGGAAAGTTTTATACCCCTAAAGAAGACTACGTACCAAATTTCAGCCATTTTGGTAGGATAATGAAGCTAAAACCTTAAAAATACCGAAAATCGGGAGGTACCGTTCTATGGGGGCTATATGAAGGTGTGGACCGATACCGACAAAATTCTGGAGGAAAGATTTGTACCCTTAAAGAAGACTACGTACCAAATTTCAGCCATTTTGGTAGGATAATGAAGCTAAAACCTTAAAAATAACGAAAATCGGGAGGTACCGTTCTATGGGGGCTATATGAAGGTGTGGACCGATACCGACAAAATTCTGGGGAAAAGTTTAGTACCCCTAAAGAAGACTACGTACCAAATTTCAGCCATTTCGGTGGAATATTGAGGCCACAACGTTCAAAATACCGAAAATCGGGAGGTACCGTTCTATGGGGGCTATATATGAAGGCATGGACCGATACCGACAAAGTTCTGGGAGAAAGTTTTATACCACCAACGTAGACTAAGTACCAAATTTCAGCCATTTAGGTGTGATAATGAATCTAAAACCTTCAAAATACCGAAAATCGGGAGGTACCGTTCTATGGGGGCTATATGAAGGTGTATACCGATACCGAAAAAATTATGGGGGAAAGTTTCATACCCCTAAAGAAGACTAAGTACCAAATTTCAGCCTTTTGGTAGGATAATGAGGCTAAAACCTTAAATATGGGGCTATATGAAGGTGTGGACCGATACCGACAAAATTCTGGAGGAAAGTTTTATACCCCTAGAGAAGACTACGTACCAAATTTCAGCCATTTTGGTAGGATAATGAAGCTAAAACCTTAAAAATACCGAAAATCGGGAGGTACCGTTCTATGGGGCTATATGAAGGTTTGGACCGATACCGACAAAATTCTTGAGGAAAGGTTTGTACCCCTAAAGAAGACTACGTACCAAATGTCAGCCATTTCGGTGGAATATTGAGGCCACAACGTTCAAAATACCGAAGATCGGGAGGTACCGTTCTATGGGGGCTATATGAAGGTGTGGACCGATACCGACAAAATTCTGGAGGAAAGTTTTATACCCCTAGAGAAGACTACGTACCAAATTTCAGCCATTTTGGTAGGATAATGAGGCTAAAACCTTAAAAATAACGAAAATCGGGAGGTACCGTTCTATGGGGGCTATATGAAGGTGTGGACCGATACCGACAAAATTCTGGGGGGAAAGTTTAATACCCCTAAAGAAGACTACGTACCAAATTTCAGCCATTTCGGTGGAATATTGAGGCCACAACGTTCAAAATACCGAAAATCGGGAGGTACCGTTCTATGGGGGCTTTATGAAGGTGTGAACCGATACCGACAAAATGCTGGGGGAAATTTTTATACCCCTAAAGAAGACTACGTACTAAATTTCAGCCATTTTGGTAGGATAATGAGGCTAAAACCTTAAAAATACCGAAAATCGGGAGGTGCCGTTCTATGGGGGCTATATGAAGATGTGGACCGATACCGACAAAATTCTGAAGGAAAGTTTTATACCCCTAAAGAAGACTACGTACCAAATTTCAGCCATTTTGGTAGGATAATGAAGCTAAAATCTTAAAAATACCGAAAATCGGGAGGTACCGTTCTATGGGGGCTATATCAAAACGTGGACCGATATATCCCATTTTCAATACCAACCATCCTGCAAGTAATAACAACTTCTGTACCAAATCTCTATCTTTAAAATTGCGAGCTGTATCTTGATTTCAACAGACAGACGGACGGACGGACAGACAGATGTGTTACAAACGGAATGACAAATTTAATTATACCCCCCATATGGTGGAGGGTATAAAAATTAGTTTGGGGTCTGGAGGTACATAGTTATATAGCAATAAATTTTCAAAAAATTCAATTTGTATAGTGTTTTTATGTGTTGTACGCGCTTGTTCCATATAGTGCATATTACAAACTTGGCCGAACATTAGGGCTGCAAATATTTGCAAATCTTCTGATAACTCCACTTTCAAATTATGTGATTTTGCTTGAAATTAATACAAATTTAGCTGTGTATTTGTATGGAAGCTATATCAAAATATGGGCCTATCTCGAGAAATTTTTGCAAGGAAGAGTTCTACCCCCGGAGACACTAAAATACCATATTATAGCTAAATCTGGTAATAAATTCGGGATAACAAGTAAACATTTAACGAATCGGGGGTAATATACATATATCGAAACATAAATCTGTATTGAAAATGTTTAGTAAGAAGATTTTACACGCAGTGAGAACACGGAATGCAAAATTTCGGCCAAGTCGGTTAAAAATGTGGTCATGATATTCAAAATACCTTAAATCGGGAAGTACGGTTACATGGGGACTATATCAAAACGTTCACCTACATATGTCCACATTTTTTGTGGAAATACTTTTTGACCACTAGGAACCCTAAGTACCAAATTACAGCCAACTTGCTACGAAAATGTGGCTTAAATCGTAAAAATGCCGAAAATCAGAAGATACCGTTTATATGGGGGCTATACCAAAACATTAACCGATATTGTTCATATTTAGCCCATTACACTGTGTGTAATTTTTTGAGTCATGTTTTATTAACCATATTCTGACTCCACAATGTGATAGAACACCAAAAATGAGAAGACACGTGTCTCGCCGTTTTTCCCTATCTCATGAACCACCGACGTAGCCAGGGGGGGCCCCGAAATGATTTTAGTTCCCATAGGATATTAGCTTATGTTACACATTTTTTTAATTTTTAAGTACTGTTTTAAGTTGTTCAAGAAATATGTAAAGTAGTTGGAAGCATTACAGAGAATTATTTAACTACATTCATATACTTATTGTCTAACATATTTGAAAATATAAAAATAATGAACAGTTAGACTTTTTGAGTAATTTTATGCATAGTTCTTGTTAACTTTTAAGGCGTTGTTTAAGCGTTTAATCGGAATTTTATACTGACTGTGTTACTGAGTTCAGAACAATACGTTTATTTGTATTTATTGAACGTTTGTAACATATTAGGTCCAATGCTTTGGCTTATAAACAACATCCAGAAAAAACATATTTGCGATATTTTGTTTTTGAAATTTTTTATAAGAGCAATTCAACAATAAAATGTGAAACCGTTGCTTAATCTTTGTGGTTTTAAATATACAAACATTTTCTCTAACACGTTTTTATAATGAACTATTTTGAAATTCATAACAATTACAAATTCTTTATTATGTTTGAAATTTGCAATAAAAAAAAAACTATGTATATCAACCATTTTAATGATATAATTTCTGTTCCAACGCAGTGTCGTAAACGTCTATTGGACAAAAGGATTTTTCTGTTGAATTTTTATGTTTTGTTCGACCTTTCGAATGTTAATAAAATCAAGATTATTGAGCTTGAGGTTAATGTATATATTTTACTAGCTGAACCCGGTGCGCTTCGCTACCCCGAATAAGGTAAAATATATTTTGACACATTTATTTGTAGGCCAATTTTCGTCACTCATTGCAACTTTAATTAAAATCGGGTATATAAAGCGTGTTTGGTGCATCAAATACATGAAATCGGACGAAAATATATATGGGAGCTATATCCAAATCTGAACCGATTTCAATATAATTTGAAAAATTTATTTATAGACCCCATTCCGTCACACATTCCAAATTTCATTGAAATTGGGAATACATAGCGTGTTTAATGCATAAAATACATGAAATCTGCCGAAAATATATGTAGGAGCTATATCCAAATCTGAACCGATTTCAATTCTAGACCATTTTAGACCGATTTATTTCTAGACCAAATTCCTGCACACATCCAAAATTTGGAGACATTATCTATTACCATTCTATAGATACTTGCATAAAAAATCTAAATTTTTTGGAGGTACCTTCGATTTTGATGCTATATCTCCGGATCAACGCGGAATTTCAGAAATTTTTCCTTCAGGCCATGTAGTGATATACTTTGAAAATTTCAGGAAGATCGGTTCAGCGGTTTTGAGTCCATAAACTTCAAACAAACAAACGTACAAGATTTTTCAACTTTATATATATTGATTTATTACATATTATTTCCAATATTTCAAAATTACAATGCATTTCATCTTCAAAGATTTTTCTGTCGATTAATCTTTGAATAAAACCAGAAGAAAACGACATAGAAACCCACACCAATTGTATTTTGGGAAGTACTTTCAATGGATGCACATTTCTAGAAATGTTAATTTTTCCTGCTTTTTTCCTTGTGGGGACAACCGAAATCTAAAAACTGATCGGAAACAGGTTCTTATTCGTCAAAATCTCAACAAGTACCACTCGACTTTGCGGACAGGAATATACCCTGAGCCTGTGTGAATTGAAACTTTCATCTATAGACAGATCGAATAGCGGCTACACAGACAAAATCCTTAAACCCAATAACTAT